>NC_090438.1:733351681-733670335 GCF_031143425.1 Pleurodeles waltl
GTATGAAGAAGCCTCTATGCAGGAAATTTGTTTTTTGGCAAGCATGCTCTGTAAACCTTGGGCCAGCAACTGTGTCACTGAAATAGACAGCTCTGAGGGAGAGCGTGTGGTGGGAACGGATGGAGACATGAAGGTGTTCCCTAAGTTTTTTGCGGACCTGTATTCTGAACCCGCTGAGCTGAATGCTGAGGCCATTCAGGACTATTTTGCTGAGATCAGCTTGCTTTGGTTTGAAGATGTGCATAGAGCTTACTTTGACAAACCCTTCTCGGAGGAGGAGGTAAAGGCTACGATTCGTGCCCTACCTGGGGACAAGGCCCCCGGCCTGGATGGCCTGACTCCTGCATTTTATAAGGAGTACTCCGATATACTTGCTCCTCAACTACTGGAGGTCTAACCTGAGGCAATGGAGACTGGAATTCTCCCCGCTTCCCTCCGGGAGGCGCTGATTGTCACGATCATTAAGCCTGGTAAGGATCCGTTTTGCTGTGATTCATATCGCCTGCTTTCTTTGATTAACATAGACAATAAGATCTTGGCTAAAATGATTGCGGCATGGTTGCAGCCGTTGATGACGAAGCTGGTGCTGCCAGATCAGTCGGGGTTCGTGTCGGTGCGGTCCACGGCGCATAATTTACGGATGTTTTTTGCGGTCACCAGTTCGATTGCTGCGGAAGAGGATGCGGTGGCGGTGTTTTTGGATGCAACAAAGGCCTTCGACTCGTTTGCGTGGAAGTATCTATTTGCGCTTCTTGGCAGAGTGGGTATAAGCAAGCGCTTCGTCAATTTGATACGTCTGCTGTATACAGAACCCGTCGGTCATCTGTGGTTGAATGGTAGCATATCGGCCCCCTTCCGTGTAGCCCGAGGAACTCGACAGGGATGCCCTTTGTCCCCGCTGCTATTTGCGGTAGCGATGGAGCCACTGGCGGCTTTTTTGCAACAACACCATAACTATCTTGATTTCTATGTACGCCGACGACATTGCGTTGTACGTGCGCGAGCCGGGGAAAAATCTAGATACGCTGTTGGATGAGATAGTTGGATTTGGCGTGATTTCTGACATAGAGATCAACTGGTCTAAGTCTGTTGTGCTGCCTCTCTCCTCAGGGACGGTGGTTTTCTTGTCCCGTTATCCTATCGAGTGGGCGAGTGGTCCAGTGCAGTATCTAGGAGTCTGGTTGAGCTGTGATGTTGAAACGTTCTGGATGGCTAACTATGGCAAGGTCATGTCTTGGCTGAAGGACAGGATTGAGGTGTGGCACTCGCTGCCACTGTCCTTGATAGGGCGCATTGCTAAAATGGCAGTGCTGGCGAAATTTTTGTATTTGTTTGTAAATCTACCTCTCATCCTCACAGTGTTTTTTTTTAAACGCCTTTGCTTTGCTATAATTCGACTGGTTTGGGCAGGTGGCCAGCCTAGAATTGCAAGGGAGAAATTGACGTTGCCGTTTGAATTGGGCAGTCTTTCTCTGCCAGACCTGGAGCTCTATTATCATTGTGCGCAAGTGCATTTTGCGTATTACTGGATTCATCCTGTTCGATACATGCTGCATCTTGCTCCTGAGAGCGATGCGGTCTGGCCGGATGGATTAATGCGCATTTTGGGGAGCCTGTCTCGGCCCAGGTCTAAGGGAATGAATACGGTGGCGTGCACTATAAGGGCATGGATGGCGTTATTGAAGTGATCGGGCATACACAAGCCCTTTGCGCCATTGATGTCGGTGCTTGCCGTCGCAGATGAAAGGATGTTCCGAGATTCGCAGTTGCGGCGCTACCTTTGTGGCTCGGACCTGTCTCTACTAGGGGACTGGTTTGTGGAGGGGCGGCTCATCTTTCCGGAGGTGGCGATTGGAAATGCGACTGATAGTGCGCTGCATCGGTTGTATGTCTTGTGTGTACGTGCAATGCTTCGCGCGCACTATTCTGGTCCCCCGGAGACCCCCCAGATATGCCGGGCGCTGGAGGTACTATGGAGTGCACAGTCGCCGAGGAAGCTTATTACCAAGTTGTATGGCTGCTTGCAGGAACAGCGGGACGAGAGTGCAATGTCTGCTAAAGCAAAGTGGGAAGCGGATGTCGGTGAGGCCATCTCTGATGAGGTATGGAAGAAGTGCTGTGCGCATATGAGGGAATTGCCACTAAACTAAAGGCTGCCCCTCATTCATTTCAAATTTTTGAACCGCCTTTATCACACTCCTCGAGGTTTATGCGCTATGGGGTTGCGTGCGGATGCTAACTGTGAGCGATGTCATGCCCCGGACGCTGATTTTCTGGCGTGGCACTGCAGGGAGGTACGCAACTTTTGGCTGGAGGTAATGCATCTAATGGAGGGGATAACCAGCCTGATGTTGGCTCCCTCTCCGGTGTTGGTGTTGCTTGGATGTGTGGATGGAGTGTCGGCAGCTATGCGGAGACTGGTGGGCATGGTGCTGCTGTTGGCCAAGCGTAAAGTTGCGATATGGTGGGGAAGGGGCCGACCTCCTCGTGCTTCTGAGTGGCTGCGCAGTGCTGCATTCTGTCAGGAACAACTGACGACATACTTGGAACTAATGCCTGAGGGCTCTAGACCGCGAGACATTTGGGCGCCGCTGCGCTTCTTTTTGGAGACTACTTACTAAGAAATGGGTGCTCATTCCGACTGCTCATGCACTTGTGAATTAGCTTTGAGTTGCCGATGCTCTGTGATGTTACTGATTGTGGTGATAGAGTGCTGTGCTGCCTATGCCCCTTGCCTGCTCTCCTTTCTATGTCTTTGCTAGTTTCAGATATTCTTTTCTCCCTTCGGACATACGAATTTACTGTTAGCGGTTGGACTTGCGCCCCTACGGCCTAATATTCTGGCACTACAGACGGATTCTGATGTACTTGAACTGAGAGGGGGACACTCCTCCTGAAACCTTCCTTTTGTGAACTGCTGGAGCGGCCTCGTTGTTGCGTGCTGTGAGGCAATGTATGTGCTAATATTACGTCGCCTGAAGGGCTTTCTTGTTGTTGTATGTTCATTTAAAACTGAATAAATAACTTCACTTGACTTCTGTGCCCCCCGCTTAATCATTACTGATACCCGGAGACCCCCACTGAATTTTTATTGGACCCCCTCTCCCCAGCAGAGTCATTATTGGAAGCCGAGGGCCCCAGCCTATACATTTTTGATGATTTGAACCACAAAAATAGACAAAAATACAGAAACAAACAATCACTAAACAAGTGCACAAAGGATGAAACATTTACTTTAATTTGTAAATATATAAAAAAAAAAAAATGTTATTATGACGGTTGGAGCTTCTCTAAATTCAATTGAGGCCATGCCATATTCTGTTTGATACACCTGCACTCCTCCCACAAATCAATCTGAGGATACTTACTTAATTTTCAGGCTCCAATTTCAAATTCTTTCACATTTACACAACATTTTAACATTTTCAGATGCACATTTTGCTACTTTACTTATATATGCGTTATCAATATGTTAATATTATTTAATTTTCTAAATGGTTGCAGACCACCTGAAAAGACTTCGCTGACTCCCAGGTGCCCCATACCACAGGTTAAGAACCACTGTTCTAGTGTGTTCCAATCTCAGAAGAGGAGTTAAAGTGAAAGTTATCTGCTACTTTTTCATTTAAAAACACACTTCATTGACATTAAGTACTCTTTTTGTTCCTTGGGAAGATTGTGTTCAACTTTAGAAAGCACCTTGCAATCAAAATGTTTAAAACATCTTTCACAGAACCCACAAATGTAGAGAATACTTATATCCCTCGCCCCTCACTGTCTTGTTGATAAACACAGACTGTTTTCGCCTTCATGTGCTGTGTGATCTGTGGGTGCTGCTGCACACAGCTTCCACTTAAACAGGGGCAACAAATGGCTAGTGTACAAAAAATTCTGAAATATAAGGGCGGGTGACTTATTGAGTGAGAGGCTGACACATCACATTGATTTATGAATAAAGGTAAAGACAACAAGAGATGTGGGGTGGAGAAGTCACCTATATTCATCTCTATTCTACTGGAAGAAGGTAACATGTAGATCACCTGAGCACCCAGTCCAGGCGCATCGGAGAAAGAAAATTCATGTAGCAACCCGGAAGCTGTGACCTCTAGTGGTCTACCCAGTAACTCAAAAATCTATGCAAATTCTAAAAGTAAACTTCCAGTGAAATGATTTCGGACTTTCAAGACACATATAAAAAATGAAGTACAATTAGGAGAATGGAATTACATAATGAGCACAGAAACCATTTAAATAGCCTTTTGGTAGGTACCTGTTGTACTCAGATTGTAGTTCCCCCATCGCCATGTCCTAGATCAAAATTAACGGAAACATCCCTCCCTAAACTAGTGAACATTTCTAAGGTCATAGATGGACCTAAAATGCTTTACGTACGGGAAAAGCACACTGACAAGAGAGAGCAACACAGAGTGTGTCAGGAGAGAAGTACACAAGGGGGACAGCTGGAAAACACATGCACTCTCTTAAAAGTGCCTAGCAGTACAAAAAAACATACTGCTTGAAAAATAAGCAGTGGAAGGACACACGTAATGAGGCTTTGGCCCGGGGAGGAACAGACACAAGGAGAGGAAGGAAAGCCTACACACCCTAACAAATAAAAAGCATGGTAATGACAGTGGCAACAAAGCTAACCAGTTGGAAGCAATGGGTGGGCTCTAAGTCCACTGTAAGCTAACAATAGGTCTTCTAGGAAATCAGACAGCTTCTGCTATTTGTTAGGTTAGACCTGCTCATCATCGTCTCTCAGGAAGGGAACCACAGTAACTGGTCAGCTTTTGATAGGTAGAAATTACACTGGGGACCTCCAAGTGAAGTGTTGCTGTTTACTTACAATCTGCTGACAAATATTTTTTAACACTCCTTATAATTACTACATAGACATTTGCAGGCTTTTTTGTTGAAAACCTAGAGAAATTACTGTTTAGGCATGGCAGAGATTTTTTTATATCCATAATTTATGTAGTTCTCAAACCATAAAATTAGTTTTAAAAAAAACGTACAATTTTTGCCATTTAGAGAAAGGGAACGCAGTAATAATTATTATGGTAAGTATGTTGGAAGTCAAATGTCCTAGTTTCCCTACATCATGTTCCCTAGTTTTTATATGCCTAGGTTGTACATTCGATTACATCTACGTTTCTGTAAAAATACATAAATGTGTTTTCATTAAACAAAAGTAGTAATAACAATAATAATAATATGTTTCAACATATCTACTAACAGTAAATAGCCCCCTGGTTTCGTTTGCTATATGATATAGGTGAGCTTGAAATAGTCACACATACTTGGCTTTTTATTGCTGTTGTATGTGAAATGCATCCTAGAAAATATATGTTTCCCCTGACAATCTTCACACCTTAGAAGCCAATGATTGCCTTTTACTGAAACATTCATGATCGCTGTACAATTTTGTACATACATATTTGAGCAGTCACCAGTATATATGGTAGGTACTTTTTCCACCTTTTCTACTATGCTCATTTGAAGCTTTTAAACAAACTATCACAACTTTTCATGTTTGAAATATCTTTAGAACTTAAAAAACAAAATTGCTTGATGGCATATGACATGGACATGCCCTCTGTTGGTGCAATACTGGCAGGATATTTTTGGCAAACTACCTTCAATGATAGAAGTACCATTAGATCCCTGCCCTACGCTCATGCTTATGGGTTATGTGGTCGACATCCCCCAATCTATCAAACGGTATATGGCGCCAGCCCTACTATTAGCAAAACGTGAACTTGCCATACACTGGTGCAATTAAAAAAACACCCACCACAGGAGCATGGCTACACAGTCTTACCTGTTGCGATACCACCAGTGAATTATATGCAGAGCTTCAACCACCCACATCGCGCCCCAAAAACATATAGCAGCTCCTACATAATTATCTGATGTCTGCTGAGCCAGACCTAACATAGCACGTTTGGGGGTGGGCATTTGCAAGGACTGTGGTGAATGGAGGACAATGGGGTACCTACTTCCAAAAGGGTTGGAATATTGTAATGCCTGTACTCACATGGATGGTGTAATGTTTAGCCTTATGGACTGTACCCTATCTTGACATAATGGTAGCAATCTGTGTTTTTTATTATTGTTTTGTTTGTGTTATCGTTCTATCGACAAATTGTAAATGAATGTTAAAAAAAAAAAAGCTTGATGGCAACTAACTTCAAAACAACATTTAAAAGTTTACAAAACAGTAAAGTTGTCATGTATACAAATACAGCTATCAATTTCATTGTTATATAATTCCTAAGTAACTGTGTACATTCTTAAAAAATGGTCTTGCGTTTAAAAAGGTGCATATCATATGCAGGTATAAAACTTTTCAACAACTAACAAGATGAAAAATACACATATTACACATAGTAATACATGGAATTGTGCCATCCCTGTATAAAAAAATCTCTAATTTCTTTATTATTGGCCACTTGTGACTCACCCAGTTGCCTATTATATATAGGATAAATTACCCCCTGCCGTACATTATAAGCATATTACAAGTCACAGAGGAGTTCCTTGACCATATAGAGGAACAAGGCCAAAGCAAGGAGTTCCTTAACAAAGTCAGGAATTCAAAGGTGACTTGCAAAATCATTATCAAGTACAGCAGGGGGCACTTATCTTTTAAAATATATGGCACTCCTTCACCTTTCCCACTAAGCACTAAATTATTTTGTATGTTTCTATTTCAAATGAAAGAGAGAGCATGTTTGCAAGCATGAAAAATAAAAATAGACTCTAATAAAAATAGACTCTCTAGTTCAAAATTAAACACATCAAAAAAGCTGTCAGATATTTGTTGCAAAACTATATTAGAATCAGTTTAGTACAAGTCATTTAAAAAAAAGGTGCCATTGCATGGAATATGTAGAAACATGCAGAAAGATTCCACCTTTTCTATAGTCACCTATAATTACCTAAGGGGTGCAAAAAATAAACATGTTGCCATAAATATCTTCTTTCTGCTTGTTACTTTACAGCTTCTCCTTTTTAACAGCTGCTTTAGTTATGCTCAGTGACATATGTAACAGGTTCCAAAATAATCTAACCTTTTTTTAAAAATACAAATCTCTCGAGTGAGTAAATATATTTTTAAATCACAGTTGGTAAGCAATATAAAAACAACCACAATACATATATCACAGTCCGTCTGATGCAAACATGTTTTGAAATGTCACAACCTTTCTCTTTAACCAATCAAATTATCTCACTAATATTATGGATACAAAATACTTCCTTTATTTACAGACCTACACACTAAATGCTGAATTTTACAGCTCACACATAAAGTCACTGTGCACTACTAATACATACAGTAAGTGCATGAACATCCCACATTAGTTTTTAAAGACACCCATAATAAAACAAGGAATGGTGTAGCACAAGAATGAAGGACAAAAGAGAAATACCCTTGTTAGTCCTGGCATCCTTGGAGTGGATTTCCCTGTCTTTTTGCCTCTGCTTCCTGTATTGTTGACTGCGTGCTTGACTTCGTTTTTGCTGTTTTTTGGTACTCTGGGCACTTTACCACTGCTGACCAGTGCTAATGTGCAAGTGCTCCCTGTATAAATTGTGATTATGATTGGCTATCCTTGATTGGTATATGCGATTTACTAGTATGTCTCTCCACTAAAAGGGCCCAGGGCCTGTAAATCAAATGCTACTAGTGGGCCTGCAGCATTGTTTGTGTCACCCACATGAGTAGCCCTGTAAACATGTCTCAGAACTGCCGCTGCAGTGTCTATGTGTGCAGTCTAGCACTGCCAATTCAACCTGGAAAGTGTACCCACTTGCCAGGTCCAAACCTTCCCTTTTACTACATGCAAGTGGCCCCTAAAGTAGCCCCTAGGTGGCCCCATGGGCAGGGTGTAGTGTTTTTAAAAAGTAGGATAGGTCAAATTCGGTTTTCACTATTGCAAGCCTATCCCTCCCACAGGTTAATATGGAGAATGCCTTTAAATATATTTTAAGTGCAGTATCCCATTGGGAGCAGATGGATATGTGGTGTTTGGGATCTCTGAAATCACAATTTAAAAATACATCTTTTGGTGGAGTTGTTTTTTAGACTGACTGTCTGTTTGAAAATGCCACTTTTAGAAAGTGGGCATTTTCGTGCTTAACCATTCTGTGCCTCTGCCTGTCTGTGGAATCCACATCTGGGTCAGACTGATAGTTGGGCTATTTGTGAATTCCTTCCAGACAGTGACACAAAAGGAGTTGAGGTGTGTCCGGCAAATCCTGAAGAATCTCCTGGACTAGAGAGGGGAGGGAAGGGCTGACACCTGCACCGAAAGGGCTGTGCCTGTCCTTACACAATGCAGTCTCCAACCCCCGGAGTGTGACTGGGGCCAAGCTAGGCAAGGAAATATCGTGTGAACAACAGAGACTTTCCTTTGAAGTTTGCCTACTTCAAAGGCAGAAATGAGTATAAGTAGTGGACCCAAAACCCCATATTTTTAGAATTCTTCTAGATTGATAGGAACCTCTGACAAGGAGGAGTACTGCCCCTTTGCTGTGTGTGCTTTGCTGGATTGGCCTGCAGTTGCTGCTTTTGCCTTAAAGAGGACAAAGACTGGACTTTGCTGTGTATCTTTCTTGTGAAGATTCTCCAAGGGCTTGGACTGAGCTCACCCCTGTTCGGAAGTCTCAGGGCCATCAAAGACATCATCTGCCAACATCTGGACTCTCTTGCTAAGACCTCTACCCTGCCAAGTGGTGCCACATCCAGTCCCTGGGCCCTCGAAAGGAGAAGCTGGTGAACCCAAGGTGAAAATCCACGCACCCGAGCTGAACGGCAGTAAAATTGATGCAGTGCCTGCACCGCAGCTGAAAAATCAATGCATTGCCGGTAAAATTGACACATCGTCAGCTCAGAGCAGATTAATCTCTGCCGTGCATCCAGATTTTCCTTGCATTGTCCCTGGGCATCCAAATCTGCAACATCATCGCACAAACCTAAGTCGGATTGTCTGGAAATCTACACATCTCTTCCCTGTGAGGAAAGAATCCAGGCATTGATTGCCCGGCGGAGAAAGAATCGACGCACAGCCCGTACAGCTTTATTTTTTGGCACATGCCAGGTACTTTGTGCTAAAACAACGCATCCATTGATTTCTATGGAGTAAGACTTTTTTATTTAAAAAAATCATATCTTTGCTTGTGTATGTTGGATTTTTTTTGTTTACGTCTTGTTTGCTTTAGATAAATATTTGGCTATTTTTCTAAACTGGCAGGGGGTCCTTTTGTAGTGGTTTCACTGTGTTACTGTGTGTGTTGGTACAAACACTTAACACATTGCCACTGAGATAAGCCTGACTGAACATGCCAAGCTATCAAGGGGGTGAGCAGGGGTTATCTGAGCTGTGTATCTCTCTTACCCTAACTAGAGTGAGGGTCCCTACTTGGACAGGGTGTAAACTGACTGCTAACTAGAGGCTCCATTTCTAACACCCTCATTAAATAGGCCAGAATCCAAGATTTGTCTTATAAATGGCACTTACTAGTGATCGTGCACTTTTTTCGTGCAAATAAAGGTTCATGAAACATTCTCAAATGTATCTTTAGTTTTGCAGCATGAATCTTTTCCGGATTCACATGTTGTGCGTTATTCCGTCATTTAGATGTTGGGTCTGCATTTTCTAATATTTTTCCAAATCGTTTTGGTCCATATTCTCTTTCTACTTTTGTTTGTTGGTGGGCATCGATGGAACCTTCATTTGGTGATGCCTTGTGATGTTGCCTCACTTCCTCCTAATGTCTCCACCCCTATTCGCTACCTTCAGATTATTTTTTTCCATTGTTGGGTCTGGATGCTTTCGTGGAGATGTCTTCAACTTAACGAGAAACTTGGAAGAATTCCAGAGAAAACTGCAAGGAAATTCAAACAACTCTGTAAATTCATTCATTGAGCAACTTTGAGGAGGAGAACGAACAGAAGATCGAAGTGTATTTCAACGGATCGCCTCGATTGCCCGTACGGGGTGTTCCTAACGCGACGTGATGGAATATATGCTGTTTCACTTCTGTAAGAATTGCCACCATAAATACACCAAAAAAGATAGGCATCCAGTGTGCAATCTGTGTCTTCCTGTCAACCACCGGAAGGAAGATTGCAACTCTTGCACTGTATTTGTGCCAAAGACATTGAGGGTTAGACTAAAGCAGAGAATGGTTCACCACACTCTTCAGGGAAAAAAAGTCGACACAGTTGCTTTGAGATCTTGGCCTTTCAAGCAGCGATGAGGAAAATGTAACAGAGGGCGCTGAAGGAGAAACTTCAGAGAGTGATCGAGATATCATAGAGGTCAGAAAAGAAGCTCCAAAAAAGAGCAGGAAGGAGGTAAAGCGAGCACTAAACTTCCAGTAAAGCAGGAGTTGAAAAAATCTGACTTGAGGCATCAAAAGGGGGCTTCAGTGTTGAAACGATCATCATCTGCTGGCAAGACCTATGAAAGGAAGTCCCATAGAGCCTTTGAAGGGGTTTCCAGTGGAGACAAAGCCCTGAAAAAACTTGTCGTCAAAAATGGAAAGCCTAAAAACACAGATTCCTCGGCAAAGGGCTCCAACTCACATTTAAGCCTTGAGACTCACAATCTGTACAGACACCAAAAGAAAATTCGACGTCCTTGTCAAAAAGAAAATAATTGTCGACCAGCCCCAAAGACGGGACCGTTGAAATTGAAAATTAAAGGAGCATGCTCAAAGCTGTAATGGCTGCGCTAATACAAATAAAAGGGACATGGACGAAAGTCTGGAGAATTTTTGTCGCTTATAAAAAGCTTTGCATTGAAGGAGAGTTTTGAGTCAGAAGTGAAGGAAAATCAATCTCCTCTCATCCGTGACCCTCAAACGTAAGAGGACGATGTATATTATGAAGAGGAAAAGGAACAAGGGTATGTTTAACCTTGTGGAGGAGAATATGGGGAGTGCCAATGGAAAGACCTGGAAGGACACTCCTGAGGAGGATGTTGAGTCCATCCCTCGAACACATCACCCCCAGATGACATTGGAATGTACAATTTAGCTATGAAGAATGCAGCTGAGAAGTTTAATGTGCAGTGGGAGGAAGACAAACCACAGTTTTGTTTCCTTTTAGAAACACGACTGCCAATACAGACAAGGAACGAATATCTGCCTATTCTTCCTATTATTTTGTACCAGGGCAGGTAAGTCTTTAAAGAGCCAGCATCATGTAGAGCAGTCACTCCAAGAACAGAGAAGAAATATATGTTTTTGTTGAAAGATCCTCCATATATAAAATGCACCGCTCCAGCAGACCCTATTATTAATTCAATGGCAAGGAAAAGGGCGAATATCCCTTCAACATCGGGGCCACCCCCAGATAAAGAGAGCAAGGAGATGGAGCTCATATGCCAGAGAATAGGATGCAGTGCAGCGAATCAATGGTACATTGCCAATCCCTGTGCTCTATTCAACAGGAATACACACCAACACTGGAACAATATAGGGAAGCTAATGAAGCACCTTCAAATCCAATATAGAAAGAGGGCAGTACATCTAACGAAGAGTAGCACAAATATTGCCAATACGTGTCTGAAATCAGCCCTGGATGTTGCGGACATGTCAAGTCAACAGCTAATAATGGGAGTTACCTTAATATGCCATTCATGGCTCAGAATTTCTGGATTCAAACCTGGGGTCCAGGCTAACATAGTTAACACACCTTTCAATAGCCAGCAGTTATTTGGTAACTCTTTGGATGAATGTTTGAATCAGTTAAAAAGAGACAATGAAACTGCAAAATCAATTGGAGCTTTACAATTTTGAGGAGGATTTCAAAGAGGATCCTTCCCTATAAGAAGACCATTCTCTAGGGGTAATTTTCCAGAGTTTTAAAGGGAGCACACAATCCTCAACATCTCAACCGAATTGGCAATACCACCAACAAGGGAGGTATTGCTTTAAGGGAAGAGTCAGATTCAGAGGACAATCTACAAGAGGAGGCTCAAACCCCACAAGTGAGTGACTACACTGCATTACAACACAGAGGGCCACATTATGAAGGACCACCAAAGCCGCTGCAGGCAAAAGTCCGCCAGTGATAGAGGTCTTTTGCCCACCATATTAGGAGTGTTCAGCTGGCCCAACAGAACACTCACCACAACATTGACACCGACTCGTAATTGAGATGGCAGCAATGTTGTCGTGCGTCGGGTGGGACAGCACCTGTCGCGCATTTCACTGCCCGTAATTTGGGCAGTGAAATGCGTGATGGGGTTTGGTATGGGGGCCCCCGAACTGCCCATGCCAAGTGCATGGGAAGTGCAGAGGCCCCCGATGCCCCTATTCCACCAGCCTTTCCACAGCAGTGTTTACCACCATGGAAAGGCTGGCGGATGGCGACTCGTAATCCCCAGGGCAGCGCTGCTTGCAGTGCTGCCCTGGCAGATTACAACCGCTGGGACTGCCAGGGCTGCCGGCTGGCGGTCTTAAAACCGCCAGCCTCGTAATGAGTCCCAGAGTTTCCATAAGTTAAATACACAAAACTTCAAAGTTCCATCACTTTTCACTAGTCTGCGGAAGAATAAACAATTTTTTCTCCAAGAGTAGAGGAAGATAACTTCAGACAAATGGGTTCTAAAGATAACAAAATGTGGATGTTGCAAAGAATTAATAAAGTACCCGCCAGCAAGGGGAGCCAAAAAAAGGATAAATTCAAAGGAGGAGGCAACTCGACTCCTGAAAGGGGTAGAAGAATTGCTAGTAAAGCAAGCTATACAACTGGTATCAAAACAATAAATCAACAGGGGAATTACTCAATATATTTCCTAATTCCAAAAGTGGATGGATCTCTAAGACCAATTTTAGACCTCAGATATATCAACAAATTCATAAAAACACAAAAATTGAAGATGGCAACTTTACAAGAAATTATTCCTCATCTTCAGGAAGGGGACTACATAGTGACTATAGATTTAAAGGACGCATACTTGCACATACCAATAAATGGAACATACAAGAATAAAGGGAACACATGTGAATCCATACCTGGATGAATGGTTAGTAAGAGCACACTCTTACCAGAAATGCAAGTAGGACACTTACAGGTGAAGAAAACTCCTCACACTCTAGGTTTCTCATTGAACATAGACACTTTGGGCCTGATTACAACTTTGGAGAACGGTGTTAATCCATCCCAAATGTGACAGATATACCACCCGCTGTATTACAAGTCCATTATATCCTATGGAACTCGTAATACGGTGGGCAGGATATCTGTCACATTTGGGACGGATTAACACCCTCCTCCAAAGTTGAAATCAGGCCCTTCGTCTTCAGACCTGGAACAGGAGAAGCTGTTCTTGGGAGTGAGTTTAAATTCCATTAATGGGAAAGCATTCCCCAGTGAAAACAGGACCCAGTCTCTTTTGGAGGAAACACTCCGTTACCATAAGGGACAAGCTCTGACAGCGAGGACTGTGGGGACATAATTAGGAAAGATAGCATCATGCATTCCTTTCATCCCTTATGTAAGACTGACATGAGACTATTCAAGGAACCTGCTTCAGAATTAATGGTCTCAAGTGCCGGGGAGTTGGAAAGATCTAGTGGTTGTCATGCAGAAGGTTCAGGAAGAAATGTTGTGGTTCAACAGGAAAAAAATTACTCGGGGAAGGCTATTTCTGCAACTACCTCCTTCAGTAACAATAACCAGAGACGCCTCACATATGGGTTGGGGAGCGCACATGGGCTCACTGTAAATAAGAGGAATCTGGAACAATTAGGATGAGATGCAACACATAAATTAGATGGAGTTAAAAATGTTTTTCTTGCCATGAAAGCATTTCAGAAACACATTCTAGGAAAGACGAAATGCCAAACGTTTGCATCCAAGCAACTACACCCTTAGTGTAACGGAATGCCCTTTTGATAAACTGCTCAGCGACATTTGCATATGCCTTTCCACCAGTACCCCCTGTTACACAGAGTGATCAACAAATGCAAAAGGAGCCACATGACTCTGATTCTAGTAGTATCTCAATGGGCAAGACAATCGTGGTACTCAGAGATAGTACAATTAGCTCAAGGAAATTATATGGCTCCACCAAGAAAACAGGATCTACTGTCAATGGAAAACGGAAAAATACTGCACCCAGAACCAGAATATTTCAAATTGATGGCACAGCTCCTGAAGGTTAGAATTCAATGGCAGTACTAAGAGAGGCTAGAAAACAAATAACAAGGAAATGTTATAGGTCAAAATGGAAAAGGCAAACAAAAAGTCAGTTTCAATATATTTAACACATCTGTTTCAAGAGGGGCTGACTTGAGAGTTTATCTGGTCACTAGAGGGAGCGAAGAGGAAAGCACCACCAAGGAAGGTCCCAGCACCAAAATGAAATCTAAATTTACTTTTTACACAACTCATACAAAATCTGTTTGAAATTTTACGTAAAGCAACTTTGCACATGTTAACATTGAAAACTGTTTTTCTAGTATCGATAACATCCTTATGCAGGGTCAGTGAGTTATAGGCTCTCACTATACAAGAACCTTATTTTCAAATTCACAAACACAGAATTGTCATGCGAACAGATCCACATTTCATACCAAAGGTATTTTCACAGTTTCGTATTAACCAGCCCATTAAAATCCCCAGTTAGTTTTAAAATCCAAAAAAACAAGCGGAAAGAACTCTACTCACTTTGGATGCAAGGTGTTGCATCATGTATTGCATTGAAAGGACAAAGCCTTTTAGAAAAACTCAACAATTTTTTGTAGTGGTCTCAAAAACTATTGGGGAAGAGCAGTGTCAATGAAAACTATTACAAAATGGATTGCGTAATTAATTCAGTTATGCCACTCAAATGCAGGAGAAACATTAGCTAGGGCACCAAGAGCACATTCAACACGGAAAAAAGGAGCTACCGCTGTCTTTATGTCAAAAACACCTTTACAAGAAATATGCATGGCAGTATCTTGGGCATCAGGGCACATCTTCACAAAACATTATTGCACTGATATACAAATGATCAAGAAAGCTCAAGTGGGACAGAGGGTGTTAATGCATCTATTTACAAATCAAAATCCATCTTCATCCCAATCACCACAGTAGTAGAAACCGCTATAAAATCAATGCGCACCATGTGAATCCAGAAAAGATTCACGCTGCAAAAGTAATAGGTGTAGTTTTGCAGCTTTAAGACTTCCTGGCTTCACAAGTTGCCTACCAACCTCCTCAAAAAAGATGGGAAAGAGGGAAAAAAAAGAATCTGAAGAATGGGGGTGGAGACATCCGGAGAACGTGAAGCAACGTCACAAGGAGACACTAAATTAGGTTCCGTCGATGCCCACCCACACACAAAGGTGAAAAGAGAAGATGGACCAAAAAGATTGGGAAAATAGTAGAAAATCTGGACCCAACCACTAGATGGCAGAATAATGCACAGCATGTGAATCCAGAAAATCTTCAAGCTGCAACACTACACCTACAGGTAAGAAACTTTAGGTTCCAACTGAGTCTAAACATCAAATATCAATACATTTCAATAACGTGAAGCAGATTAGAGTCTACAAGGAAGACACAGAGGTGTTACATTTCAAACCATAAAGGTTTATTCAAAGATTAGCAAATTTGCAAATTCAAATCATCGTTAGATATTAATCAATACATGAATGCATTAGTCAAGGTATATAACAGTTGCCTGGACATTTCACCTCCTAAATGTAGGTTAGAAAATACCATAATTGAGAAAAAAACATGCTGGAATCTGTGTGGAAACTCAGATTCCCTCTGGAGCTGGCTGTTATTACCACATCCTGGAAGCACTGATAACTGTGACATTGCCACTTCTGGGTGCGGGCCATATGGCAGCTATTGAGTCTAGTACCACAACTCCGAGCTTCTCTAGGCTCCTTTTAGGGGGAGAGATGGGTATATTGACTAAGCGAAATGCCATTTAAAATATATATAAAAAATAATGAATATCATATCCTTGTAGGATTGCTACAGATCAAAGGTGAAAAATGCTGAAGGCTTGCCAACGAGAGAGAGTGCACAGTTCGGCATTAGGACTTTTGTGCAACTGAAGACCACCCTCTTGTATCAACGTTTGAAGGGCTGGTGCACTTTGCTTAACACCAGAGACTCCAGTTTGTGTACAGTGCTCCTACAGGATTATTAAAAAGATTTTAAAAAATGATTGTTTGCCAGGGCGGAGTAACATCTGCAGAAGCAATAGAAAAGCTGTAGTCGTGTGATGATGTGTATGCTTACAACGGTCACCACGCATGTGAATGTCTGTCTTGAGGCAGTGAATTAAAAACATGCACGGACATGCATTAAAGAAAAAAGAGCTGCCTAGTAGTTGTTGTGGCTTTGAAAAAGAAAAAGGAGGGGCAGCAAATGAACAGGTAGGGAGGCCAATATCGGAGAGGTTGGGGGGAACAAAGGAGTCAGGAGAGCAGCAGAAGAACTGGGGTTGATTGGGATTTCAAAAATATTTTTTTAATAAAAGGCTGGGGGATGGAGGAAACAACGGATGAGCTGAGGGTGAGGATGGAGGCAACTGGGGGCATAGTAAGAGCTGTTTTCAGTAAAGGCGACTATGAAAATATATATGTGCGATTGCCATAATGCTGCATGAGCCCTTTTTTACGTGTCAGATACAATCATAGAAGGGGTGTCATGAAAGGACAGGAAAAGAAAGAGAAAAGAGAGAAAATGAGAGAGGAGTGAGAAAAAAAGGGAGGGAGGAAAAGTACGAATGTGCATCAGAGAGAAAGAAAAGATGGAAGTGAGATTCAGAAACCGAAAGGGGCAGATTTAATAGTCATGAGCCACTTGCGCCACATTAGCATAATTTTTTTTTACACTAATGTGGCCCAACGAGGCCAAAATCGCAGTTCCAAATTTACAAAGGCATTGCGCCACCTTGTAACCAGTTGCTCTACATTATGGCTGCCCCAGGTATTCCCCCGTTAGGGGGCCGAAATAATGGCGCAAAGAAATGAAATCACTCAGATTTCAGCTCCACTTTTCTTAAATCAGGCCTAAGTGTGAGACAAAAAAGAGACAATGAAGCTAGAATGGGGAGTGTGTGTGAGACAGAGAGGCAAAGACGAAAGAGAAAATGGAGAGACAAATGGGAAGAAGGGAGGAGATAAGAATGTGCAACTACCAAAAAAGAATGTGGAGAAAGAATAGAAATTGAGAGAGAGAATGAAAAATGGAAAATACTATGGAGAGTTTCTGTAAGATAAAGGCAGAAGAAAGAGAGAGACAAAGAATGGGCAATGGAAGAGTGAAATAAAAAGAAAGAGCAGGAGATGAAAAAAGATAGAATGAGAAGAAGGTAAAGAAATAGAAAGAAGGTAAAGGGGAAGGGATATGGAGATAGATCAAGAGAGAACGATAATGAGAAGGGAAAGAGATAGAAGTGAGAGAGAAACAGTGATGGGGAGAAGAGGAAAGGAGAAAGGGTAGAAAGTGAGAGATGAAAAGGAGAACGAAGGCAGAGTGTGTATGCAAGAGTTGAATGTGTGTGTGAGGCAGAGGTGTGTAAAAGGTGTGTAAAAGCTGAAAGAAAGAAAAGGCAGAACTCAGGACAAAAAACAAGTCTAAATTGCAGCCTGTCAACACTTCTATGCGCTGTGATGCAACGCTGACCAGAGAAGTTCATGTTTATGACATATTGAAAGCAGATTAGGACTTCCAGTGTTATTGCTGGCAGGGAAATTGATGTCAGACAAATAAATTTACCTGACGTCCCAGATTTGCCTAGTCTCAGTTTTTTAAGGACTGTCTCAGCACATTTTGGTTCAGTAGATACAGGATCCGGTTTTGGAGAGAGGGTTGGCTGAGCATATACATGACAGTGTAGTGCATACTTATATTTTTATCGGCACTCACCTCACAGCGAATATCACCGCAGGTGCCTTTGCAACATATTTGATACAACACACTGACCTTAAAAACACGTTGTATTATATCATGGTCCTTTTGCACGCATTGTTTGTGATAACAACTGACCTTAATAAGTAAACTTACAAGGGGACGCAAATAGGTCGATTAACCTTTTGACTCGCAATTAAGATGAACCCACCATAACTCTAGGACATGCAGATCAATAATCAATAACCAATACACAATATCAATAATTAATAACAATCAATTAGATTTATAATCAATAGAGTCAGTAAATGTCACGCACCATGACCTTTCAGTCATGAATAACCACACCTTTTAGTAAAAGTTAGGATATTTATTTCCCTATATTAACAATGCTAAAGTCATGTAAGTTAATTTCAAAATCAAATGATACACAAACTTAAACAACACTGGCTGTCCAAAGCGATGGAAAAAACGTAATCTAATCAAAGCTCGAACTTTTACACATTCTAATTTTACAGTGCAATTAATTACAAGAATAATTTCGCAAACAAGATCACATAAAAGTAGATTTAGCATCAGGATTCAGCATCAAAGTTCAGAAAACGCAAAGTCTTTAAGCAACTTTAAAGAATAGAGTTTAACCCTCAAGAAGAATAGAAAGAATGGCGTCAGGCAAAAGCGCAATGGCTCGAATGCTGGTTTCTTCTCAGTTCAGTCCTGTTAAGTTAAAATCACTAAAAGAGCATGTTCACACTTTGTCCAATAAAACTAAAACTCAAAATCTATGAATTCTACCATTACTCCATTCACTTGTCACTGATTGTTTTTTTCCTGCAATGTTCTCATCATCTGGCTCATCAGGTAACAATATTGTTGCAGCTTCTACTCCAGTCAGTGTCTCCATTGCTCTCCTCCTGAGGAAGTCAGTCTTACACACATTATAAACATAGGGGGTCATTACAACCCTGGCGGATGGTGTTAAAGCGGCGGTAATACCGCAAACAGGCCGGCAGAAAAAAAAGGGAATTATGACCGTGGCGGAAACCGCCAACATAGACAGCCACTTTAACCTTCCGACCGCCACGGCGGTACAGACAAACAGCGCGGCGGTCACCGTGGATAAAAACACGGCGGAAACAGCCATTTCAATGGGAAAACGCTCACCTTAACACACTCCACGAGGAAGGAGGGCACCATGGAGCCGGAACTCCAAATACTCCCTGCGATAGTGTTCTTGCTCCTCTACGAACATCAACAACGGCGGCGCCGAAGACAACGGTGAGTACTGCACCTACGACATAGGGGAGGGGGGAGGCAAAAGTCAGGGACGGACACTCGCAACACCTCCACCCCCACCCCGACCCTCGCATACTACAACACACACATGCATTTCCAAACATCACAGTAACAACCCCCCGGAAGAATGCAAAGACAAAAGGAAATGAGTACAACCATTGTAATGTAGCACAATACAGTAAGCTAATATATACAGAAATATATATAAATGCCAAAAATATACATCCCGATCAGTAGTGCACGTATGCACCATCCAATGTCCGTGGACCACTGGGCCCAAAATGCATGGGCGAGGCCCACACACGATACCTGACCTGAAACGGAGAGAACACTGCAGAGGCATCAGATAGAAATACAACAGGCACCTCAGGGGGATGGGAAGGGAGGGCACCTCAGACGGATGACAGCACCACGCCAGATCCACGACGGGGCTCCATGCCCATTGATGTATCCTGGGGAGTGCAAAGCCACAGTCTCTCAAGTCTCTCCAGTGGGTGGTTTGCCCACTGTACCATCCTGGGGAGTGCAAAGTCACAGTCTCTCAAGTCTCTGCAGTGGGTGGTTTGCCCACTGTACCGTCCTGGGGAGTGCAAAGCCACAGTCTCACAAGTCTCTCCAGTGGGTGGTTTGCCCACTGTACCATCCTGGGGAGTGCAAAGTCACAGTCTCTCAAGTCTCTGCAGTGGGTGGATTGCCCACTGTACCATCCTGGGGAGTGGAAAGCCACATTCTCACAAGTCTCTACATTGGGTGGGTTGCCACAGTCTCTCAAGTGGATTACAGTCTCCACTGGTTCTGGAGGGGAACTGGTGCCCAGAGTGTTTCATCCTGTTAAGGACTGAGGTAGTGGATGCTGTTCTCCACTGGTTCTGGAGGGGGACTGGTGCCGAGAGTGCTTCATCCTGTTAAGGACTGAGGTAGTGGATGCTGTTCCCCACTGGTTCTGGAGGGGGACTGGTGCCCAGAGTGCATCACTCTCCCCGTGACGGTCCCAGTTCCGTCACTGCCCCTGCCACACATGGGCTAGCGATGCTTGAGTTGGCGGTGCTTGCCCTGTACAGCGGTGCTTGCCATGGCGGTCTTTGCCCTGTTCAGCAGTGCTTGCCCTGTTCAGCGGTGCTTGACTTTGCAGTTTCTGACCTGTTCAGCGGTGCTTGCCCTGTTCAGCGGTGCTCGCCATGGCGGTCTTTGCCCTGTTCAGCAGTGCTTGCCCTGTTCAGTGGTGCTTGCCATGACGGTCTTTGCCCTGTTCAGCGGTGCTTGCCCTGTTCAGCGGTGCTTGACTTTGCAGTTTCTGACCTGTCCAGCGGTGCTTGCCTTGTTCAGCGGTGCTTGCCACGGCGGTCTTTGCCCTGTTCAGCTGGCACTGACTCTGGCAGTGGTCTCCTGACTGGTGACGATTGTGCTGCCCTCCTGGGCACTGACTCTGGCTGTGGTCTCCTGACCGGTGACGGTTGTGCTGCCCTCCTGGGCACTGACTCTGGCGGTGGTCTCCTGACCAGTGACAATTGTGCTGCCCCCCTGGGCACTGACGCTAGTGGTGGTCTCCTGACCAGTGACAATGGGGCTGGCGGTGGCGTCATGGGCAGCGGGGATGATGGCGGCCTTCTCCGCCGTGCTGCTCTTCCCAGACTTTGGCGCTTTCTTCTGCCCCTTCCCCACCTTGGGAGGAGTCACAGCTGACTCGACTCTCCCCCCGGGACCCTTGTGAGCGACTTTGCTGGCAGGAATCTTCACCCTCTCCCGTCAGGCACTGTCCAACTTCTGGTGCTTCACAGGGGGGGGACTGGCTGTGCTTTGGCTCCATGTCACACTGGCTGCCCTGGTGCCCGGTGCACTCCACATACCTCTAACAGGCACCACTGGTACCAGACTTTTTTTGGTTGAGGTGCAACTACGGGACCTATGAATTGGAGGGGGGGGGTGGTGAGAAAGAGGTCAACGTTGCTCAGGAAAAGTTTCTGACGAACACTGGGACAGGTAGCTGGAGGGGGTCTGGGAGTGGAGGAAGAGGAGGTGGTTATAGGAGGTGTAACTTTTGATGATTTGGGTGCAGGTGCATGTTCTGGAGGCTGTTGTGAGGTGGATGGATGTTGGGTGTGTGTGTGCCCGCGTTTGTGTACTTTGGGAGGGAGCGTCACCGACACACTGGGAGAGGACACAGGGGACGTGTAAATGGTAGTGGGGGTGGTGAGTGCAGGTAAGCGGGGTGTGGTGCTGGGTGTTCTGGTGCGAGTCCTAGTGGCTGTAGTGGTAGTGCATGCAGGTGAGAGTCTAGACGACACTGGGAGGGAGGAGGGAGACGACGAGGAGGGGGACACAGTGGAAGCAGTGGATGCTGCTGTGTCTGTATGTGGGTGATGCTTGTGTGAGTGCCTGTGGGATGTGTGGTGCCTATGTTTGCCTGAGCTTCCCTTGTGTGTTGAGGTGTGTACAGGCTGATCTGATGGTGTGCTTGGGATAGGCTGAGGGACAGGGGTTTGGGTCTGGGTGGAGGAAGTTGGAGGGGGGAGGCTAGACACAGGGACAATGGCTGCCATCAGTGCTGAGGCCAGAGATTGCAGGGTTCGATGATGGGCAGCCTGACCAGAATGAATGCCCTCCAGGAATGTATTAGTGTGTTGCAACTCCCTCTCTACACCCTGGATGGCATTCACAATGATAGACTGCCCAACAGTGAGTGACCTGAGGGGGGTCAATGGCCTCCTCACTGAGGGCAGCAGAGGTGACAGGGGCAGGGTCTGAGGTGCCTGGGGCGAAGGTGATGCCCACCCTCCTGGGTGAGCGGGCACGGGGCGAAGGCTGAGGGGCTGCAGGGAGGGCGGTGCTGGTAGGGGGGGTAGCGGCTGTACCTGTTGAAGTGGGGGGCACAGATGGTGCCGCCACCACAAGGGAGCTCCCATCGGAGGACCAGTCTGTGTCGCTGTTTGCTGATCCGGTGACCGCCGTGAAGCTCCCCTCGCCCTCCATCCCACTGGTGTACTCAGAGTCCGTGGTGTGGCCCTCCATGGCCATGTGGGATGCAGCCCCCTCGTGCTCCGGTGCCACTGTACCTCCGCCTGATGATGCTGATGCACAAAAGAACAGGGAGAGCACAAAAAGGGGGTTGGAAACAGAAGAAAGACAGGTTGAGTGCATGGCTTACCGCTACCCTTGGCGGACAATACAGACACAGCAGCCCCCTGCACTACGCCGCTCTCTTGGCCTCTACAGATGCAGTTCCTGGGATATGGCCTACATGGCAATGGTGGACATCTGCACACATAGATGACACCGGGGCATGTATAATTGTACTTGGCACTCTACAGAGGTGGGTTGGAGTGGCACATGGCCTGCATTGCAGAGGGGCCTAGCCTACGGAACTCGCCCTGGCCTACGGAAACCCACAGCCCTCCTCCCCCACCCAAACCCCTCCACTGCACGCAAAGTCAGCAGAATGAGAGTGCACTCACCCCCTTGTGTCTGCTGTGATGCCCTCATGCGCCCATCCAACTCAGGGTAGGCCACCGCCAGGATCCGGAACATCAGGGGGGTCATGGTGCGACGGGCACCCCTCCCACGTTGGGAAGCCATCCCCAGCTGAGCCTCCGCCGTCTTCTTGCTCCAGCGGCGAATGTCCTCCCATCTTTTACGGCAGTGGGTGCTCCGTCTCTGGTGGACCCCCAGGATCCAGACGTCCTTGGCGATGACACGCCAAATATCCTTCTTCTGGTGGGCACAGACCTACATGACATGTACAGGGGACGAAGAGAAGTTATTACCAACTGCACCGTCTAAGTGAGTGGCCCACATCCCTGCCCTTGCCATGTGGCACATGCATTCACACTCATTCATGGTCGCAGAACTCTACCCCCTTCCTTCTTACATCCAGCCCTCTCCACCCAGGCATAGCCCATACAACTTGCACCCTATGTACTCACCTGTTGGTCTGGAGGACTGTAGATTAGCGTGCACTGGGGGAGGACCCCGTCCACGAGCTTCTCCAACTCCTGTGCTGTGAAGGCAGGGGCCCTTTCCCCAGACGCACATGCCATTGTCTCTTCCAGACCGAGGTCACAGCAGCACTTGCAGTGTAGGTCCTCTCCTGTCGAAGATCAGGTATCGAGTGATTGAACAGATAGAAAATGGCTGTCACGTCCGCAGCGGTGACATCCGCAGCAGTGCGTATCATCACCGCCGGGGCACTTCATCATTGGCTCCTGGGACCCATAGGGTCCAATGTTAACCAATGCAGCATTGAGCTGCGGTCTACAACCGCCTACCGCGACGGTGTACAACGCCAGCGCAGTTCCCTCACATCCCATTGTCCCACTTTAGAGGTCAGGCATCCGCCATTTCAGGGGCCCACATGGCTTCATTTTCAACTGCGTCACACATACCGAGGCCTGGACTCAACACACATACATACATCTTTTTGGAATTTGTTTCGTGTTCTGTGTAGCTGTGGGTACATACCTAGGCACCGTCAGCTGGGACATGTGAGGAGATGGTGGAATCCTCCGGTGTACCAACCGCTGGTGGACCTATTGACAATGGAGGAGCGACATGTAATCATCACCTACAGGTTTGACCGTGCCACAATCCAGGAACTGTGTACCCAGTTGGAGCCAGACCTTATGTCACCAATCCGCCATCCCACAGGAATCCCCCCTCAAGTGCAGGTGCTATCAGTGCTCCATTTCCTAGCAAGTGGCTCATTTCAAACAACAGTGGCTATGGCATCAGGGATGTCCCAGCCTATGTTTTCCAACGTGTTGTCCAGAGTGTTGTCTGCCCTGCTGAAACACATGAGGAGCTACATCGTTTTCCCTCAGGTGGAGGATTTGGCTACAGGTAAAGGTGACTTCTATGCCCTGGGACATATCCCTAACATCATAGGTGCCATTGATGGGACCCATGTAGCACTGCCCCCCCCCCACAGAAGTGAACAGGTGTACAGGAACAAGAAGAGTTATCATTCCATGAATGTACAGATGGTATGTTTGGCAGACCAGTACATCTCGCAGGTAAATGCTATGTTCCCTGGCTCTGTGCATGACGCCTACATCCTGCTGAATAGCAGCATCCCTTATGTGATGGGTCAACTCCAGAGGCACCGGGTGTGGCTATTAGGGGACTCTGGTTACCCCAACCTGTCATGGCTACTGACCCCAGTGAGGAATTCCAGGACCAGGGTAGAGGAACGCTACAATGAGGCCCATGGGTGGACTAGGAGGGTGATCGAACACACCTTCGGCCTCCTGAAGGCCAGGTTCAGGTGCTTCCATATGACAGGTGGTTCCCTATGCTACTCACCAAGGAAGGTGTGCCAGATCTTCATCGCCTGCTCTATGCTTCACAATCTTGCTTTGCGACACCAGGTACCTTTTCTGCAGGAGGATGGTCCAGATGACGGTGTTGTGGCAGCTGTGGAGCCTGTGGACAGTGATGAGGAGGAAGCAGAGGAAGAAGACATTGACAACAGGGACTCAGTCATACAGCAATATTTTCAGTGACACACAGGTGAGAACACTTTCTTTACTAATACTTTTACTTTCACACGTCTACCTCTATCCTGTCTGTCAATTTCAAGCAGTATTTGGTAACTGAGTTGTACATTTCCATTACGGTTTCACAGGTGTGGTTACCAACGTGTGTCATCTGCTTGCATCCTTCATGGACTTGTGATGTGTGACATAGGTATGTTGACATTACTATTGTGAACGGATTTTGTCATTGTTATAGCTAATACACATTTTCAAAATCACAGACTGACTCCAGATTGTTTTGTGGTTCAAGGGTGTTTATTGAAGTGCTAATTATTGGAGGGGGTGGTAAAATGGTGATGGGTGATGGTGGAGGAATGTCCATGGCAGAGTCCAGTCTATTAGTCTCACAGGTGCACTGCCCATATGGGCATAGGAAGTGGAGCTGGGACAGTTCCAATCTGGACAGGGTTACAAAGTAGGACAGTGGGATGACAATCAGGGTGGTCTCATTTCTTGGCGGGGGTCTTGCCATCGTGCTCTGTCCTGTTCCTGGATCTCAGGGACCGCTTGCGGGGTGGTTCTCTGTCTGCAGGGGGTGAAGTGCTGGTGTAGTGGTCCTGTGGCGGGGCGTCCTCTCCACTAGCGCCGGCGGAGGTGGTGGGCAGTTCATCGTCCAGGCTAGTGTCAGGGGCCCCTTGGAGTGCCACGGTGTCCCTCATGGTGTTCTGTATGTCCTTCAGCACCCCTACGATGGTGCCCAGGGCGGAGCTGATGGTTCTGAGTTCCTCCCTGAAGCCCAAATACTGTTCCTCCTGCAGGCGCTGGGTCTCCTGAAACTTGGCCAGGACCGTAGCCATCGTCTCCTGGGAGTGGTGGTATGCTCCCATGATGGAGGAGAGGGCCTCGTGGAGAGTGGGTACCCTTGGCCTGTCCGCCCCCCTGTCGCACAGCAGCCCTCCCAGTTCCCCTGTGTTCCTGTGCCTCCGTCCCCTGGACCGTGTGCCCACTACCACTGCCCCCAGGTCCCTGTTGTTGTTGGGGTGATGGGATATCCTGGGTTCCCTGTAGTGGTGGACACACAGCTGATTGACATGTCCTGGGTACGGAGGTATGGGCCCGCTGGGTGGGTGCTGTACTGGTGTTTCCAGAGGGTGGAAGGTCAGTGTTGGGCTGTGCCTGTGCGAGGGGAACCGACTGTCCCGAGCCCACGATGGTCCGGGCTGGCCATCTGGATCCAGTTGGCCAGTACTGCTGTCATCATTGTGGGCCTCTTCTGTGGGTGGGGTAGAGATGTCTGGACCCTCCTGTCTGGTGACATTAGGTAGTGGTCCTGCAGGGGTATAAAAGCATGATTATTGCATCTGTGTGTGTCATGGTGTGCAATGGGTGGGTGAGCGTGTACCCCAGTGCTAGCATTCCTGTGCGGGGGCTTGTGTGATGATGGTTAGGGGTTGTTATGGGTATGTGCAGTGGGCATGCTTTAGTGATGGGTGTCCATGCTTTGTTGTGTCATGCAGGGCTTGGTGTTGGGATGGGTGGATTGTGTTATTAGTACATTAGTGAGGAGTTGGAGTGATAGGGGATGGGGCGAGGGTGGGGGGGTGTGATGGCATGCAGGTAGGGTGGGGGATATGATAGTTAAGATTTGACTTACCAGTGTCCATTCCTCCACCGACTCCTCCGAGGCCCTCAGGATGCATGATGGTCAAGACCTGCTCCTCCCATGTTGTTAGTTGTGGGGGAGGAGGTGGGGGTCTGCCGCCAGTCCGCTGAACCTCGATGTTGTGCCTGGAGACCACGGAACGCACCTTCCCCCGTAGGACGTTCCACCTCTTCCTGATGTCCTCCCAATTTCTTGGGTGCTGTCCCTGTCCACGATTCTTCGCCATAGCTCCATCTTCCTAGCTATAGAGGTGTGCTGCACCTGTGATCCAAATAGCTGTGGCTCTACCCGTACGATTCCCTCCACCATGACCCTGAGCTCCTCCTCCGAAAACCTGGGGTGTCTTTGGCGTGCCATTGGGTGGTGTAGGTGATGTGTGGGGTGGTGTGTGTGGTGATGAGTGTGGTGATGTGTAGTGGTGTGTGGTGTTTTGTGCGTGGATGTTGTGTGGGTGATGGTGTTGTGTGCCTCTGTGTGGTGGGGTTGTCTATTGCTGTGCTCTCTCTCTGGCCTTCGTCTCTAATTTTTGGTCGTAGGGGTTTGTGGGTGATGTGGGTGTGTGTTTAATATTGTATTGGGTATGTGGGAGTGGTGTTTGTATGTGTATCAGGTGTGTGTATTTTGAATTGTCCAATGTGGCGGTGTTTTGGAGATGTGTGTGTATTTTGAATGCGGCGGTGTGTACCACCAATGGAATACCGCGGTTGAAAGACCGCCGCGTAGAATGTGGGTCGTAATAGCATGGGTGTGTTTCTGTTGGCGTGACGGTGGAGGATTTGTTTTCTCCAGTTTATCACTGACCTTTGGTGTGGCAGACTTGTGTGGGTGTCTGAATTTCGGCGGATTCCGAGATGTGTGTCATAATAGCTGTGGCAGAATTCCACGGCCGCGGCGGTATGTTGGCGGTCTTCTGCACGGCAGTAAACGGCTTTTACCGCCAATGTTGTAATGACCCCCATAATGTTACATTTAGCAAGAACAGCATCTTCTAGCAGTTGGTTCTCATAAGAAAAGATTTTCTGCTGCGAGCACATTTACACAATACAATGGAAAATCACATTTTAACTCTCCAGGACAACCATTTATTGAACATTAAGAAATACCGCTTGACATGAATCCTAGCAACTAGGCCAAGACCTTCACTAAGTAAAGGCCTACAACTAATAAAGCTAATACATAGTGCATAACCTTTAATATGACCTATTACTACAATAGTCAAACATATGCTCCACATATCACAGCATGAGACTATTAATAAGTACACTTCGTGAACACTGGCGGCCACTCATCGTATTCACATTTTCAAATGCGTGCATTATCTTTCTTCGTTATTATATTCTCTACAAAAATCCATTACTCAGAATACATGAACACTCGTTAATAATTTTTATTAAAACACCTGCGCTAGCACAACTGATATTCATATACATACAATCTATATATGAAAGCTTGTTCCACCAATAAATACTCAGTAATGAAGCTGGCATTCCAGGATTTACTGCAAAGCTGTATTTATTTCATACATAATGCCAATAAAATTTGGAAGATGACGTGTTTCGGCTGAGAATTTAGCCTTTCTCACAATGATTTTGAGGTAACTCAAAATCTCCATGCATTTTCCATAGGCTTTTTTTAAAAGGACTACAGTAAAAACGGCTGAACATAATTACATCTAATTTGGTAGGAAGCTAAATCTTGGTACAGAAATTCTGCTTTTTGTAAATTGTTGTAAATCTGTTCAGTAGTTTTTGCAAAATTAAGGTACAAAAATATTTGCATATCTGGATGGCTGGGTTAAAGGGACTCTCAGAGTCCTGTGAGCACAACTTCAAAAAACGGAGCGTTCAGATTGCCGAAGGGTCTCACATGGGAGTGAGGGGCCTGTGATTGCTCTGATTGGTTGGCTGCAAAATGAACACAAATGCTGTGGCAGCTATTATAGGACTTTTGGACCTAATCCCTTGTCCTGAAAACATTAAAAAAAAATATAAGGGAACAGGATAACGTTACCCTGTCCTCTTGCCCTTGCAGAGGGGTCCCAGAGAGGCTAATATTTAAAAAAAATGTTTTTACACGATCCAGCAGTATGCCAGCAGAATCATGGCAAAAAAAAACACACAAAACGGCATCTGTCATTTAAAAAAATCAATAATCAATATGAGTCCAGTTGCATGCATTCCCCACCCCCCAAATAGAATACATAAATATATTCTATTTGGGGAGGAGAATTGCATGCAAACCCCATCCCTGAGCTGATTTTGGCCCAGAGCAGCTCATCCCCTAGGGCAGTGGTTCCCAACCTGTGATTCGGGGACCTCTGGGTGTCCTTGAACCCTCCTCATGGGGTCTGTGATTGCTTAGAAAATTAACTAATATTAGCAGATTAAGAAAGCGTATATAAATAAAGTGTCTAAATGTACATTTGAAAATGTTAAAATCTAATGTAAATGCCAAGGAATTTGAAATTGGAGGCTAAAAATTAAATTAGTATCCTCAGATTGATTTGTGGGAGAAGTGCAGTGAACCAAACAGAATATAGTGTGGGCAAAGTGTGGCTTCAATTGAATTTAGAAAAGCTCCAACCTTCCTATTAAAATTCATTTGTGGATGTGTTGGATGGAAGGCTTTTTTTCTGTAATTTTTGTGTGTATTGCTTTGCTGTTCAAATCATCGAAAATGTGTATGCCTGGGTCCCCGACTTCCAGTAATGACTTAGTGGGGGTCCCCAGATTCCAATAATGATTCAGTTGGGGTCCCCGGGTTCCAGTAATGAAAAAGTGGGGTTCACAGACATCAAAAGGTTTAGAGCCACTGCCCTAGGGTCTGCCATTTAATAGAAGGGGTAGAGGGGATGTGTCCCTCTCTTCGAGCCTTCTACAGGCCCCAGGACCTCACCATTCTTGCGACCTCACATATTACAACACTCATGACATGTTCTATGATATGATTAATAACATTATTGCAACATCTGAAATGACATCTATGACAACACTACATGGCGGTGATGCCATTATTTAGGGCACTAGTTATAGTTCTTTGAGATAAGTATATCTGGTGAATTTCAGTGTTTTTTTAGGTTAAAACATTAGATTGTCACTGAACTTTTCACCTAATTACAACATGAAAAAAAATGTTTCAGCCGCCATTATAGGTCTTGGTAACTCTGTTCCTGAATCCTGAAATCTATTTTAAAAGGATGTAGAAAGGGACAGGCTATGGGTTACCCCGAACCCCTCGCTGTTGTGTGGGGGTCCCAGAGGGCCAAACCCTCCCCCAGGAGACCAAATTAAAACAAACTGCAAGTTCCTCACGGTCCCGTCCCGCAGTTGCCAGCACAACTCCACCATGTGGTCCAGTGGGGCTCCAGCCATAGTCCAGTGGGACCAAAAATATATTTTTTTTAAAGGAAAGGAAAATGAGTATTGGGGGTAGAAGGCTATGCATGGGGTGGGCAGTTGACTGCCTGCAAGGGGTTGGCTGCAGGGCCTAGCATAAGCAAGCACTATTAGCTAGCACGCCCCTACTATGTACAGTCAGCACTCAGTGTGTAGACTGTGCATTAAGTGTGCCCCATCCAGAAATCCATGCTCCATTAGGTAAACAGGTCACTACTATGCGCAGTCTGCACATAGTGCACAGACTGTGTGTAGAGCCCACTTTCCCCTGGCACCAAGGTTGATTAGGTGGGCAAGCCCGTAATACGCATTCCCTGCGATCTGTCCCGCTTTTCATGGAGAGCCTACTCTCGCCAGATACGTAATCCCGATTAGGTGTGCAAGCCACTACTAAGGGGAGGTTGCGATTTGTGTTGCTGTTCATGGAGAGCTCACTGCCTCCACATACTCTAGCCCACTTACGTAACCAGGACCTACTATGTACGATTAGATATGTTAGTAACATCTTACTTAATGTCAACTAAATTCTATAAATTCACTGAAAAATACAAGGTTAGTCTGAAGTTATAGTTAGGTGAAAATGTCAGTATGTCAGTTCAAAATTAAAATGTTAACGGAGACAACTCTGATGTTATTAAAGATGTTATGGGTGATGCAAAATATCAATGTACATATATATACACGCAAATATATACGCAAAAACAAAACAGTGAACTCTGGTTAGTTCCCATATTTAGGTGGAGAGCAGCTCCTATATAGAGCACCCTGCAACACCAACAACACTCAGATTTGCTCACCTCAAATGTCTGTTTTTCTAACAAAGTTTTAAAGCATAGGATTAGCACAGAGCCATCCATGTCGAGCTAAGTAGGGACAAACGTTTTTCCCATTTATAATGCAACATGTTTAAGCATTGGATTAGCTAGTGCCATCCATGCTGAGCTGTGAAATGACAACAACCTTTTTCCACGCCATGCACAACGTTACAGCCTAATTGCGACGGGTATGCCCAGACATGGGTCCTGTGCTCGCTGTGCCACTGGAATCAAGCTATACTTGGCTGAAGAGCCTATAATAAGGGCAAAACCACCCCTAGGTTGCTTGTATTTCCTTGTTCATGGAAGACTGTTCCTATTGGAGCAAGGTCAAGACTGATTTGCATACAATTGGGTCTAAACTAAGGTAGCATCGTGAGTGAAAAACAATGGATTGCGATGCCGCCTGAGCAATAGCCACTGGCTGAGAATATTTCAAGCATTCCATCCATCACCTTGTTGTTGTTGCAGTTGATGCCCTAAGTGCAACGAGTATGCCCAAACATGGGTCACATGCTCACTGTGCCACTGAAATCAAGCTATACCTGGCTGATGAGACCATAATAAAAGCAACACAGACCCTAGGTTGCTTGTATTCTGGTTCATGAAAGATCTGGCTTGGCAATTCAGCCTGGGTTGTTCCCATTGGAGCTGGGTCAAGACTGGTTTGCATACAGCTGGGTCCCAACTGAGGTGTCATGGTGAGTGAAAAACAGTGGCTTGGGATGTGGCCCCGAGTGACTGCCACTGGCTGAGATTAATTCAAGCATTTTATCCATCACCTTGTTGTTGTTGCAGTTGACGCCTTAACTGTGACAGGTATGCCCAGACGTTGGTCCCTTGCTCACTGTACCATTAGAATCAAGCTATAACTGGCTGAAGAGCCCCTAATAAGGGTGAAATAAGTTGTAGGTTGTGTGTATTTGGGTTCAGAAAGGACTTGGCTGGGCAGTTCGGGCTGGTCTGTTTCCATAGAAGGGGCAACACTGATTTGAATCTGTTTGGGTCCAAACTAAGGTGGCATGGTGGGTGAAAAAGAATGGATTGGGATGTAGCTCAACCAATTATCAGTGGCTGAGATTAATTAAAGCATTCCATCCATCACCTGTTGTTGTTGCAATCATCAGTGATGTCATAAATCATGTGGGAGAACATGTTATGAGTGATGTAATATGTGAGGTCATAAGCAGAGCATGGCAGGGCGCAGGTTATTATCAACTCTGCTATCTATAACTGGTAATTTTCTGTTTTTTTAGTTCAAAACCTTAATTTTGTCACTCACAGTCATCTAACTATAACATTACTTTAAACTACATTTTTCAGTGAAATTCTATTGTTTCTTTTTTATACAAAAACAGATCTTTTTACCACATCTAGCTATAACATTACTTTAACCTTTGGTTTTTCAGTGAATTTGTAGGGTTTTTAACCCCAAATAATATTTTATTTCCATACGTAAAGCCAAACCACTGCTGTGCATGGTTGAAGGCTGTGTGCAGCGGGGGTAAAGCAAACTGCACAGAGGCATTCAACCCCACACTGCGCATGGCCTTTGGCTGTGCACAGCAGGGGGTAGGTAATAGGGCCTGGGATTCCATCCCCACGGCCAAATGTAGATAAACATGGGAGGAGGGTGTGCAGCCCCCCTCACCGAGCTTTAATAGGCTCCAGGGATCCCACTATCCTGCAGCCTTCCCCCGAGCCTTATTAAGCCCCAGTGACCCCATTCCTTGGGGGGCAATTCTAAGAAAAAAGGGAAGGGCAGCTCAATCCCCTCTCCCTAAGCCTTCTTAGGCCCGAGGGCCCCAACCCCTGGGTCAAGCCAATTAAAAATAGGAGGGTAGTCGCTTTGCCCCATTCCAAAGCCTTATTAGGTTCTGGTGACCCCATCTTTAGGGTCCAAATATGTTAAAACAGGGGAGGGGGATGTACAACGCTACCTTAGCCTTCTTAGGTCCTGTAGACCCCATCCCGAAGGGCCATGCATTTTTTTTAAAAGTGTGGGGGGCACATGGCTTCTTTCTCAAACCTTCTCAGGCCCTGAGGACCTCGTCCTCTTGGGCCCAAAGCACTTAAAAATGGAATGCAGAGTGGCCCCACCTCCACAAGCCTCATTAGGCCCTGGGAAGCCTTTCCTCCAGGGCTTTTAAAGGGGAGGGGACCCATATGGCTCACCTACCCTTGCATTCTCAGGCTCTGGGGACTCCATCCCCCAGGCCAGAGTTTAGTGCCACAGTGCCCAATTGCGGCACCCACATACCATATGTTGGGGCCTATGGGGGGAGCCCCACAGCCCCTGTGGATGGCCTGGTCCCTGCATTTTTAGGAGCTAGCATTGCTCCCACCCGAATGGATCAGCTGCATTTATGCTGCTCCTTCAGGTGGAAGAAATATGTTGTTCAGTTTTTTAAATCTCCTGCTAGCTAAACGCAGACTTAGGGCCAGTTTTACTAACATTTTTGCTAGGTTTGCATCACAAAATTGACACAAACCAGCACAAAATGTTTTTACTAATTTACTTTCCAGTAAAAAACGTGTTTTGCCCTGGAAAGTAGTCTGAAAGTAACGCAAACCAGCTCAAAGCACTGCTTTGTGTTGCTTAGCATCAAGAGGGAGTTCAATAGGTGGTACATGGGTGTACCCATGCAACCACCTATGGCTTTTGATACGAAACCTTAACTGTAGACAGGGTATTTCATCAAAAATTAACATCACTTGAAAGCAGGCATTAATAGGAGAAATGTTTTTGTTTCTTATTTCTTTTTCGATTTTGCATGTGTGCTGCACTGAACAGCTCACATACAAAGTAGGAAATGTTTTAAAAGTTGTCTAAGCAAAGTATTTTGTACTGGAAGCAAACCCATTCAATACAAAACCTATGCTAGACTCATGTACACACCCTTGCGCTATGGCACAAAAGTGTGTGCATAGCGATCAGCAGCAAAATTCTGCACCTGCACTAGGGAGATGGGAGAGCCATATCTTTGTATATGTGGCACTCTTCTTCTCTCTCTCTCTGTCACGCAATCCAGTGCAGCATTTTTGGCTGCTGCGCTGTGTTGGGTGACACTGTGGCCCTTAGAGTTTGCTCCCATTTAGTGAAAGATTAAAAAATGCTCCTGCCAGATTGAAGCAAACATGTTTCCTTGCCCATGCCAGAGTGGGAAGGGAAACTACTGTGTCCCGAGCATAGGCTCCCAGGGTCACAGCAAGTAAGCCAGCCCTGGAGGTTGGGGTCCGCAGAGCAATCAAGGCTCAGGGAAGAGGGCCGTGTGGCCCCCATCCATTTTGTTTAAAGAAACCGCCATAGAAGATGGAGTTCCCAGGGCCATTTTAAGGCTCGCGAAGGGGGCTGCATGGCCCCCTCTCCTTTATTTTTGAATGCAGCCCTTGGGGATGAAGTCCCCGGAGCCTCCTTAGGCTCACGGAGGGGGCTGTGTGCCCCCTACCCTTAATTTAGACATTGGGCCCTGGATATGGTGTCTCCAGAGCCAAAATGGCTTGGGGTCATAGTCCCCCTACCTTTAATTTAGATATTGGTCCATATGGGATGGGGTCCCCGGGGCAGTAAATGGCTCGGGGAGGGGTCCATGCACCCTCCGCCCTTGTATAATATACTGGGCCCCTAGGAATGGGGTCTCTTGTGCCAAAAATTGGGCTAGGGCGGCGGGGCCTATTCACATTCCCCCAGTGGGAGTCCTGCATGCTTGCAGAAAAAAAACACAGTTATTTTATTCTGGCCCCACAGAGGGCCCCTCTGGGTCCCACCCACAGGGCCAAAGTATCCCTACCCTGCCCAATTTAGTTATATTTTTTACTTCATGACAAGGGGGTACGTCCAGACTCCTGTAACAGCTGCCAGCAACATTTCTTTCAAGCTCTGGCCTCCGTGGAAGTCTGACTACTCAGAAAGCAAGCTGGCCCAAGAGAAAAAAAGCAGCTTGGGCCAATCAGAATGCTCTATTTGTACATTGTGGACCCAACAGTCCAGACATACAAATATTTTTTACCAAAACTACAGAATGGGTTTACACCAAATCAAAAAAAGCAGGATCTGGGGACCATGATCTTGCTTTCTGCCAAATTTTGTGTAATGCCGTTCAGCAGTTTTTGCATTAGTGCTTCTAAAAGAAACTATGGAAAATGCATGGGTATTTCATGCTTTGGGACCCCCTTTTTTTCTCAGCCCCCCACTTGACGGATTACCCTGAAACTTTCCATGCATAAACTAGGCAAAAAAGATAACCTTTTTTTTTTTTTTAAGTTTCCTTATGAATTCCGCAGTTATAGTTATCTCAGGTAACTATAACCTGTGCCCTACGGCAACTATAACTCATGTCCCTGCCCTGCACAGTTTTCTCATGAATAATTTCACTGCAAATATTGCAGTGCTATAATCAATTATGTCCTAGAAAATGTCATGAGTGATGTTATATGTGGGGTAAGTAGCAGTGCATGGAGAGGGCACGAGTTATGGTTAGATTAGAGGACAAGTTATAGTTACTTGAGATAACTATAAATATAACTGCTGAAGTTATGTGGGTTTATGTAGGACAAATCTGAACCTAACTATAATGTCCCTGTAACCTTTGTTTTTTCAGTGATTTTCTAAGGGTTTTTAAATTTGATTTCCTAACTATAACATTGCTGTCACCTTTGTTTTTTTCAGTGAATTTCTATTGTTTTGTAATGCTATTTCCCAACTACAATGTCTCTGTAACCTGGGTGTGTGATTGGTTGTGTGGATGTGTGATTGTGTGTTGGGTGTGTGAGTGCGTGTGCGGTTACCAGTGTGGGTCTATAAGTGGGTGCGTGAGTGGCTCTTTGAGTGTGGGTGTGGTTTTGTGGGTCTGTGAGTAAGTGCGTGAGTGGCTACGTGGATGTGTAAGTGGGTGTGTGAGTGGTTGTGTGGATGTGTAAGTGGGTGTGTGAGTGGGTGTGTGATTGTTTGTGTGGTGTATAAGTGGTTGTGAGCATGTGTGAGTGGGTGTGAGTGCTGTCTCGGTCTGTGAGCTGGTGTGTGAGTGGTTTTGTGGGTCTGTGAGTTGGTGTGTGAGTGGCTGTGTGAGTATGTGAGTGAGTACGTGTGTGGGTCTGTGAGTAGGTGCATTTGTTTTTATTAATTGGGATCCATGACGATCCATGTGGACCCAAGAATCCTTGCTTGCTTGTTTGGGACATCTTGCCCATGAGGTGCCCCTCACAGATCACTCCAACAGTCCCTTGGGGTCAGGGTACCTCTACCCTGCCCTTTTCTTTTACATTTTAGGGGCATATTTATACTCTGTTTGCACCGAATTAGCGTCATTTTTTTTACTCTAAATCGGTGCGTAGCATTCTTGTCCAATAGAACACAGTAAATCGATCAGTGGTTAATATAAATAGTATTAAGTTACAAATTGGTAATTGAATATAATAGCACAATAGAGGAGAACATACGTAACAAGTATTATATTATGTTGGTTAAGGTTCTTATAAGCACTATCTTAAGTAATTATTATTTGTTTTTTGTGTTGTTTTTAGTATTTGTATTTAAAAATTGTAAAATTATATAAATGTTTTTTAATTTTAAAACTACACTATCCAACATGCATTGTAAATAATGAGGCACTATGGGGTATAAATAGTAAAAGGGAAAAGGGACTCATTCACTGTGAACAAGACTCCTTGGGGAGTTGAAACGCGTTGGTGGTTGTTATTTTGGCATCAATAAATAGGCACTATTTGAACTTCATGGAGTGCAGTGAATACTTTTGGTGAATTGTATTTCTCGAGATTGGTCCTCTCCGTCACTAGCACCTGCAGGGGAGTGCACCACCCAGCAACCTTTAGACCATCCTTGTTTGAAGATATATATATATATATATATATATATATATATATATATATATATATATATATATATACATATATATACATATACATATATATATAATAATATATATATAGATTTATATATCTACACTAAAAGCCCAAAGGGACGTTATAGCTAGGTTTAGATTTTACAGACACAAAAACATAGAAATTCAGCTGTTAATAGTTGGAGTTATTTCAAGAAACTATGGCCCAGATTTATGAAGGGCTTAGTGCCAACTATTGCCTCAATAGCGTATTTTTTTTTGCTAATGTGGCGATAGTGTGTCAAAACACTGTACTATATTCACAAAGTTGTGCAATGCACGCATTCCGCCACTTTGTAAACCCTTGTACCACATTATGCCTGCAGCAGGCATAATGTATGCAAGGGGAGCGTTCACCCATTAGGGGGCCCGCACAAATGGCGCCGTGAAATCTATGAGATTACACTGCGTCATTTTAGCAGCATACTTAACGCCTGCACACAGCAGGTGTTAAAAGGAGGCACACCATTACTTATAATGGGCCTCTTTGTACTTTGCTGGGTTAGTGCCAAAATGTTTGGCGCTAATCCCGCAAAGTACCACAATAGTGTAAAAAATTATGACACTATTGTCCCTAACCTGCGCCATGGTGCACCGTATGTTAAATACGGCACACACATGGTGACGTTAGGAGGGCACAATGGGCCACAAGAAAAGTGGCACTTCATGACATGAAGTGCCACTTACTCATGCCCTAAGGTAACAATGGGGGTTATTACAACTTTGGAGGAGGTGTTAATCCATCCCAAAAGTGACGGTAAAGTGACAAATATACCACCAGCCGTATTACAAGTCCATTATATCCTATGGAACTCGTAATACAGCTGGTGGTATATCCGTCACATGTGGGACGGATTAACACCTCCTCCAAAGTTGTAATAACCCCCTATATCTTTCACCCTTGGTATGCACAGTTTTCTCATCAATACCTTTACTGCAAATGTTACAGTGATATTATCAATGATGTCATAGAAAAGGTCATGAGTGATGTAATACCTGGGGTAGTTAGCAGTATTCGTATCCTGCAGTTTTTCTTTTTTCGGGGGGGGGCTCCACTGAAGCTGAGTCCCATAGTGGCTGCAAACACTTCCTAGTTGAAGTATTGGCACCCAATCAGATCTCAGCACGAGATCTCCAGGATCTGCAGAGGCTCTGCTCCACAGATATCTATATTTCTTTTCCCTTTAATATCTCTAAAACTGCTGAACAGATTTACATCAAATCACAAAAAGCACGCTCTCTGGACCAAAAGCTATCTTTCTTCCTAATTTGGTGAAATTCCATCCAGCAGTTTGACTATAGTTGTTTCAAAATCTCTATGGGAAAATGCATGAGGAAAGCACGTTTTGAGACCCCCCCTTTTTTCCCAGCCCCCGCTTGATGGATCACCTCGAAGCTTTCAAGACAGCATCTACCCCAAACTTTAAAAAGATGTAGAAGGCACTAGCAGAAATAGCACAGAAATGTAAAGGAAGAGGATACTCTGGGAAATAATAGAGGGTGCCTAGATTGAAAGCAAACTGTAAACCAAGTGACCTGTTGTTTATTTGAGAAGGAAAAAGAAGAAAGGGAAGGACACCTTTCAATTTAGGCTAATTATGACATTCAGCAGCAAGAGTGTACAAACATATTGGCATTCAGTAAAGAATTATCCCACTAGGCCTAAAGTAACCAGGAGATACCTTTCGGTGAGCAAGATCAATGAAGGATGAAATTAAAAGTAGTCAAGAGAATGTTTCAAAAGAACCTTGGTTGGGGATACGTTGAGGCTTTAGGAAATATAGTAAACGTAAAGCATGTCAGTGTGGTGAAAATACAAATACAAAGGAACATACAAAATACAAAGGAATATCAGTCACTTTTCTTCTAAGAAAAATAAATTGGAAATTCTACTGCACGAATGATTATGCTGTATATATCTTGAAATGTCCTCACAAACTAATGTATGTAGGTGGCGCAACTCTACCAGTGCATGGGAAAGCATTTTACAGAACATAAGAGGAGTGAAGAATAAGTGTAAAGATTATCTGATTGTTTGCCATTTCGCAGAAAAGCGTAACAGTGATGACAGAGGATTGAGCTATTTTCGAACTGATGCAGTACTCACAAGCAGTGACGGGGTGGGGCAGAGAGAAAAATCTCAGAAGATTAAGAATCCATATACATTAAAGGAACTAACAACAGGGCCTACGTGGGACTAAATATGGAGGGAGACTTTCACACACATCTATATTTCTCTGTATAGTATTAAGTTGAGTCAACAAATAATATGAGTGCAATGCAATTATTGAGAATTAATTTGCAAATTTGCACTTAAAGGAGTAGTGTTGTTTATTATGAAATGGTAGCCCACTTGGGCATGATGTATTTGAACATCAATTTGTTTTTATTTTAGAATAATTAATCTGTTCTGTTGTTAGAAATGCAATGCTGTAAGCACTGTAAATCCATAGACAGTCTGTTTTTACCCCTATCACAATGTAAGCCTCGTTGTAAACACGGCTGTGGGCAGCTGAAACACGTCAAATGGCAGCTATGTAATAAAGGAGTTTAACATGACTACAGTGTGTGGGCAACCTTTTTCCATAAGGAGCAAAAAGGACAGTGGCGGTCACCACTAGGGAGTTATAGTTTGGACAATGTTTCCATAGAAAAAGAGTTTATTGACTTGCATGTCTCTTTGGCACCTTTTGACAAACCCTCACAAAATTTTCCAAAATAGTGTGCTGAATATTCTTGTTGCACACAGAAAGTTTTGGGGTGATTCGTCAAGCGGGGACCGAGAAAAAAGGGGGAGCAAAAAAGTTGTGTTTCCCATAATAATTCCCATAGGACCTTTAGACTTGACTACAGCCCGAACCACTGTATGGAATTACACCAAATTTGGAAGAAAGTGAGCTTTCAGTATGCAGGTAAAATCTTTGCTTATTCAGTGTAAATCCGTACAGTAGTTTTGGAGATATTAAAGGGAAAATACATTTGTATATCCAGGGTTGTGGATCCTTTGATATAATTCACGAAAAAAGACGAGCTCATGCAGGGAAATGCACAGCTCTGATCGGCTGCCAACACTTCAAAGCAGGATGTGTTGGCAGCCATCTTGGGACTTGGCTCGATCTATGGACACCCTGACCCCTTAGCTCTGGTGGAAGGACCCCCCCAGGGCTAAAAAGAGCATTAAAAAAAGAAAAAAACAAGCACACTTGTTTCTGTGAGGCCCCCGGCTGTGCCAGGTCCCAGGGGCATTCACATTTTTAATGCGGGGGGTCTCTGGTACTCCCGAAGCCCCTGGAACCACCTCCTCCCCCCTATAGTACTGAATATAAGCCCCGAGGATAAATAAGCCCAGGAAGGGTGCCCCATGCGCTCCCTTCCTTTATGTTTGATATGACCCAGGGACCTGGCCCACTCAGGGGCTTTAGTAGGACATCGCACTTGTTTAATTTTTTTTAACATTTTTGCTGCAAATTCGCAACAGTCAAAATTTGCAGCAATATTTTCTTAAAAAGGATTTCCTGAGTCTGGGACGCCAGCACCAGAGCTAAAGGGTTAGGGTGTCTCTGCCTTGGCCCCTTTTATTTTTTTTCACTTTCTTTCAGGAACTTGGCTGACACTGAGCCACAAGATGGCTGCTAACACTTTCTGGTTAAAGTGTTGGCAGCCAATCAGAGCTCTGCAGATTTCTGCATGAGCTCTTATTATTCGTAAAGTTGTCAGGGAGGAACTGCAGCCCTTGCTATAGAAATTTGGTTTTCCTTTAATTTCTCCTAAACTACTGAATGAATTTACACCAAATAACAAAGCATAATCTGCGGACCAAAAGCTAACTTTCTGCCTAATGTGGTGTAATCCTGTCCAGCGGTTTGGGCTGTAGTCATGTTCAAAATTCATGTGGGAATTAACATTGGAAACACAATTTTTTTGACCCCCCCTTCTTTTTCCTTGGCCCCCACTTGATTGGTCACCCCAAAACTTTTCATGCACAACAAGAATAACTGGCACACTTTCTTTGGCAAATTTCGTGAAGAATTATCAAACTGTGCCAAAGATACAGGCAAGTCAAATAATGTTCAGAGCAATCGTGTTTTTGTGGTTTTGCAAGCATGAAATACATCCTATTGTAAAAATTGAACTTTTCTGAAAATTTTGCATAGTTTTGGAAAAGCAAATTTCGCTCACCACTTCATTTGATACAACAGAGGTTTGCTCAGTTCTGGTTCACAGAATCAAAAAGGTGCTCTGAAAATAATTACCATGAGCATAATTTCACGACCTTTCGCTCTCCGTTGCAGAAACACAAAGTCCTGTGTTTTTTATTTCATTTGCTTTCTGATACTTGTAATTTTGTTGTATAATAAGTACAGTTTTAAGAGTCTCAGAATTCAAAGAAAACTAGACTGAGTATGAGTTAGTCTTTTTGAAATGGATGAAAATGTACAAAATTTAGACCTAGGTCAATGTCTATGACCATTCTTGTATTTGGTGTGAAAAATCTGCTTACCCTACAGATGATGATCCTCCATGGTTATGCTGCCTGGTAATTATTAGACTCTTCTTATGAGTGCTTTAGCTAGTCCAAGTATTAACAGATACTATAGAAAATTTTCCTGGAATGGAAAGCAGCATAAAGAGTTGTCATTGCGAGCACACGCAGTGGGGACAAATAGAATAAGTGTGAGTACATACCAGCTGAATGAGATGTTTCACCCATTAGAGCTAGCCCTCCATCAAATGAGAGGCTCTGTAATGATGTGAATTGATCAGCATAGTACCTTTGAAACTGACTCTCTTTGGCCAGCCACACTCACTTGCAAAAAAGTCCAAGGTCCCTAAAATAGCTACTGGTGCTCTCTACCTGAAGCCACTGGTTCAATTTAAGTATTGGGTGATTCACAGGAAGCTGCTTTTAGGGTATTTTAATGTTATAATACAGTCTGGGTAATTGGCAGCAAGGAAGCCTTGAACACTAATGCATGTCTGGAAATGGCCTTTTTTTACCCCCATTTAGGTACTGAAATAGAGCTATATTTAAGGTGCAGAGGCCCCTCAAACCCTTGAGCCCTGCCACCACTTCACCTGATGCATTTCTGACAGCTGTGTCTATGATTATAGCATGTTTGTATAAGTGTAATTGATGTAGAACTGTTCACCAATGATGACATTATTTCAAGACATGCTGTGACCTACAATACTATATGTCACAATAGTATTATAATAGTCTTAACATCTTATTTTGCCTTTAACACGTCTGTCTCCTTTGTAGCATATATGCCGATTACATTTTGTTAATAGCTGAAAATGATGTTCTTAGTTGCCATGTTCTTATTCTTGTGTAGGTCAACAGTGATGTTGTGTACTACAATGCAATGAAGGATGGCTCTAAGGAAGTGGTATATGTTGATAAAACCCACGTTGGGAGGAAGATTTTGACAAAAGCGATTGGATCTGATGAAATGCAGGATATTATGGATCAGTATAAGTTTTCCGAAGGTAGGATTGAGGTAACAAATGTTTTGACATTGTGTGTGCTCGTTAGTCCTGATCATTTTATGTCAGAGTATTGAGCACAAAAATATTGTGCTTCCAAATATCTTAGCCTACATCCAAACCATACCTTTCCAGGCTTAGAGTGCAGCATAAATTATGCAAAACAGAAGTAGGGAAGTCTGGGACATTCCCAGTCCTTAGATGGGTGTATTTCCTTTATATGAAACATATAACCAGCATCAATGACACTTTAAGGTCCATATTTATACTTTTTTAGTGCCGCAATTGCAAATGCGGTGCTAAAAAGTATAAATATGGGCCTAAATGTACTCACTTTACATGTCTGTTTTTCTAGCAGAATTTTATAGCTTGCAATAAGTACAATGCCATCCATGCTGAGCTAGAAGAGTGATAAAATGTTTTGCCATTTTTATATCAAAGGCTTTAAGGATAGTTTTAGCAATTGCTACTCAAGCCAAACCCAAAAATTCCAAAGGCATTTGACCTTTTCCGGCACAGTATTATAGCTTTGGCATGGATAAAATATCATCCCAGCCAACCTCAAAAGAGTAAAATCAGCTCCTGAGGCACATGCTTTGCTCTTGCTAGATGATATTAAAGAGGCATTGCTTTGTCCTGACAAAAGGAAGCACCGGTAAAAGTTGAAAACGACTTTGCAGCACCTTCCTCCCTGATGCTTTATAGTCTACCATGGGGGGAGTACCAACAAATGAGCCTTGCTCTTAGGATTAATAAGAGGTCAATAGGCTGATATCTGTTGAAGGAATCACAATGCGTAGGTGTTAGACCTGACAGCCTTGAGGTGGTCATCCTCCAACTTTTTGCTTACCTCCCCCCACGTTTCTGATGCTGCTTTTGCTGGTTTTAGGACTTTGCACACTTTACCACTGCTAACCAGTGCTAAAGTGCATATGCTGCCTCCCTTAAACATGGTAACATTGGTTCATCCCCAATTGGCATATGTGATTTACTTATAAGTCCCTAGTAAAGTGCACTACATGAGCCCAGGGCCTCTAAATGAAATGCTACTACTGGGCCTGCAGCACTGATTGTGCCACCCAAATAAGTAGCCCCTTAACCAGGTCTCAGGCCCGCCATTGTAAGGCCTGTGTGTGCAGGTTCACTGCCACTTTGACTTGGCATTTAAAAGTACTTGCCAGGCCTTAAACTCCCCTTTTTCTACATGTAAGTCACCCCTAAAGTAGGCCCTAGGTAACTCAGAGGGCACGGTGCTATGTAGGTAAAAGGCAGGACATGTACACATGTGTTTTATATGTCCGGGAAGTGAAAAACTCCTAAATTTGTTTTCCTGTACTGCGAGGCCTGTTCCTTTCATAGACTAGCATTAGGTATGCCCTCATATACTTTTTGAGTGGTAGATTCTGATCTTAAAGAGGTAACCAGGTCATATTTAGTACGGCCAGAATGGTCATAGAAAATCCTGCTTATTGGTGAGGTTGGAGGTTGAAATACCACTTTTAGAAAGTGAGCATTTCTCTGCACTTATATGCCTTACAGCCTGTCTCCAATCAACGTCTGAGCTGGGCTGGTTGAAAGCTCCCTTGTGCATTTCACCCAGACAACCACAAACACAGGACACACAGTCACACCTGCACTCATCTGCATACTGAATGGGTCTTCCTGGGCTGGAAAGGTGGAGGTCCTGATGTTTATATTTCAAAGGCTAGTGGCCGGCCCTCACATAATGGACTGCCAAACCCCCTACAGGGGCCCTGGCAGACAGGACTGTACTGGAAGGGGAACTTGTGCACTTCAAAACCTGTCTTTGAAGTCTCCCTGACTTCAAAGTAATCTTGGGGTATATAAACTGGGTCTCTGACCCCACCAAATCAGACACTTCTGGAGCTATACTATACCTGCATCCTGTCAAGAGGAATTACCTGGCTGCTCAAAGGACTCATCTGGACAGATTTGCTGTGAAGGGCTGCTGCTCTGCTATTGCCCTGCTGACCTGCTGGCCTCTGACTTTGCTGAGAAGGACTCTGTCTTCCCCAAAAGTGCTCTCCAAGGGCTTGTATTGAGCTTACCTCCTGTTTACCGAAGTCTCAGGGCCGAAAAGACTTCATCTATTCAGAAAACTCGTTGTGCAGTGAAAATCGACGCACCACCTGCTGAAATCGTCACAAAGCCTGCATTGTGACAGAGAAATCGCCACACAGCCTGATTTCTCGAGTGGAAATTGGACGCAGCAACTGCTGTGCGACGGAAAATTTAGTGATTCACCTCCTGGATCGACACAGCACCCGTGCCTTCTTCCAACACGTCACAATTTTTCCCTGCATCGTCCATGGGCATAAAAATATCCCTGCATCGCAGTGAGGAACCAAGACTGCATGCCGATAAACAATGCAAGCCCTTTGTAGCGTGAAAAGAAATGACGCATCATCTGTGTCACACCGGAAAATCAGACGCACACCTTATTTTTCCTTGCAACTCCTACTCTGCGGTCTCTGCACGTCATTATTTTTGATGCATACCAGATACTGTGTGTAACAAAGAGACTATTGTTTATTTCCAAGGATTAAGACTCTTTTAAACCTTTCAAAAGTGATATTTCAACTTGTAAATATTGAATCTTTGTTGTTTTGACATTAGTTTATTCAGATAAATATTTGTTATTTTCTAAACTGGTGTGGTATATTTTTGCGGTGTTTTCACTCTGTTACTGTATGATTTACTGCACAAATACTTTACACATTGTCTCCTAAGTTAAGCCTGACTTGTCAGTGCTAAGCTACCAGAGGGTGGGCAGGGAATAATTTGGATTGTGTTTGACTAGGATTGTGGTCCCTACTTGGACAAGGGTGTATATCCCTACCAACCAGAGACCCCATTTCTAACAGTAGGCTAATTTCCGAGCAAAAAAATATCTTGTGGAGATGACATTGTCCGTGGGCCAAGAGTGCCCACATGAGTCACAAATTATTTCTCTAATTATGTGTTTGATTTTGGCAGACTGAGTCCCCATATTTGCTTCATGGCAATATTTCTAGTCTTGGTCAAGTTCATTTCAGTGTGTCCCATGTCCACCAAGAAGACCGATTCTAAAATTATAAAGTCATCAGAATGGGATTTTAGATACTGCTTGTTTTGTAATGGTTACACATTGTCCAAACATGATGTATATCTCCTGCTCTTATTGTTGCATGACCAAAGGACAATGCTTTATGTGAAATTATTTCATGACCTAAATTACTACACTATTTCAAATACGTACATGTATCACACTTTAATTCAATCTGACATGATATACATATATAGTGTTATAATGTCTGTCTTGAAAAAAGTACAGTTAAGCTAGGAGACTATTTTTTTATTAATATCACTGCCTTCCTGTAACCTAACAAAGAGTCAAGTGGGATCATGCCAGCACCTAAATAACATCAATTACATTACTTAACAAAAAACGGAAATCCCTCAGAGACTGCTGTCCTGCTACAGCTTTTCAGTGAGACCCGTGACTCGTAGCTAAGCTCAGCTAAAAATGGCTGATTTGTCTGTCTTTGCTTTTATGAGTCCTCTGGAATCCGTGGAGTCTAAAAAGGCTGACCAATCAAAATAATTTGGCAATATGGAAATATTCTTGTATGTTCTAGATCTCTGTCAATATATAATAAAATTAACCCTTGGTAGCACATCTGATAACGTTTTGTAATCTATCTATCTATCTATCTATCTATCTATCTATCTATCTATCTATCTATCTATCTATCTATCTGTTGAATGAATTTACACAAAACCATAAAAGAGCCCTATTCTTAGTAGAGTTCTATATTTTCGGCAAGTACAGTGTAATTCTGTGCAGCGTAGTTTGCTGTAGCGAGTGCAAAAATTCCTTTGTAATTTAAAAATGAGAAATACTACTTCTAGACGTCTTAAATAAGATTTCCACAACTTATGGCTAATTTGTACATTTGAGATGAAGAAACTTTGATGGATGTGCCATTCAGATTCCTTAAACAATGCCCAATTTATAAGCAAATCAAAAAAACATTTCCTTTGGAAAGTTGCAGCTGAACGATAACTTTAGTAGTTTCTGTGAGATCTATATATTGTGCAAAATGACTTGTGAGTGGCCGCATTCAAAACAGGACAAGCCCTCACCAACAGTCTGCAGCTGGCAGTTTTAAGCGAAACCAGAATCAGTAGCCCTACCAATACATTCTGGTCAATGTCGTTCAGTTTTCAAATATTGTATTTTTCTTCTCCCTTGACACATTTCGCTTTTTATGAGCTCTTTGGTGAAGGACATTAGGAAGTGAACAGCAAGCATGTTTGCATCAGATACCAGTGCATCCTTAACTGTGCAACAAAAGCTTTTTATGGCAAGGATCATCTCCTCCTACGTGAGCCATTGCCCCAGGAACACTTTTGCGCAAAATAACCTCCATGTGGCTTCAGTCAAAACAGGAGTCATGCCCCTATAGTCTGTAACTGTGAGTTTCATGTAAAACCAGACTCGTTAGCCCTCCTAATGCATTCTGGTTAATGTGGTCCATGTTTAACAAAGTAGGATTTCTTTCAATGGCAAAAAGCTTGATAGTTGTTCTTTGAAATATGTTATTGTTCTTAGCTCCACACACATTTTGCTCTTAATGCTGCTCCGCTGAAGAGCTCATGAAGAGTTAAAACATGTCTGCGGCCAAGAATAATGAAATTTTTGTGGCTGCCACTGTGTAGTGATAGATAGGTCCTAGTTTCCATAGGAAGGGAGTTCTTTTTTGTTAATAACTTTGGCACTGGTTGATGAATCTCTTAAAACATTTCCAAAAGCAAAGTTCATCTACCTCAGCTCCTTTATAGAAAGATTTGTGCTGATCTGTCAAGTGGAGGCCAAGAAAAACAGGGTGGGAGGAGCGGAAAGGCCCAAAATGAATCTTACCCATGTTAATTTGCTCTCTGATGAGAAAAAAGGTCTTAATAGAATTACATGAAACTTGGCAAACAGTTAAAACTTTACTGAAAAAAGTGAGTTGTTTGTGATTTGGTGTAAACTCGTTCAACCATTTTCAATAAATATCCTTTGAAAGAGGTGATCAATTTGAAGTCAAAGGGGTTCAAAAGTTAAATATACCCAGACGCTTGGTCCAGCTGAAGGTCAGTGGTGCCTAAAAGTTTTTAAAAAACATAAAGAAAAATAGGGCCCTCTAATTGGGCAAGGAAGATTTTTTTTCCCCATTTTGTACCCCAGAACTGGACCTGCAGTATGGGCGTCAGTGGGGCGTTGGGCAAGGCAGCCGACCCTCGCTGTGCATTGCCCTAGGCAGTACACAGCGCAGGGTTGGCAGTCAGCGGGGTTTGGCATTAAGGGCTGCAGGTCAATCCCTGCTGCCAGCCCCTGCTGTGCATGGCAGAAGGGTGTATTCACCAGCCAGTTAGACACCCACAGCATGGTTGGCTGGTGCCAGACAAAGCCACGAATGACCGCTGCACACAATTGTGCACAGCTCAGAGGGGGGGCTGGGCACAGGAACTTTTTGGAGGCTAGGCCCTGCAACCAAACCCATGCTACGCACAGCTGAAGGCTGTGTGTGGCAAGTGTTTTGGCTGAACATGATAAGAAAAAACAGGAATTCACAAAAAAAAACAAAGATTAAAGTGATTAAACAAAGTTTAAAATCATTATACAGTTAGCTTAAACCTTCGCTTACTTACAAAAAAATCCGTAGAAATTCACCAACTAACACACAGGTTAAGGCAGTGGTTCCGAAACTTTTTTGGCCCGCGGCTCCCTTGACCTATTGGCCATTGGCAGTGGCTCCCTGTTATATCACTTTTTTTGACGGGTGGGAAGATGTAAGCCAGGACTCTGGAGCACTTCCATTTTCTCCCTGAAAATAATTGGGTAGAAGCCGATAAAGGGCTTCGGTGATAGGGACTTGCCTTTAGTGACTTGGAGAACACACTGGCAGTAATCTGCTGCTGCAGGCCAGTGCACAACATTATTGTCATGCTCTTTCTGCCTGCCATAGCACTTTTTCCTTGCTCCTGGCAGGTTAAAAAAAAGCACATTAGCATTTTTGATCTCAGATCCTGCAACACCACACTTGAAAGTCCCACATATGACAATAGACCTGGTTCAAGGGGAGAAATACACTCTCCTGATTCTTTTTTTGTTTTTTAAATCTCCCACTTTCCTCTTAAATGTTGACATGTTTGTAATTTCATGATTACCTGCTTTTCCTGAGTAGCTGCAGAACCCGGACAGAAAAAAAACTCCATCACTTTCCTGATTGTGCCTGACCCTGCCTAAGCGGACACCCTCTTTATTTATTAGGCAAGATGTCACACACGGGTCCAAACCATTCCAGACACTGACAGCTGTGTCTTCCCTAACTGCCCCCCATGGCATTCCCACACGGGTTACTGGGGGCTGCAAACGCACTTCACAAAACTCTAACAAGTTTGATTTATTTGCACTGTGATTCTTTATTTTTCATACTACTGTACAGCTCCATTCCAAACATAACATCTTTAGAATGGAGCTGTGTGGCAGTATGAATGAGAAACAATCACAGTGCAAACAGTGCTTAATTTGAGCCGGTGGTTTCCGGTTTTCTGCATCAGACATTTAGTATGAGTAAAAGATACATATGGGAAATGTGGACGAAAAGAAAAATTAGAAAGCATCACAAAGGAAGAAAGTAGAAAGATGCATGAGTGAGCTGAAGGAGTAGGGAGTGGCTGTAAACGGATTAAAGAGGCCCGAGAAGGCCAGCACATTTAAATGCAGCATCCGCTTGTTTCAAAAGAGAGCTTTGAGCACCAGCCCATTTCTATTTACAAATTAAGCACTGGGTTTCCAGTGGGGAGTACCGGCACTTATTTTTAAGGACTGGCACATAATTTTCTGCATCAGGCATTTACCGTGAGCAAAAGGTACATATGGGAAATATGAAGGAAGAGAAGGACTGAAAAGCTCCACATTGGGAGAAGGCTGCAAGAGTGAACTGATGGGGCAGGGAGAGGCTGTAACTGGACTGAAGAGACCCAAGATGGCTTTAGGATTACCTCCGCCTCAATGTTCTTTGCATGCATATTTAATTGCAGCACCCGCGTGTTTCAGAGGAGATCTTTCAGCACCGATACGTTTTTATTGACAAATTATTAAACACTGAGTGGAAACAAATCAAAATTGATGGGATTTACAACTTACTACACAACATTGCAAAACCATAACAAGTTTGATTATTTCCACTGTGATTCTTTCTTTTTCATGCTACCATATGGCTTCCTTCTAAACATAACTGTCTTTAGAATCAAGTGTACAGTAGTATGAAACAGAAAGCATTGCAAGACAGATAAATCAAACTTGTTAAGGTTTCTGCAATGTTATGATGTCTATTGTAAAACCCATCAAGTTTGATTTGTTTCCACTGCGAGTCTTTCTCTTTCATACTACCATGCAGCTTTGTTAGATGTACGGTAGTATGAAAGAGAGACTCACAGTGGAAACAAATCAAACTTAATAGGTTTTACAATTTACTACGTAACATTGCAAAACCATAACAAGTTTTATTTATTTCCACTGTGATTCGTTCTTTTTCATACTACTGTACGGCATCATTCTAAATGTAATGTGTTTTCAGAATGAAGCCCTACGGTAGTATGAAACAGAAAGCATTTCAGTGCTCCCAAGAAGTTTGCAGCGCCCCAGGTGAGTTCTGATTAAGGTGATGTTAGAGCTAGGTGTTAAAATAACAAAAAAAACAAACACAAAAATTATCAGTTATAATTTATTAATCTAACTGTAACTTGTATCCCACCATGCACTACTTATGACATCACAAATAATATCACCAATGACATGTTAAACCACATCACTGATGATATTACTGATGACATCTCAATTGACATCAATGATGACATCATACAAATATTATGACACCGTCCTATAGGGTTTGTGGAATTTACATAATTTAACATGCAACACCTGTGGACAATTTTCTATTCACCTGGTTCATTCACCTAGAGTTAGGAGATTAACCTCTTAAAGACTTCACATGGTCCGCAATTTAAATCATGACATTGACTGATATATATTTGCTACTGAAAAAACATTGTCTTTCAGGTCCTATAGAAAACACTTTGTAGTTTAGTAAAATGCACTACACACATTCTTTAGGCAGGCATAATGGCATACAACCTTAGAGCCATGCTTACACTACCAGTGAGAGATAAACCACCTCTAAGTGGGACACCCCTAGATTCTTCATTATTCACCAACCTGAAATGCCTCAAAGTATTCAGCAAAGTTCTGGAAATAGATATCCACACTTACATATAACCCTTTCTACATAGAAGTTGTCCATAATACTGTATTACAGCTGTTTAACATGGGCACACGCCTAGTTATCCAGTGGCTTTATTTCAAACGGACGGCTTGGACTTTCTCTATTGTTTTTTAAAATTATTTTTATTGAATTGTAAAACGGAAAGGGCAACAGCATGAATTATTAACACAATGCATATGTTTGTGATACAATAATGTTCATTACCTCGCCAGAATCGAATTCTTAACACAAAACTACACAAAACCTGGTTAATACACACCTGGGATAAAATTGTGAAGTACAATACCGAATAATCATGTCAATATAAACTTCACCGAATGAGCCCCACAACAAAAGACATCCCGTACTAATGGATATAAAGACTTCCTCCACAAGTACACAACCCACGGTGCAACCCTAGAGTTCATTTTTTAGAAGGCCGACTTCATATATATATTTATCAAATGTGCCCAAACTAAACAACCCTTCCTCTGAGCCCACCTTCCCTCCTCCTATAGAGGCCTTTTTCTAGATTCTAAATAGCAAGGAAGCGTGCGCGCCACTACATAAACCTGGGGGCCTCTGGCCTTATCCATCCCACTGCAATGCACATATGTGCTGTAGCCATGGCCACAAAAAATATGTCTTTGCCTGCTTTTGCAAGGCCCTGTTCCCTCACAAGACCGAATATTACTGCCAGAGGTGTGATCCGAACTTTACTTTTAAAAATCACACTTTTGAAGTCCGCATTTGCCTGGAAATAAGTCCACAGCCAAGGGCAGGACACAAGCATATGAGTTAAGTCAACTTCCTTAGCCCCGCAACAATGGCATTTTGAATCGAGTCTCTTGCCCCATTTAAATAGATCATTATGTGTATAATATAAGTCAAAAACTGGTTTAAAATGTTGACTTTTGAGACCGGCATTCAAGAGTCCCTTCTTACAGGTCAAAAGAGAGATCCAGAGTAATGCACCCTTGAACCCCAGCCTTGATTCCCTCCTCCCATTATGTAACTCCATATCGTCAACCAAGCCCTGAATCAGAACATTAAAAAAAAATCCAATATGACATCCCTGATCCACCATTTCTATTAATGGCAATTCCACAACCAAGATTTGACTAGCTTCAAATTTGGTGAGATAGTAATGAATCTGCAAATATTTATAGAATTTCTCCTTTGTCACACCAAACTTATCCTGTAGCTCCTGAAAGGAACAAAATTGCTCATTAGCAAAACGATCTCCCGACCTCCGAATCCTGCAATACTCATATCTTCTACACATACCACCTTGGACCAAACCCGGCAGGGTTGGGAAGTTCCAGAGAGGGGTGTAATGATTGAGTTTAGTGATACTATATTGACACGCTTTCTAATCTGATGCCAAATCTTGAATGGCCCATCAACCATTTTGAACCTGGTTCTCTTGTAATAAGTCCACTCGAAATACCTTAAGAAACAGCTCTTAACATTACTACCCACTTGACAATTGGTAGATAGAAGGCAATGCAGCAGGGTTAATCTTAGAGTTATTACCAGTTTTACCAGTAATCAAGATCACAAAATGCTGTAACATACAGGCCAGTACTAATACAAAAAACTGGTAGCTGCTCAGCCGCAGCACAACTAAGGAATGATCATATATTTTGCCACTCTTCTTGGCTTCCTAAATTCCCAAATTAAGCCAAAACAAAGACTATCCAACTCGTTAAACCAACTACGATGATCTTCCAATGGTGTGTTTCTAAACAAAAACAGTACTTTTGGAGGAACCATCATCTTTAATTCGTTACATCTCCCCATAATTATTAAATGTAAGTTATTAATTTTGTGTTGTCCATCTTAATCCTATTCAGTAATGATGCAAACATTTTCCCCACTATCTTCTTGATGTTTCACCCCCAAATAAGTCACATCTTCTACCCAGCGTTTATCATCAAATTTAAGGTCTTCAGTGCTCATCACTTTCCTATTGGGCAATGAATGGATGAATGTATACGGTGAACAGTAATGGTGAGCAGGGGCACCCCTGCCTTGTTCCTCTGGTGATAGGAAACAAATCTGACCCCTTCTTTGATCTGTATTCTGGCTTTGGGTGTCTGTTAAAGAGCACTGATAGACCTAAAAAAACCAGGTCAAATACCTTCAACCTTAATACCTTTCAAACATAACACCAAGACACTCGGTCAAAGACTTTGTCAGTGTCCAATAGTATTAATCCGATAGGTGACTTAGTTACCACAGCTATATTCAATAGGTTGATTACTCTATGGACATGGTCAGCAGTATCACGTCCCGGGATAAACCCATGCTGACAAGATGAGACAAGCTTGGCCATAACCTGCCCTAGTCTACCAGCTACGATTTTTGCATAGATCTTTGCATCTGTGCTGATCAATGAATTGGGTCGATATGACCCAGGATTCAATGGGGGTTTACCCTTCTTCTTAAAAACCATAATATTCATATATATTTCCATACGGATGTTATCACCCCCTTTGTCTGAGCTGCGAGAAAAATTAGAAACATAACCCCTAAGAGCTTGGGGGCAAACACCGTTTAGAATCCCAATGGAATTTTATCAGACCCTGCTGCCTTCCCCTTAGCCATAAAGCCTACTGCAGTGATTATTTCTTCACGATCAATCAGCTGTTTGAGTTAGGTCCTTTCATTGCTGTTCAGCTGACCCCCGTGAACTGATTGTAGATACTCAAGATAACACTCAGGCTGTGGGGAGAAACCTTCCGCATACAATGCTGTAGAATAATTCCTGAATACCTCAAGGATCTCTGTGGCACTATCCACCTTCCTACCTCGTTCATCGTTGATGGCATCTATTCCTCTCTCGGACCCGCACTGCCTAATACGATGCACCAAAAACCTACTGCAACACTCTCCTTATTCATAATAGTCAGCCTTATGACTTTGAAATTTACCCACCATGCCTCACTGTACAGTCCATTGATTTTTACCTTGATAAACAATATCTTCTGCATAATCTCACCACCATCCTGCCCCTTCTTGATCAATTTAGCTAACTCAACCTCATATTTAAGTAGGGCCTCCGACATCTTTTGCACATAAAGGTGTGATTGACTCTGCTTATTTAAACCAAAGCTGAGAGACCCACTTCTTACGCCTGTTTTTAAAGAGTCCCATACCATTTTAGGAGACACCATACCTGATTAAGCTTTAGGACCTCTTTAAGCTATTTACACATGTTCTTAACATAATCCTCCTCTAGGAGGATTTTTCTGTCAGAAGTCCAAATTCGAGGCCGTGTTGCAAAACCAGCTACTGTGCATTCTAATATTAGGGGATTAAGATCTGAGAACACCCTAGGAATCCGTTGGATCCCTATCTGTCCTACTAGAGTTGCCAATACAAAAAACGCTCTTGATGTACTAATTTATATTATGGGGTAGGAGTAAAATGTAATCCGTGGGTCACTCTTCTTGAGGGCCCCCGCACATCAATCAGCCCATGATCTTTTATTAATTGCTGAATGGCCAGAAACCTAAAAGCCCCTCCGTTCTCACCACCTGTTCCCATATAAAGGTCAAAATCCCCACACAGTACTAAAGGGACAGGCCACATTGCCAATTCCAGATTAAGCATGTGTAAATTATCCAAATCCAAATTAGGGCCATATATTGAACATACTGTGATCTGCCCTGTACCAATGCGAAGATCCATTAGCCATTATAACCCATCTTCCCATATAGTCAGATTTTACCTTAATTGGGGCCCCTATAAAACGATTGGCCATTATTGCTACTCCCCTTGTTGTACCCCCTTGCATTGTGCAACCTAACAGTGAGTACCGCAATTCTTCAAGCGACCCCCATTTACTCCCATGGAACATGGGTCTCTTGCAAACAGACAATATTAAGCTGCAAATCATCAATCCCCAGTGCCACTCTACCCCTCCTACCCCTGTCGTTCAAACCACAGACATTGATTGTACAGACACTGGTTCTATTCTGCATCATTGTTGCCTGTATTATCGATCTGGATTGCATATCCCCAGGTATATATCAAGGTATATTCCAGGTTGAAATCACTTGCTGGCTGCCTTGACACTCTAGTGCCACTGAATTCTCGTTTATCCCCAAACAAGTCACCACCCATACCAAGTGTAAAATCCTTGCCCCTCCTACCAACAAGCCCATAACCATCCCCCTCCCCTCCCCCTACCCATCCAACCACCAACTGACCCCGCCTCTCACCCTCTCTCTCCACCACCTCCCTACCTCTGACCTCCCACCTCAAACTGACACCCTCCTACCCCCCAATAACTGCAGGAAATTGAGCTACCCAGGCCCTGGTGATGGAGATGACCCCTCCTTCCAACCATGCAATACCCAAACCAGCCACCTATTGACCCTCAGCCGTACACCCCCTTAAACATACCTTCCCATCGGAAGATACTTAGCAACTCAGCTGAAGCCAACTAAAACGTTCCCTGAAACTGAATCAACATTGACCTTGAACAGATGGCTTTGCAACGCTGCAACCATACCAGTTAGCTCGCTAGGGACCATGCCATCTAAAAATTCCTTAGCCTTAATCCCTGACATGAAGAAATGGGCCTTATCCTGCACTACAATTTTATGTGTTGTTGGGTTTATAAGGAAGGCCTGGGCACCCTTCTGGTGACAGGGTTGAATCATCTAACTGAGGCACCACGTTCCTTCAGCAGTTATGTGGCAAAAGGCCGGTCTAACGTAAACCGCTAGCCGCAACAATAAGTTCCCAAAAAATACCAGCACCACAATAGGCTTGATACTCTCCTGGTGTCCCTGTTTCTTTAGATTGAAAGGAAACCTCTGAGCCTGCTTGACATCTGCAGCCTAATGCCACTCTGAAAGTTCAGGGAAAGCCACCTGAAAAAGCTTAACAATTAATTTGGGGGTCTCATCACCCTCTGTCTACTTTGCTTCTTCCAGGATGCCCAGTACTCTGAAGTTATTCCTTCTTGTCCTATTCCTAAGGTCCTCAAGTTTACACCAGGCATCCAACATCCGGGTCTACAACAAATCAGTGGTCCCTTTGTGTGCTAATGACTCAGACTCCAGCGACACAATTCTAGTTTTTAACTCTCCCAGCCTCTCTGAAAACCCGGAACAGGTTTTGGCCGCCCGCCAGATGGCGCCATTTAATTCCCAATAGGCATTTCCAGTCTACGACTGTCTGCCCAGGTCTCTTCCCAGTAAGCCATGATATTCTGAAAGACTGACTCCAAAGAAACAGGATCAAGGGACTCCTGCATTTGATTTTTCTCTGAAGAGATGTTTCCCTCCAACCAGGGTGACACTGAGTGGTCCCACAGCAATTTTCAGCTTTGGGTGGCTGAATGGAGGGGATGCGGCAAGTTCTGCCTCCAGTTTCCTCCTCCCCCGAAGGAGATTCCACTCTTGTTGCTGCTGCTGTCAGGATGGGCTCCACAGATTCCGGGTAGTCACCAGTCCTCATCACAAGGGCGGGCCCAGCCAATCTCAGCACTTCCTGGTAACTCTCAGGGATGGAGGCGGAGGTGGCTGCAGCCGCAAGAGTTCCTTGCACCTAGTCAACAGAATCAACGTAAGATGAATCCACAACAGACTCCATCACTGTTATAAGGTATGTGCCTTTATTGGCAGTCTTAGCGCCAGTCCCCGCACTGATAATCTGAGTGTGCCGGCTATGCTTCTTGGCCGGACTGAAATAGCCAATAATGGGGCCTGAGGTCCTTTGCTGGATGGTGGGCTCTGCCGATCCCGGTTCAACTGCCTGCCAATCCAAGAGGCTTTTGACAGGTGTCCCCACATTTCAGCTGGTATTGCCACAGTAGATTTCAACCCTGGAGCGGGCCACCAGACTTAGCCACTCTCACTGTCTTGCGGGCCATCACGTAGCAGTAAAGTGACCTAAAGAATGCTCACATGAGCCACCGCATCCCCCAAGATTCCAAAATAGCTCCTCCAGTTGACTTGCCTCACTGGGGGGCGGCACCACAGAGATCTAATCATGCCAACAAAATATCTCTGGTCATGAATACCTCATGCTGAGGATCAGACTGCTTGAAAACACAAGAGGTTGGAAGAAGGTGCAAACCGGACGTTTAAACAGCCACCATCTTGCTCCCACCCAGCCTCAGCCTTTCTCACATATTTTGGAACAGTATTTGGCTTTAAGCTTTGACCCATTTTCAAACATAACTCTGGAACGCAAATCAGGTGCTCCCCAGCCTTTACCTTGTTTAATATGGCTTGAACCCCGAACTTTAGTCATTTGTAAACTGTGCACCAAATAACTTTCCACATGCACCACCAGACTTCCCTGTAAGGCTTACACTATTTGTATGCTATGGAACCAGACATGTATATTCAGTAACTCTGTGATGTATATGACTATGGTTATTACTGATATCATCTGTGATGTCTCAATGATGCTAATTAACATGTCATGAGTGATGTGATATGTAAGGTCAAAAGCAGTGCATGGCAAGGACATAGGTTATAGTTAGAGTAGTAAACTATACATGGTGAATTTCAGAGGCTTTTTTTTATTTCAGGAGTTGTTAAATGACTGAGAAGATGGATAGGCTGAGTAAACATGTTGGAAGAGGATGCTGTAGATAAGCATATGTCTCTTTAACTAATTTTAGCCCCTTTAAAAATACATTACGCCTCAAATTACTAAAAACCGACACCTCCCCTCACATTTTTAACCTTACAGTGTCATGTCTGCATTAACATCACATCTCCAATTTATCTCAGCCACACATCAGGAAAGGCTTTAGATTCATCAGCTCTTATTCCATCAAACTTGCATTATAGTGCTTCACTTTTATCTTGATTACAAAAGGTTAGTGTTGTACAAAACTTGTTTTACTGAAATGGATAAGGAAGATATTTCAGAACTTATAGAAAATGTGACCCTATTTTAGCTTTCCATAGCACTACCCTTAATAGACAAGTTTCAAATATTCAGATATTCTTGGCAAAACGTTGCATAGGTGTCATCTTTTATGAAGGAAATACAGGTAATTCATTCCTTGGTGTGCGTATTTGTGTGTGTGTACATACTTGAAAGCTATGGATATACTGGAATACTAAGGGTCTGATTACAACTTTGGCGGAGGGGGTTAATTCGTCCCAAATGTGACAGATATCCCGCCCACCGTATTATGAGTTCCATAGGATATAATGGACTCGTAACACGGCAGGCGGGATATCCGTCACATTTGGGACGGATTAACCTCCTCCGCCAAAGTTGTAATCAGACCCTAAGTTACTTAAAATTGTCTCCTTCACTTGAAAACAATCAAAGTATGCTTTCCTTGAGTGATTAAGATGGGGTGGTAAAGAAGTTTTTTTCCCTACATGTTGATTTCTTCAAAAGTATAATTTTCTTTATTTTCATCTTTAACCTCTGGTCCCAACAGGCACTGAAGAAGAGAGGCTGGCTCTCGATACTGCCCTGATGTATGGTGTGAAAAAAGAAACTCTGCAAGAAATCCCAGTGCCGGGGCCACAGGCTGAAATGGACTTTCAAGTGGAAAATGTGGTTCTTGGAAGCGACTTGAAAGTCATCATCACTTTCATAAACCGAAGTCCTAACCAATACACTGTAACGGCGCATCTCAATGGGAACATTGTGTTTTATACAGGTGTCGCAAAATCTGAATTCAAGAACAAAACCCTTGAAGTGACACTGGACCCGTATAACTGTAAGCCTTCAAAAGTGCTCAAACATTCACACTGTTTTGATTTGTCACATAACTTTCCAAAAATGCAAAACAATATGTGTATCCTCAAAGGCCCAGCAAGGGAGCAAGGGATCAATTCATAAATATTTTTTCTGTGAATATCTGTGAGTTACTATTAGGTTAGTTTGTAGGAAATCATGTCTATTCATTGAGAAAATATTTATGTATTTTGCCGTCAGTAGTTACATCATGAGTGGCCCTCAGAAGCCCCTGAGGACTGCAGGCACAACAGATTTGTGCAGTAGCCATTTGGGCTGCTGGTTACCTGATACGAGGTATTGGTTACCATTTGGAGGAAACGAAGGGTGAGGATTAAATTGAATGAGTATCACAGGATTCCAGCACACCTACCTGCACTTGCGGCCCATGAGGTACCCTCTTAGAAAGGAACAAGGCAATCCTGACACGCACTTCATGCAACGCTTTAAGGAGACCCTTATTTAATGTCCATCATCATTGAACCCTTGAGTAGTGCGATAAATGGCTGCTTCATTACCAAATGATTGTTGAGCAAAGTTTTTGAATTTAAATGAACAGTTTGACTTGTACAAGCATTGCATCTGTGTTTTCAGTATAAGGAAGCCGAAATTATTGTGTTTGTTAATGGTAATGGCACCAGCTGCCCCCCCTAACAGTATGACTCTGACTGTAGTCTTTTAAGCCCTCATTATGAGTGTCCCAGAGTCAAAGGCTTTGGTTGTCCCCAGATATACCATATCTAGTTTCCCAGTATTTTCAGGGGAGGGGTTGACTAACAGGGACTATCACTTTTTGAGGTATACCATGTGGAAATCAATCCCACTGTGATGATTTCCACATGTTTTTCACTGGCTTGCCACGTTGAGACTTGCAGCAAGTGAAATCTCCTGGTGGAAAACCACTGAGCAGGAATGATTTCTCTAAACTCATAATTCCAATGGGCCCTGATGTTACTGGGTTATTCAGAATTAACAAGACACTTTTAATGTGGACCTAAGTAGTTGCCTTTTTGCAAGCCTACTTCTATGGTTTGAAGGCGCAGCCAAACTCTTGGCTTTTTATCTCTACTTGCAAGCTCTGCTTCCATCCAGAAGCAAATGGCCCTCCTTCCTCCCCTCCTATTTCATATGTCCTGCAGTAAAAGTGCCCTATAAATCTAGGTTTCCGAGGCAATTATTTATGGATTTAGCTGCCAGCCTTGCTGTGTATCATTTTATGTGAGTCTGAAGGGACATTAGTGGTAACTATGTTTGGGGAACCAGTATCCAACATTTAGTGTGGCAGAGACAAAGGTCTGATGTGTGAAGACTTACTTAGGGAGTCATCTGAAAAATAAGAACATTTGTATAGTTTCAGGGTATCCTTAGTGCCAGAACAGTTAGCAGTGAAGCCCTGAATGGACCAAGTGTGTATTTAAGATTTCTGTAAAATGCTACTAAGCACCCAATAGGTGGTCCCACAGTACTGGAGGAGTGGAATCAAGTGGGTGCGTTGGAGGTAGCAGATATAATGATGCCCCCAGCAGGTCTTCTGTTATTTTGCCATAGGTTAGACCCACTACAGAGTTCACACTGGTGTAAAAGCCTTCCATAGATTTAAAGGGCGGACTGGTTTTAGGAGCCTGATGGCTAAAACCAGGATAAAGCTGCAATTTGCTAGTACTGGAATAACTGAATTATGAAAGTACCAGGGTGCAAATGTGCACCTTGGGGTTTTCCTGAATTTGAATTAGACCTTCTCAAGTCTCAGGTGGATGGGTAGTAATTTCCAGAGAAAGGATTTCTAGTAAAGAAAAGAGCAATCACATATCTTTTTAATCTGAACAGTTGAGGTGGTAGACGAAAAAGAAGGGAAGGAACCCACAATACGTCTTCATGATTTGGTGGTGCCGTAGAGGGACCCAGATGGACATAAGAGGAGGGAATTGAGGGCACTTGAGGGGTTAAGTCAGTACAGGATTAGCACACTACTTAGAAAGATTCCATTTCCAAACTAGATTGTAAATTTTATTGATGCTTTATTGAGAAAGAAGAATCCACTCTTATTTCATAATCTGATCAGTTTGTAAAATGTGCCTGTGATTAAACACATTAATTTTTTTGCTGGCTAATAGTTAACGTAACCTTATTTATAATCATGATGGAGTAATGCATGTTATCAACGCTTTGCACAAGAATAATAAAGTTCCATATCTATCCATGTTTGTGATTGTGGACTAAAATCTCAAGAATGGACAGAAGCTGTGCATATTGTGTACAGTAAACTGTGCTTTCTAATATTAAGTGTTTCCAGTGATTAAAAATTATTATGGCTAGTGCACAGCCAATCTACTCCTTTCAGTGCAGCCACGAGCCAGCTTCCCATACTAGATTGGTAAATATGTATTTTCACTTTTTTTAAAACATGTTTTTATTGGGTATTTACAAAACAGGAAGTTCTCCTCAACGATACAACAGAGTATCTAGTTACAGAGTCCGCAAAGTGATTATTAGGCATTTTATTTCACATTTATACAGAGTTCTGTTATTTAGGACTTTCATTTCCAGAAAAGTTAACAAAAGAGAAATGTTTGTAAATGTCTGCCTATTTTATTGAAGGGTTTCTAATAAGTTATTGTTCAAAACTATTTCGATTATATTTATATTATATTTATATTATATATTATATTTCGGGAATACTGCGGAAAACATCTGCAAATCATCACAGTGAATCCAACGTCTGCATGTTATTGCCTAAGACTCATAGTCCCTGTTATTTTCTCTTTTCCAAAACGACTGTGCCTCCAACTGTTGGTACGGAAATGTCCTCTGCGTGGTTTACAGTATCAAGTGCGAATTTGAGACGGTGGCTGAAGGTAGGGCCCCAACCGTGCCAGCACTTACTTTTACTTTTCCTCATCAGACTTTGGCCCATTGAAAAAGAGGGAGAAACTGAGAAGGGAAAGGTTAAGGAATTTAACAACAGAAAAACGGTGCCCAAAGGAGAAAGCAGGAACCTGCAAGAGTTGGATAAGGGGACCAGGAGTGTGTGTGATGGAAAAAAAAAGCATAAAGTGGAATTAAGCCTATGCAGCCTTGGTATTCGGCATGCAGACATTTGTTAGCACCGGTTTCAGGCTTCTGATCAAAACCTTAGGCCCAACACTTATATTTTAACAAATTGAACACTGGTCATGTTCCATGCCCTGCATCCCCAACTGCGAGTATCTGGCTTCACAGTTTGTGGATTTGTGACTCCAGCCCCTTGCTAATCTAGCATATGCACAAAGGCCTAGGTCTGACTTTGACATGAAACTGGTCCTGTAACTGTTCTGGACCTGTCAGGGTTCACCAAGTGAACCCTCAGAAGTGACATGGCACTATTATCCTTGTCATGGGTTCAAGAGCTTACCACCATAGGGGCTGCATACTATGTTCTGAAGTGACCCTAGTGTGACCAGGCCTTTTCATCTGTGTCACATGATTGAGAGCCTACTGGTCCCTCACATAAATCTATGCTATTAATGGAGAAACCCAGAATCCTAAGGCAGAAATCTCAAGCACATACATGAACATGTGTTCAGTGTGAAAAGTGTGTTACACACTGCATGAGTGCCTGAGTAAACAAGTGTGGCCCAACATGCCTTTGGGTTCCATTTTTGAAAACCTGGCCTGGTCTTGCGAAAAGGATGGAAGTGTGGCCGTTCCTTTATCAGGCATTCAAAGTGGATTGCTGCCATTCCTGAGACTGGAATGAGGGAACCAAGACAATGAAGCGGGAAAAGAGGGCACAGGATTCTCCTTAAAAATTTGATTACATCCTTTCTGTTACAGAGGGGTGCTGATTAGTCTTTGTGAGACTGTTATTCAGTATGAGGTAGGAGTAGAGTGTGTGACTACCTTTTTTTTGCCAGAGTTCTGAAAGATCATTTTAAAAGGTGGGGGCAGCCTTTTGTCTATCCTCCTGATCACTGTCAGGTGTGGCTGTTGATTATTATGTTCAGACTCTTTCCACAGCTTTTCACATCTGTTATGGGTGCTCCAGCCTGGATTCCATGCTGTAAAGTGTATCCCTTGAGACAATGTATGAGTCTGGAACACAGCCTGGGAAGGGCACATGACCTAATGTGGTTTGAAAGGCCAAATAGGGAATTCCAATCCCTCTGTCTTCCATCTCTCTGTAAAAGAGGGAGTCGCTGATCCCCTTGTTCTTTCAGGTATAAGGTCTCTCTGGCCATGGAGAGTGTGCACTTCAGAGTAACCTGAAGACTACTGTGCCACCACAGCTGGTGTGTGCCTGGAAATCAACTTTCTAGAGCTGAGGGGACATCACCTGGAGTCTGATCTGGAGGAAGAACTGCCTAAGGAGTCCTGCCTGAGTGAGGGGAAAGAATGAGTCAACCCTATGACTGTTGGAGTGGACAGAAGCTGTTCTGGTTCTGTGGTCCATCCACCAGATTCATGTGACTAGTGTGCTGTAGCCTAGGAGCTGGTGACTGGATTCCTTGGAGGAACCACAGCATTTTTAAACCTGCCAGAGTGCCCTTGGCCATCATCCCTACTGTCACAGCTGTGGCACTTCTCCAAGTGTGCCTAAAAAGTCTGCCTGACTGAAGTAGGGGTCGGCACTCCTGTGCAGCACCTACTTTGTGCTGGTGATTGCGGTCAGTGTTACCATAGCACCAACTGACATGTGGCCGAGTAGTTCCATCAACCAACAAGAAATATCATCCAAACATGTGATGGCCATCCCAGGGCACCCCACTGACCAGCCCAAGTGAATAAACGTGCAGTGCCCCAACATGTACTCAATGGACTACATTACTCTGAAGAACAAAGCTGTTTTCTCAAGGCGCCCTGTGCTGAAGCACTAATGGAGTGCATTGGCGCTAGAGAACTGCACATCTGATCAGACTAGGCCACTCGTGCCCCACGCTTCTCAAAATTGTTGAGTTGACAACAGAGCCTTTCATCTGGAATGGGAGATATGATATAGCCACAGCCCTCTGAGGCCGGGTGATGCTTCCATTAAGACCTACCAGATCAATGGGACTGGGTCTGCTGCAATTGAGCAGATGGTCTGCTGCGGACACCGCCAGGAGCTCAGATGAGGGCCACTTTCAGAAGCCAGCCACTCCCGGTGCTGTCTTCAGGATCTTGACGAGTGTCTTACACCACACAACCTAAGCGATATCACTGTGTAACCCGACCACAGCCTAGAACAACTTCAGTGAGCCGGACTATGAGCAGAAAGCTCATTGTGGCCCGCACAAGTAAATGGGTGAGAGACTATTTGGCTGTTCCAGCAAAAAAAGGGAAAGTGGCTATATGGAAACAGAGGAGAAGTGCTGCACCTGCATTTGGTACTACGCCACCAGGCCCAGTAAAGTGAGAAGCGGGTCCAACCTTGAAGCATATCGGACTCTCACCCCTGCAACGGGTATCAGATAGAGACTTGTGTTTAGTGTTGTAGTGGGCCTTACTGTAGAATAAAGTATTTTCCATTTAAAAAACAAACACTCAGCTGGACAATCACCATAATACACTGCTGGGTGTGATGGTAATCTGCAAGCTTGCTGTACCCCACACTAACCTCCCTGAGGAACCTGTGACTTCTTGTCATCGCTGCCACCGAGAGTCAAGTGTTGAAGGATTGTATCTGGTCCAGTTTTACAGTGTCATAGTAGGACAACCCTGGCTCCAAGCAAGCCCTCAGAAGTGACATGGCACTATTAGTAGAGGTAAACAGCTCCAGCCTCCAATACTATATCAAGTTGCATCAGTCCCTCCAAACATGGCCCTCCAAACATAGTCTGACACCCATTAATGGTAAATTCAGTGGAGAGAAATAACAGGGGTTTAACGAGCCATGCCTAATGACGGCTTAAAATGTTGAAGCCTACCCTTGTGTAGTCTATTCAGTGTACAGTTTACTAATAGGAAAGCTATAAAAATCTAATTATTGTTTTCTTTTTTATATCTTGACTAGACAGCTCTTGCGCTGTCTCTTCTAGACATGTTGTATATACTTTGTGGGCTTCAGCCCGCCCACGGGATTCCCATTTGCTGGTTCTATCGCCACTCTCCTATTTTTTCTCCGTTTGTCCATGGCATGCATTTGTCATGGCTCTTTCTGTGTTTAACCCACCCCAAGAGCAGGAACCAAGTACGATATCAAGCCACTGGTCACCATTTTAGCATCTGTTTTAGGAACTGCTTTTTTCTTTCTTGAAAAGGCCTGTAAATCTTGTACTTACCGCATCACATTTGCTGAGCATTCAAAGACCGAAATCAAATGTCAGATGCAGTTTTCAGAGAGCACTTGTTCTGTGCCCCCAACCCTCCCTCATCACTGCTTGTTTTCTTTGTTCACTCAGGCAGCTCCATTTTCCACCCCCCTCCATGTTCCTTCTGTCCTCCCTCACCCGTGTAGCCATTTAAAAAGGGGTGGTCGGCTGCTTCTTTCCTGCTGTTCTATACTCATGCACACACTTGCATTGAGAAAAAGAAAAAAGTCTATCTTATTAAATATTCATGTTTTTATAGTTTATAACAAAATTGCCGATCAGGACATACGTTAGCCCCATCCGGTCAGTCAGCTCATATCTGCAAGTTGCTGTTTCGCGCCATGTTTCTCTAGGGTCACAGGGAGCGATATCAACATTTCCTTGCATCAAGGAACATCCATCCTCCCACCTTTGGCTTCCCACATGTACACACACCTCTCCCTCACATCTGCCATCCCCATTCACCTCCACCTCCCAGTGAAATATCAGTCTTCTCTTCTCACACCTCAGGCTCAGTCTTACGATCACAACTGCCTTTGTTTATTTGCTTTGGCTGCCTCTGCCACTTTCTCTACCTCTCACCAGACTCAACACACACCCCACACAATTTACAGACTCCTCGCTCACTACTGTCTCCCTTCCTATACAATCTATATACTTAATACGCGTGTGTTGGCAATGCAACCCAGCTACCGTGCTCTTGATGCTGAACAGGTGACAAACAACATGCAGAATGCCGTTGTTCACAATATATTTTTCTGTCACACGCTGCCTCTCTAAGGTTTTCTCATGGACTTTTCTGAGGCTGGCTAAGCTGCTTATGCTCAGTACAGCCCATGGATGCAACAAACCTTTCTGATGAAAGCCTTGGAGAAAAAGGAGGCAGGGTGATGTTCTCAGGAGAGCATAATTTCCTTTTGGGGGTTCTCTCTCCGAGTGCCATTGTATACAGGGCTGTAAATTCTGCTCTTCTTCCTACCACCCTTCTGCCCCTCTCTGACCCAGCCTGCGCTGCTGGCTCAGCTCCTCCCCCACCACTCGCACACCTCTCAGTAATGCCCTCTCTATTTTCCAGGGCACACACCTCTCTGCTGTCAGATTTACCTTCTCTCAGAGTAAATATGTGCTATTATTTATTATTGCTGTTGTATATTGCTAGGTCACAGCATCTTGTCTTGGACAGGACGGTCTCCCATTAGATGCTGCACTAGCCAGCTGGTACCAAAAAACGCAAACTCTCTCACAATGTTTATTGCCACGCTTCAGTCCCTTTCTTCCTTATTTTTACTTAACACGCATGTATTTTACTTGCTTTCCTTTTATTGGCCCCTGATTATCACAAATCAGACTTTTCTTTTTGATCTAGCCCTCTTACTGTTTGCTCATTTCACAAATCTCCCTGCTGGAAGTTCACCAGATAACCAGCGCTACATGAGGAAATAATAGCTTTGCACATAGGCAGTTTTCCAAAGAGCAGGGAGGTGGCACGTCACTGGTGCCGGGCATTCTGATATGGTCAGAGCTCATGTATATAGCTATTATCTAGTCACTACTCATCGCTGCTATTGTTCATAGGCAGGTGGTCTCTCAGTTCTTCCCACCATCATAAACTATATCCTCCTTTACCCTGCCAATGATCAACTGTGTGTGATCTGTCACCCCACTGCATCCAGCTGCACACTGTTCAGCTGTTTTATGTAGGTCACCTCTTTTACACCCACTGTCTCATCTCCTCGGGGCAGGAAACTACCTATCACCTGCTGACCAGTGTGTGTCCCAATGCTGTACTGTCTCACTAAAAGCAATTGCCAAAGCCAATAGGTCCCAGAGATGAGACCGATTGGCTTTGACAATGGTTATTTATTTTGAAACTGTTTCTTCTCATGTGTCCCGCCTTTCTACTCCACCACATGAAAAAGATGGTCATTTCTGATTTCAATTTTAGGTTTAATCTATATACACTGAAAGGTGTGTAAAATATATTTACATATATTGTGAATACCTACTAAATTGGACCAGAGTGCACCTTGATCACTTTTCTGACACACCCCTAGGAAGCCCCTTTTATAACTTTGACACATGGCCTATGTTTTTACATCTGTTTCATAAATTGTGATCCAGGCAGAAATTACAGGGGTGTAGATTATGATTTTTTTCCTGGCCAAAGTCAGGGTGGATGATGAGGAGGAATCCTTCGGGAATAAGGCCCAAAGAGTGTGTCTCAATGTGGATTCAAGCTATCACTTGAGGAGACTGCTGCTTTTTTTATATGTTTTAATTGAACAAAATATTGAAAAATTTTGGGTAACGCGGCCCCGGTGTAGGTTTCTGGCCATGGACTGTCGCTGACAATAAACAACGATAATCTACAGGCTTGCTTTTTCCCATGGAGCCTTGTCCTTAGTTAAGGATGGTTTCTCTCAGTTTTTATCTATTTGACATAGAACTGATGTGAGTAACTTTCACCCATTTTTTTTGCTTATTCAGTATAAATTAACTCAGTGTAGTTTGCACTGTAATCTTAGTAGAAGGTTATTGTATATAGTCCTGATGAAGCGCAAAGCGATCCGTTTGGACTTTTTAAGGCGCAAAACATGTTGACTTATTGTAGCAGTTGAAGAAAAAGACATTTTCTTTAACTGCTACAATAAGTCAATATGTTTTGCGTCTTAAAAAGTCCAAACGGATCGCTTTGCGCTTCATAAGTCTTTTTTCCCCTTTTCATAGAGTGTGGGATCATTATTTCCCTTTCACTTTGCAGGTTTTTTTTAATCTTGACTGGCTCCTTTCTCGCTCAATAAAATGTGTATTTCCAGTAGGTGGCTGAACCATTTTTATTATATATATGTTTTTTTCTCCAGCTCTTTTTCATTTCTCTGTAACCTTAAGGTCTAAATGTACTCCTATTTTTCCATATTTTGGCACAGATTATCACAAAAGATCTCTAGCAAACAGCCCCTTTGAGGGGCCCGTCAGACACTGCAATGCCGGTCTGGCGTAGAGCAAGTCCAATGATGAAGCATGACATTGTACAGATGTGTGAGGGCTTTTGCTTCTATATTTAGAAGTGCCTGAGAGAGCTGTGTTTTTCTTTTTCTTTCGGAACAGTGTACTTTAATTTTTAAATATAACGATTAGGGAGAGTGTACACTGGATCAGTCAATCTCCCCGTCCCCCTCTCTGTTTTGGTCTTAATTGAACGAAACTCAGTTTAGCAACATAAGTAGTAATTTATACAACATGACTGAGTTGCATATCCTAACTGTTACAGAGAAAATCTTTTTTTTTTAAAATATCGAAAGACGTACTGAGTGCCGACGTTTCAAATAAGATGAATGTAGAGCAAAGACATGATAGAGATTTCGCCGAACGCTAGAGTTTTTGATCTTCAGATTGTCTGGCCAGCTCAGTTGTTTAAGCACCTGCTGCTGTGGTATGTGTAGGAACTTACCCTAACAGCATGAGGTTTGGGTAAGGATTGTTCTGCAGATAAACTGAGCTCAATTTAGTCAATTCATTAATGGTGCCTTCCTTTCCCTTTCTCTACTGTTAGGGACAGTAGGACTCTGAGAAACTGGGGCAAAGGCTACTCCAGTGAGCCAGAGGGTCACTGAAACGAAGGGAGAGATAGGGATTGCACATCTCGTGGCTAGCTCCGGCGAACACAAATGCCTTCAACCACAGAGTGTGATCCTGAGTTATAAAGCACAACTTTGCTTGTGCATACGCGTCCATGGTAACCATGCCAGAAGTGCCCCTTGCCATCCAGGAGGAATTCAGATTCCGGAATGTTTCTCCTAAGCCCCCAGGGCCCCTCGCTGAACTTGATGTCAGTTAATCAATTTAGGTGACGGTAAGAGCAGGGCTTTAACTGGGCTGGGACCCTCCGGGTCTGAGTCTTGGAGGTAATTAAAAATGGACATTGGATTTGGGCCCTATTTGGCAATGTATTTATTTCCTCAACTTAACTGGCAAATGACACTGACCGACTTCTGAACATTTATAATATAGAACGTTAAGGTAATCTATATCAGCGATTTAGCTCCTGCTCTAGTTCCTATTTCAGGTGTATTACTTAAACTTGCATTCCTAAAAGTGCTTGCTTTTTCCAGGATATTGTGTTGAGTACTCTTTTCTGGCAGCACTCTATACTTGTATAGTGCATACTTTGAATTGAGGCCCATATTTATACTTTTTTTAGTGCCGCATTTGCGTCATTTTTTTACGCAAAAGCAGCGCAAACTCACAAAATACCATTGTGCTTTTGCGTTAAAATGCAGTGCTAAAAAAGTATAAATATGGGCCTGAGTCTCTTCTCGGTATTTGTAATCGGCCATGAGACAATGCGAGTTTTTCTCAGTGCCTATCAGTGCATGAAAACAGTGTTCAGAATAGACAGTCCTCAAACCCTTGGCCTCTCTGCAGAGCGCGCAGACCAATGGTCATGTTTACCTATTGCAATATTGATTCTGTGCAAATGTATTTGAAGGAGGTACACAGCTGTCAAAATATTGACAAGGCAAAAGTAAGCAAAAGTAAACAAAATGCAGTGCTTACACACTAGTGGGTGCGTTGTGTGTTTGAGGGTGGTGAAGTGAAAGAGATGCGAATTCAGGATAGAATGAAAAGAGGGTGCTGAAAAGGAAAGAGCTGAGGTGCAAGATATGCAGATGGAGGAGATGTTGAGAGAAAAGGACCTACATGTCTAACATAGAGTGAGCATAATGGGAGTGACTGAAACACTCTGAAGACCGCTACCCCTTCCACCGGCTTCAATAATATTAAGGTCTCAGTCTCATGATTTCAGAAGTGAAACATTTGTAATATTCATTATTTACACCAAAATCATTGTTGTTGCTAATTTTTTCTTAAATAGCTACCAACCATGGACAAAGCCAATAGTCCTGGCAGATTTTAGGTGTATGTCTGTTGATGTGTTATATGTGGAAGCATTAACAGAAAGCTATCAGGGGAATCGAAATACCTGGAGGTTGAGGCACTATGGGAATCACAGAAAGTTAGTTTACGTATTTAAGCCACACCCTAAATCATATAAGCAACACCCTTTTTAGAGTCTTCTCTCCAACCCACACTTTCTGCATCCCACTTAAAGCTCTGGTTAAGAGATTTGTAGTAACTCGTCATCCACAACGAATTTGTGGCTAGTTCGTCACAGCGGGCGCTGCCTGAATTCCCATATAGGCCACAATCCGACCCTGTATAGACATTATTTTCTCCACGCCGATAATTTCTAGTGCTTGTCTGGAACCAATATCATATGAGCAAAATGGGAATGGCCTATATTACCAGTTATGTGGGGAAACCATGTCCGTAATACTGCCTGTGGAATTACTCATACTGCTTGGACGGTAATTCCAATCTGAAATTTTAAAACATCATCACGAGTTCGCACCTGAAGAATGGGGAGTAACCTCAGGGATCATTGTTGGTGCTCTGGTCACTTTTCTCTTGCATATTTTGCTTGTTTTTAACGGTGAGATACACATGGGGGAAAACCCCCAGAAGGGTGGTTTACCTGCACAATTTGTAGTCCCAGTTCAGTCATTAATTCCCTTTACCTTCCAATTCAGAATTTCAGAGAATTTGTAGAGTGACAAAATGCTTTTAAGCATTGTTTGAACACATGAGGGCCTACATAAAACTGTGCATTCCCTGCCTCTCAGTTACCCAACTGAAGGATAGTAGTTATTTTTAAAAACATTCTACTTTGTTGGGGTGCAAGAAAAGACAATGGTTCCAAATAACAATTAACAATTGGTCATCAACAAATTCACATATTAAATTCCTGCATGCAGTGCACGTGTGCCTTCACATTACGTTCACACAACTCGCTCAGTAACTACATTCGTAGCTCAGACTGGGGTGGAAGGTGTGGTCTGGACTTACCTCTGTGCATCCCTCATTGCAGTAAGAGTCACCCAGGGAAGCACCGAGCCACTTTCTCTTCACCTGCAACACCCCACTTCTGGAACATGGTTTAATTGGGGCAGGTGCAATACAGATAAGCCTACCCCACAGTGCGTGAGATGCACAAGAGTTGTTTACTGGATCACTTTCTGTAGTAATCTGCCTTTTTGTGTGGTCCCCCCAATCAATTTCACTTTTATTGACTTAGAATATTGGCGTTTGGGCCTCTGAACAGCGAGAGACTACTAACTTTTCACTGCATGTGCCATCTCATTTAAACGAGGTGACTGATTGGCAACTACTGATTGTCGTACGTGGCCTTTATGTAAGTCCACGTGAAATGAGTGCACGAATTGTGCATGGGGCATAAGTCGAAGCAAACACATTTTGGCATGATGAGGGCTAAAAGTGACGTTAAGCACGTTGACTGTAAGTGTACCTTGAACTCTGCAAGGCCCTGAGGCATTATGGTCAAAAACGTCACATAAATATTATGTGACAGTTTCAATAGTAACAGTGACCTTGGTGTACTGTACAGTACAGGGCCAAAGGCAGTACGCATCATAAAGTGCCACCATCTCTAATGCCTATTAGGCCCCGGATGCGAGTGGCTGACTTTTAGGTGCAGGGATACTGGGTGGCGGGAACTAACAGCCAGTAGCCCTACACCTAAATCCTGCTATTTTGAATGTTGCCTCTAGCATGGGGAATAACGTGCATACCCAGCATTATCAAGTCTGAATCGGCATGCGCAGTCCCCATCCTACGGACAAATCATCTCCCATTTACTACCTGTTCTGGCCAAGTGGTAAATGGGGGTTGGGTGGAACCTCTGTGGCTTGGCTGTCTTTGCTGCCTGAACCTCACACAATTGTAACGGCCAGGTTTTCCAGGTAGTAAAATTGGGCAATGTGTTTCATACCAGTAAAATTCAGGTGCAGGCACAAAACAGCTCTAATTGGACAGAGTGGTATCTGACGAAGGGAAACTGCGCTGCCCTGCATTTGTGCCTTTGAGGATGAGACCCAACTAGAATTTCCATCCTTGAACGTTTTACCAATCAGTGGGATTTAAATGAATTGGAAATCTGTTTTTAGCACAAGTGTTACAAGTGTGAGGGGGGTAATATGGGGATTTCTAAATTTGCAGTTTGACTAAAACATGGCTCTGAAAGAGCCCTCTTTTCCTCATGAGTCAAACTATGTGTAGTCATAATTGAGTTTTTAAAATGTGTATATAACACAGGTTGCTGCATATTACAATGTTAATCCCCTCTCCCTATGGCAAAATACTGGTTTATGTGAACCTGACCTCAGGCACAGTGCTGTCAAGCAGCGGTTCCCAATCTATGTGCCGTGGCTCCCAAGTGCGCCGTCACAACTAGCCAGGGGCACCAAGCCCACAGTTTGGGAACCACCACTGCTCCAGTGCATATAGGTGCTGGATTCATTCACGCTACTCTGGAGGTGCCGTGAAAAAATAAAAATGTAAAATGAACTTCGTTAAAAGCCATGTCTAGCAGAGGGGATAGGTTATAAACAAGTGAGAAACGTGCGAAGTGTGCGTATGCCAGGGGCACAGGCCTGGAATTAAGGGCCAGATGTAGCATTATCCGAATCGCAAATTCGGATGCAGGACGGTGTCTCAGACACCGTCTGCGAGTCGCTATGGGGTCGCAAAGACCCACCTCATTATTATTAATGAAGTGGATCGCATTTTGCGACCCCATAGCGAGTCCCTGCACTCACAGGGATGGTGGCCTGCTGAAGACAGCAAACCTCCATGTATGTGACTGCTTTTTAAATAAAGCAGTTTTTTAAATTTATTTTGCAGCCCGGTTTCCATTGGACTGCTGCCTGCTCTGAAAAAACCTTTTTGGCAACATTCATATGGGGACCCCTTCCCTTTTATGAATGGGTTACCACCAGTGTGACACTGGTGATAACTGCGAATAGCTTTGCGACCGCAGTCACAAAGCAATTTAGCATAGCGATGCGAGTCGCAAATAGGAAGGGGAAATCCCTTCCTATTTGCGAGTCGAATTCACAATTTGCGAGTCGGTACCGACTCGCAAATTGTGAATGAGCATCGCATTCGGCATTTTGCATGGCGCAAACTGCGATTTTCGCTGTTTGCACCATGGAAAATGCTTTCTACATCTGGCCGTAAGTAATGAAAAACGCAGTGTTCCATGTTAGGTCGGTGCCAATGTTTCTGAGGAAAGAACGCAGCAGGTATTGTACAGCCCAGTGTGAGATGGCTGGGTGTACTTCCAGCAGGCCAAGTGCATCCTACGGGGAGTGCAAGTTAAGGAAAGATTGGGAGAGGAGTGCCTTGAGATAGAGTAAAATAGAGAGAAGAGAGGTACCAAAGGAATGGAGAGATTTTGCACAACTGAAAGGAATACCAGGCCGAGGGACCTTTGTTGTAATGTTAAATTCATTTTAAAGTTCATGAAAAAGGATGTTGGAGGGGATTAGCCATTCAAGACTGCATTCTGGCTTTCTTTGTAACACGCACTTAAAAAGACTTCCATCTCCAACTCCGCTGTTGCAGCGGGCTAATCTAAGAGATATGAGGTTTGTTTTATTTCCCAATATGGCCTCCTTGTCTCCACAGTTATCAGTAGGTTTCCTTTTTCTGTGCACATATTCTGCAGGCATTTAAAAATTACTCCCTCTCTATGAGTGCTATACTGCCTCTTAGTCCGTTCTCTGTGTCTATGAAATTGCATAATACGGAGTCCATTGTCAGTGTTTGTAATTCTAGTAATTCTGTGGAGTGAGCAATCTCAGGAGTCTTTAGCGACTGCAGTCATGAGGCGTTGAAGAGTATCCTCACCGTCGAGAGAGAAGTAGTGAAAATCCCCATGAGACTAAGCACAGCACCTAGGAAGAAGCCGTTGTGTATAGCGTTCAGCGCCCGGTAGGGGCACCTGCATTTCCAGCCAGTTCAGCCAAGGAGGCTGATGCAGTAGGGGCCATGAACCACAGCTTCACTAGGCCGCAGAACCTACGCTTCCTGGGGAGTAGCAGCACTGTGGAGGTGAAGAGTAAGGTGGGTGGGTTCACCGCTCAACTGCACTGAGGTACGGTGACACCCCCTTTCCGTACAGCTCCTGTATTGTGGAGACTTGAAGGTGCGGTGCAAGTTCAGCCTGGGAAACACTGGAATGTCAGGTGCGGGTGCATCTGGGACCAGCTCTGTCTTTCCCACCACTTCAGACCTAACCCCTTCCAAATGTACCTTTGTAAGAGAGACATAGCAGAGATAGAGGCCACAATCCCTACATTGTGTACATTTCTTTCTTATTATTTGCAAGTTTCAGTTTGCTTGAGAAAGTTTAATGAATAATGGGCCTGCCAATATGTGTTACTGGTATTCCTGGAGTACACAGTTTCCAATTCGATCTTACACGACAGAGGCTGTTGCTCAACCATGAGGCAGAAGATGGGCTGGATATACCTGCTTCTTGTCCCCATCTCCTTTTACATTGTAGCTCCAGCTGCAATGCTAAGTCTCTATGTTTTGGTGGACTGAGTCTGCAGTGTTCAGACTTCACTTTTGTTGCTGTAGAGAAAGATCGTGGGAGGCAATAGTGCTACTAGTTCCAGTCTGTAAGTTACTGCTGCCTTTGTATCCCCTGTACACTGTGAAATGTTTGGATCACTCGAAACATACATGCTGTGGAATCTGCTGTTCAGTTCAAGAGACTTTTATAGGTCATATGTCCCTCACACAAGAAGATCACAAACACAATCCATTTAAGAAGGAATTGATCCTGTAATTGATTTTTTCTTACCAAACATTCGCCATTATTATAATACCTTCATTTGCTTCATCCCAATTATTTTCAGGGAGAAAAACAGAATTCCCCCACCCATCAAAAAAAGGTAACATATTGGGGAGCTGCGGCCAATGGCCAATAAGTCAAAGGAGCCTCAGATCGTAAAGTTTGGGAGCACTGACCTAAAAGGAAGTGACGCGTCAGCAAAAAACACAAGATTGCACCACCTTCAGGACCACCCTCAACCAGTACCACCGCCTCCTGAAAGAAACCGAGAAAAACGCACTAGCGGACCGCATCATCCCAGCACAAACCACAGCAAAGAACTCTTCGCCATTATGAAGGAGTTCACTAATCCTGCAGCCACCGATAACAACATCAATCCTTCCCAGGAACAGTGCAACAACCTTGCAGACGTCTTCCATAACAAGATCTCGGCTATCTACAAAAACTTTGAACGCCTAGCTCCAGCCTCACCCCTAGCTCCCACCTACCCCCACCACCTGGGCAGATGCATTTAACTCCCCAAGGGTGAGTTCTTTTGCAATGTTCCTTCCTCTCTTCTTCCAGAACACACAACTCCTTTACCACCTTGTGTTTTTTCTGACTGTCTGTAACTCTCCATTCGTTCAGTCCCTCTCTTCCCTCTATTTTACTCTAGCTCGAGGCACTCCTCTCCCAATCTTTCCTTAACCCCCCGCAACCCGCCTTCCCCTTGGAAGTACACCAAGCCCTCCCACAAAGGGCTGCACAATACGTGACACATTCTTTCCTCGGAAACCTCTGGGCCCGACCTCACATGGAACACTGCGTTTGTTGTTACATAATGCAGGCCTATGCACCTGACATATGCACACTTCGCACGTTTCTCCCTTAGTATTAGCCCCCCCTTCGCTAGAGATGACCTTTAGCAGGGTTAATTTTATATTTTTATTTTTTCATGGTGTGGAAGCCCCTCCAGAGTAGCGTGAAAGAATCAAGCACCTGTATTCACTGGAACAGTGGTTCCCAAACTGAGTGCTTGGTTTGCGGTGCTCCTGGCTAATTTTGATGGCACACTTGGGAGCCACGGCACAAAGACTGGGAACCACTGTTTTAAATTGTAGGCAGATGCATTTGGAGGACTGCTGTTCCTCTGTGTACCAGCTTGCTCTTTTTCCTTGTTTTTTTACCTTAGCTGCCTTGGCGGGCTGATGGCATCAGTGCATTTTATGATCCACAGGGAGAAGCTCTTTTCTGCTTGTTCAGAGTCGTGTGTAGAGTCCAGGAGGTAGGAGTGGAGAGTGTTGTTCCACTGGTCTTCTGCTACCTTTTTCCAGTTTCTTTGCATGGATCTGGGTAGTACAGTGCCGGGGGATGTGAATTCGAGATGGTGAATTGTACCCTGTGGTGGTCGGACCAGGTGAGTGGTGTGGTGTGGATGTAGCTGACTCTCTTGCTGGAGGTGAAGATGGGGTTGAGCATGTGTCCTGCAAAGTGGGTAGGGTTGGCAATGAGCTGCTTAAGGTGATGTTGCTTAAGCTTTCCACAAGGTTGTTGGAGTTGGAGTCGCTGGGGTGGTCGAGGTGGAAGTTGAGGTCCCCTAGGAATATGTAGTGCTTGGAGTTGATTGCTTGCAGGGTGATGAGTTCTGGGAGGGTGTTGCAGAAGCTAAGGGTTGGTCTTGGTGGTAGGTAGGCAAGGGTGCCTCTGATGGTGTTTTTTCTGTCTGTTTGGAGATGGAAGCTGAGGTGTTCTATTACCAGTGTTGGGTTGTCAAGGGATGTCGTGCAGCGAATGGTGTCCCTGTAGAAGATAGCGATTCTGCCTCCGTGCTTGTTGGTTCAGTCCCGGTGTGTAATCTTGTGACCTTCAGCGATGGCTGTGGCAATGTCTGGTATGGAGACAGGGTTGAGCAAGGTTTCTGAGAGGAAGATGACGTCCGGGGTGAGGGAGGAGATCGTGTCACAGACCTCTGTGGCATGTATAACTAGTGAACGTACATTGAGTAAGATGCACTGGAGTTGTGTTGTTGTGGTCTTGGTTGATGTGTTGGGTGTGTTGGTTGCTTTGGTGCTGAAGGTGAGGCAGCAGTGTTGGCAGGAGAATGGTCCTCGGGTGGTACGTGGGGATGAGCAGTAGCAGTGGTTGTTGGTGCATCCGAGGTTCAGGGTTCAGATGTCAGTAGCGGTATATCTTTGTGGGGTGGAAGAGTCAGAGTTCCTGTTGTTGGGAACGCAACAGGCTCAGAGGGGTGCAGACGGGCTTGTCTTTGGTGCGTCTGCTGTGTGGCCGTGCTGCAGCCTCAACTAAGTCTGGGGAGGAGGGAGAGGTGCTGGGAGGTGGTGGGCAGGGCTAGGCCTAAGGCAAGAAAACAGGCAGCAGGCGGGAATTGGTAAAAAACAAATGAACAGAGTAAGAAAGTGTCACAACCTGAACGCTTCTTAGCGCTGTAATCTGCCAGTCTCTGGGCACCACTAGGTTTCTTGCTTGTTCTGCATTGACCAAGGTAGGCGCAACCCTTTCCAGTAGCCACGGTGCTGCTGATAATAGAACACCAAAAAACCCAAACTTGGGAAAAACCTCAGATCAAGGAACTCCTGAAAAAGATATAAAGGACAGAAAAAGTAAGGCACAAAAAGTCTGGAACAAAACCTTCAGACAAGGAAGAGCAGGTGAAGTCCAAAATCACAGGATACAGGAGCGAGGAGCACAACCGGAATGGAAGTGTTGGCAACGCAAGGAACAGAAGACCAACTGTGCTTATATACTGACAAACAGGAAGTGACATGCAGGAAGTAAGGAAGCCACCATTTTGGATTGGGAAAAGCCATATTAAAATAAAGGGAAAAATAGACGTAGTATAAAAAATAGGGATCAAGGCATGCAGGGAAGGAAACACAGACTCCTGGGAAAGAGAAAATATGGAGACGAGAAGAAAGAAAAAAGAAAAAGAGAAAAAAGAAGAAAAGAAGAAAAACAGTAAAAAACAGGTAAGTTAAAGTATGGGGGTAAAAGGTGGGCGCAGTGTGAAACAGAGCCCAAAGGGAACGTTTCAGGTCGCACTGCTGCCCAAAAAACAGGTTGTGACCCAAAAAGCAGCCCGTGGCAGAAATGGCCGTCTGAGACATGGACTTCCGATCTGAACACAGCCCGCAAGTGGGACGCCGCCGGTCTTCACGGCGTCACAGAAAGGAGGCAAAAAACAGGAGAAAGTACTCAGAAAAATGAGGAAGAAAATAGCAAAAAATGAGGCAGAAAGCAGGAGAAAGACAGAGGGGAGAGGAGGAGAAGGTAGTGAGAATGAGGCAACAAACAGGAGAGAGTGGTGCAGCAGCAGGGGAGAGCTGGCCTGGGACCCCCCTCTTTTTACACTCTGAGGCCTTTTAATAATCTGATCCTGCGAAGAAATACACCTCGCAAATGTAGATTGTTTATTTGTAAATCAAGCCTAGTAACTGGTTATTATACTTGTACTATTTTTGTGTTTTGCTGGTAGAGTTTCATGAGCAAAAACTACAACTGCCATCTAACTTTATTTTAAGACAGCATGTCTGTAGTTATCTTTGAATCATAAAACCATTGTTTTTCTGGGAGAAGCAATTCAATACAATTACAATTAGTGATTCTTATACTCGCAACCAAAGCGAGAATGGGAATTGCTGCTGTCAATATTGTCCATCTAAGAGCCTTACAAGCAACACAGGTGGATCATGGGTAATGAGTTAAGCACTTTTTCCGCTGCTGGCAGCGCGCAAGACACATTCCGCCAAGGTGAGAGTAGTTGCCAACTACAACAATCGCCTGCTAAGCATAGGGAGACTTGAGGTATGCTAGTGAGGTAAACCAAATGAGCTGCTGGAAGTCATGGATGGTTACAAATGAAGCAGCCTTTCATTATTGTTACTTAGATTAGACATAAGCAGGTTTGTCTACAGTCGGGAAGGGTTCAAGTGAGGTGCCACATAGCTAGGTAGCTATCTTTGTTAGGAATGTAGGCATGTTTGCATGTATTTTCAGTTGTTCACTTAGGACATGATGTTTCCATTTCACTTGTTTCCATGTATGCTTAGTTGAGGAAAAATAGCATAGGCTTTGATTCAGCAGGCCAGTCCATTCTTCGGTTAAAGTTTTGGAACGCATAAGTTGTACTAGTTCAACCAAGCCTATATCATCAGAGCGGTCAGGGACGGACAGCCAAGAGTGTGTTTACCAGTTATTTCTGTATTCCTTAGTCTTGCACAAGAAGAAGCACAGGTGCAGTCTGTTATCTGATATTCATTTAACATGAGCAACAATCGTGCCCATGCAAGGCACGTGGGTGTACCCTCAATTGCTTCGAAATATGACACAAGAGGTTCCTTAGGAACATGTTCTGCACTACCCATGAGATGGCACATGGTGCGCCCTCAGGTCACCCTATGGCAGGTGGCGTGGAGGATCACAGTGCCACCAGATGGTTTGCAGTGTAGCTGTACCCCCTAGGGGGCATCCCTGGAGCTCTGGAAAGGCAAAACCAGAGTGTTAATTTTCGAGGGCACTGACAGTGTAGAAAAAGTCACACTGTCAGTATATTTACAGGAGCAGCCAGCACCCCGATGGTGACTGCACTGTACGCCACTGTCTCCAAAAAGAATCGTGCCACCTGCAGAACAAAGGAACAGTTTTCACAGTCACTTGACCTTTCAAGTGCATGCACTACCGAGAGGTAGCACATGCACTTGAGTTACCACATTTTTCACGCTTGTGCACACCTTTCCAATCTGTTTTAGGCACACCCAACCTCCTGAGTAGGTGTGCCAGGGGGAACTAGAGCCATACACCTCTATTTCAATAATACAGATTTCGATGTTTGTTTTCTGTGGTTTGTTAAAGGACAGCTGATGACCAGAACATTGTATCCACAGTATCCCTGGAGACATAGAACTATCTGTTTAGTTTAAAAGCAAAGAAAATTGATGTGCCTTAAACCACTCTGTTTGATCATGTAGCAAAGTCAGTATCAGAACAAACTCAATAATTTGACACTTACACCAAACTGTTCTAAAAGTATATCCTACATGCAATCATTTTAGATGTGAAGACATGTTGGTTTCTCTCTTTGACAGCTCACAAAGTTGAGGTGGTAATCAAAGCCAAGGAGTACATGAGCCAGTTGGTGGAGCAGGCCTCACTGCATTTCTTTGTCACAGCCCGGGTCAATGAGACCAAGAAGATCCTAGCCATGCAGAAGAGCTTGGCGTTGCTGATCCCTGAGCTGCGCATCCAGGTCAGTATAAACATGAAACAAAGAAGGACCCAGATGCTTTGATGTCAAAGATATTGTCTGTGATATTATTGTGGAGAGTGGAGAATGCCAGAGAGCAGAGCAGTCTTGGATGGGCATACCACAATCTAGCCTGCTGTGCCTCCGCCCCCTGAGTAACAGGGCCTACCATGAAAGTTTAGAGTGGCGTCTCCCCTAAACTCTGTCTTTTGGTCTTCACTATCATGTAGAGCCATCCTGACTAGTGATCCATCAAAAGGGTTCCGAAGATCCCAAGCAGCTCTCCCCTGACATGCATCACTCAGAGGTTTATTAGAAAATTTGATATAGAATCACATATGCACTGCTGTAGTATCTCCAATTGCCCTTGGGGTGCGCAATCTTTCCTTCTGGGCTGGCCTCATTAGCCCATTACTGGACTTTTTCTAGTTATCATTCTGTTCTCTCATCTCCCTTACATTGTTGGTGCATTATTGCCACTGCGGAGGTGATTAATGTCATCTTGTGGGTGACCACTGCTGATCATGGATGCCACCAGTTAATGTACCTCATATCTAGATACTCAGATACAAGATTATATAAACTTACAATTTGTTCTACTCAATGCTATACTTTAGCAGAGGCACAATTTCACAATGCTAAGGGCAGAGTACCCCTCAGAGTCCCATAAAAAGACTTCCAATGTAGACCATTAGGGAAACAACTCTCTACCAACCAGAGTAGCTACTTACCTGGACATCCGGGCATTGCAATGAGTATGGAAAGTGGTTGATAAATACTAATACAATACATATTATACAATACAAAACTTGCACATAGCACATATCGTAATTTACATCATGCCATGGCTAAAGAGCTCAAATGAAGCAATTAAATCCTGGCACCCAAACTGCATGTGTATCAAGTAATGTTGCATTCATAGAGATTTGTAAGTACACCTCTTCCCCTATTTGCAGTTCACCAAAACTTTCCCTTTACCCTTATATCCAGATCTGCACACAGGAGCCTGCCGCCGCTGCAGAGCAAAGAGGCTCCCAACCCTCCAGAGGACCCCCAATCTTTCAAAGGGGCCCCTTAAAGTCGAAGGTCAATGAATATCATTGAGATATGTTAGACTTATGGGGGTGCTCATCATATCCTGCATGGGGACCCCATCACTGTTTGTTAGGCCACTGAACAGAATGCATTGACATCTGATTACTGCCACATTCACAGTACTCTCACAGAGCAACTCTGTCCCAACTTATATCATGTGTTGGAATCTAAAAAACTCAAGCACTCATAAACAAATTTGACAACAAATTTCACTAAGAATTTGAAGCAAATCGCTTATTGAGCTAGAATGATTCAGAGCTTCTCACGAGATCTACTTAAACTAAAGATTCACAGCTTCAAATCAGGAAAGGACTAATCCACCTTCTTATCCTTTTGAGGTTGATAACATGAGTACAATGTAGTAAAAACAATAGTTTAAAGTTCCCCCAGGTATTTTACTTTGAATGAGCTGGATGTACCAGAGCTCCAAGGAAGGGGGCTGCACCAACTTCAGAGTTACTAGCACCGTCAACTTAGGACTCTAAGTCGCACAGTCATTTGCGCCAGGAGGTTCTCCCTCAGCCTGTAAAGGGGCAGGGCCACCCTATGATATCACGGGCCACGTCCGGGCAAAGCATGGGCCCAGGGTGGGCCCATCTGCGCCCATCCGCAGCCAGATGATATATTGATGACGTCCTGATGGTATGGACGGGGACTGTGAATGAATTGCTTACATTTGTAACATACTTGAATAATAATACATGTAACATGTCCTTTATGGTGAAATATTAGTCTAAGAAGACCCAATTTCGAGATATGAATTATTTGTGAGCAGCACTAGACTAGGGAGCCACATGTATCGTAAGGAAATGTCATATAACTCAGTATTACATGCAACCAGTGCTCACCCCGGACATCAAAATAAAAGCCATCCCTTATAGTGAGATGGTTAGGGCAAGAAGAAATTGTAGCTCAGATGAGGAATTTAGACTTAACTTAAGAGTCGTTGAAAATAAATTCATCATGAGGGGTTATGCCCAGAAAATGATAAAAGGAGTATCTGACTGAAATGTGTGTGAGTTGTTCTTTAATTCATTGCAAACAAAACAAATAAATTTGGGTCTTAAAAAAAAGGAGTATCTGACAAAGCATCTAGACTAAATAGAGAATGTACTCTTAGTGATCACAGAGTGAAGACAAAGAGGTCTCCAGAATAGATTAGACTCATATCTACATACGGTAGAAACATTGGGGACATTAGTAGGGTATTAAATAGATATTGGCACCTCCTTCTAGATGATGATAAGATTAAACCATACATTAGTAAATATCAAAACATTACTTTCCGTAAGGGCATAAACTTAATAAACAGTGTCAGCCCTAGCTACCCTAAGGGTACACGACGCGATAACTGGTTACAAAAAAGTGGTAAAGGTTTTTCCAAATGTGGCAACTGTTCCCTGTGCAGGATAGCCAAGGACATTGCCTCATTCACTTATAATGATAGTCCAGTCTACTCAGTGAGAACAAATATCAATCGCATGTCAAGTTTTGTGGTTTATGTTCAGGTATATCGATGTGATAGAATATACATGTGGAGCACTATCAGACCAGTGAAAGAGATAACTGATGAACACTTTAGAGAGGTTAAATTGGGCGATGAAAGATACCCCTTTTCCTCACATACTTGAATATGTACTAAGCAGGGTTTTCACAAGGGATTTTTATTTCACGGTATAGATATTATTCAGCAAGACCAGAGGGGTGGTAACTGGGAACTACGGCTCTGACAATGTGAAGCTGTGTTGATTTTAATGCTCAAAGAGGTTGGAGAGGGTCTCAATACAGATCATGGATTACATTATTTTCTTGGTGATTGAGTTACAGGATTCAGTATTTTTGGGCTGGTATGAGATACTTGGATACATTGCTTGCAGTTGGTTTTATCTGTAATCCTATTATACTTAGGCCCTTCTGGTTTCTGGTACTGACACTGTGATGCAGGGATCACTTACACCACTAATGAGATGATCAACAACTGAAATTCTATTGATAGTTGCATGGATAATCTATATTTTGCTATTGTGATATAAATATATACGTATGTACCCTTGACGTGACTTTGATGTGAAATATTGCTTTTGCATAATATTATTACAAAAGTCCTCTGATACTCACAGAGTGGAGAGTATATTTACATTCATTAACTTAGGCACTTTGCAAGTCATCTAGCACAATGTACTTAGTTTTTGAATTGGTATGTATCAATAATGTCGGGGATGACTGTCTTCTAAACCTGGGACTTAAAATCACTCATGTGACTCTATATGACCTTCTCTTTGGGCTATCTCTCTCTGTGTCTCTTACACCAATATGTCTTATGGAAGCTTATGTTTAATTGAACCATTGGTCTCTGAAGTTAAATGGACACTAGTCATAATAGATCATGTATGGCTTTGTTTCTGCAGATTTTTTTTTAATACTAATGACGTTGTAAGGTCCTCTTGACTTATTTGATTTACATGGATTTAATATTAATGGTAAGAGTTTGGCCCCATAAACACCAAAGCTGGTATAGGCTCCCTGGGAGGATTTATATTTGAGATATTCTACTTAGTTGAACGTTTAGTTATTCCATAACATTTGTGTATCTTACCTGTTGAATAACTTGAGGTACTACAGGCAACTACGCTTTATGCTTTACACTTTACACTTTGATTGTTTCAAAAATATAATGCTAGCGTTCCTATAATATAATTGAATGATATAGTGTAATGCACTTATAATTATACTTTGAGTGAAGGGAGTCTATGCACTCCAGTTGGTAAGTGCACTGACGTGTTTTAATAGTTTATACACTCTAAGATGGCAGCCACATTCACTTATGTATAACCACACATTCATAACAAGAGTACTGAACGTGGTTCTCTGACTGACGTCGTACTTTATGGTTATGTACATGCCATTTAAGGGGTTTTAATCATGGCGCCCGGGTTCTACGCCACAATACCGGCTAGATGCCTAGGACAGTAGACAGTAGAGAGCGCTCTCCTCTTCTCCCACGAGATACATTTGAGAGCCACAAAGATTGCGATTCTTACATAGCGACACCGATAGATTTATCATGGTAAAGATAGATTTACCTGGTAAAGATAGATTTAACTAGGGTTCATACTGTAACAGATACACTTTGGTTTTATACATACCACAAGGTAACATTACTTTGACCCCATTATGACCAGACGTTATCTGCAAATTGTGGGATTTTATTGCAATTGTTCAGGACCCTAACTTATTTTTTATACATAACCTGATACTTACATGATTCAGGACGTTTGTACATGCCTTGAAGTCTAGTGTATACTGCGATAGAATATAAAAGCTTATTTGTTGAGACATCGCTGAACGTGCAGTGTTATAGATTATGCTTTGAGTGCAAAAACGTTTTTTAATCACAGTACTTATATGATTTTCTTGTGATTTAAATACATGTCAGACAAAATTTGGTTACTCTCAATTATATCTTATGTGCAAGCTTGATAACATGGCCTATATGTTACTTTGAATTTACTTGTATTTTCAATCTGAGCAATGATTTGTGGAGACTAAGCCCCAGATTTAAGAAACTCTGGTGCCACATTAATGTCATTTTTTTATGCTAATGTGGCAATAGGCTTAAAAAATCGCAGCGCCAGATTTACAAAGTGGCGCAGTGAATGCATTGCACCACTTTGCAACCCCTTTCGCCACATTATGCCTGCACCAGGCAAAATGTATGCAAAGGGGGGCAGAAAAATGGCACAAAGATATCTCAAATATTTATTTGCACCATTTATTGTGGCATTTTTAACACCTGCACCAAGCAGCCATTAAAAGGAAGCACACCATTATTTATAAAGGGCCTCAATGTGCTGTGCAGGATTAGCATCAACATTTTAACATTAATCCTGCAAAACTCCAAACTAGCGTAAATAATTTTACCGCTAGTTCCCTAACTATCGCCATGATGCGCCGTATGTTAAATACGGCACACACATGGTGGCGTTCGGTGGGAGCCAAGGGGCGCAAGAAAAGTGGCGCTGCAATAGATGCAGTGCCACTTTTCTTAAATCTGCCTCTAAATGGTTGTTTTTGTGTTTCCTTCACTCTGCGGGACAGTTTGAAAACACCTGATATTCATATACATTATTGTCAAGTCTGAAATACGTTGTTTTTGAGGTAAGAGGGGAACTTTTTAACTTGGGTGCTTACCTTAGTAGGAAACACAAATTACAAGGTGGTGTTTTACATTTCAGGATGTGTTTTATTACCAATCTTACCAATATCTTGGGCTCTATAAACAAAAATTAGGTAGGAAGAACTATTTGTTGGTGAATTACTAACACACCAAGGATGCTTGTTGATTACTTTAGATTTGGGTGAATATGGTTCTTTCAACATTTACTTGGTTGAGTTTTGGTGGCCCATTAACTGTTTAAACTACGCTGTCTTTCACAATCCATTTTTCTTTTCTACCACTGGTGACTTTGTTTGTCTTAGTGATGGTATTTTTAAATACATTTGACTCCTTCTTGAATTGACTCCACATATCTGAATTTATTTTAACCTGCTACTCATGCAGCACTGATGAAGCACATGTTGACATTGGCTTGGGCATTGAAATTACATAGAGCTTCTTATGTGAACTGTGAAAAAAAGAAGTTAAATTGGAGAAATTGGCTGAGATTTTGAAATCTTATGGAATACCTTCTGACATATGAGAAGGATTAAAGTTGGATCTATGATGTGTGAATACTATGTGGTCTTATTTTGTGCTCAAAGTTTTCAAAAGTACTGTGGATGTATTAATCGAGGAAGTTAGGGTGGTTTTCCTAACTTCTTGAGCACCAGCTGCTACTACTGCCCTGTTACTATTCATACTACAATTGGGACTTAGTAAAAGTGCCATAATTCCCAACCACCCGCATTAGCTCAGGTCCAAAAGTGATGTAATATGTGGGAAATTAGCAGTGCATGTCAAGAGTGTGTGTTACTGTTACCTAGGGGCACACTTTATAGTCACTTGAGATAGCTGTAACTATAATTGCTGAATTTGTATGGTTTTGTGCATGTAAAATATTAACCTAACTATAACGTCCCTGTAACCTTTGGCTTTTTTGTGAATTTATAAGGTTTCTTAAATTTGATTTCCTAACTTTAATGTTCATGTAACCTTTGTTTTTCTCAGTGAATTTCTATGTTATTTTTAATGTAAAGTAATATTTAATTACCATATATTAATTCAACATTCACCACTCATGGTCTTTGGCCGTGAGTGGTGGAGGTAGGTTGCAAGGCCTGGCCTAAGACCAGGCCCTGGTGCCAACCCCTGGATGCAGGAAACCTCAGGCAGTGCACAACCTTTGGCTGTGCGTGGCACTTGGCCTGTGGCCAGGTCCTGTGAGCAACCCCTGCATTCATGGCCTTCGGCTGTGTGTGGCGGGGTGTGGCCACAGTCACTCAACCTGGGTGGGGGGACTAGCAGCTCCCCTCCCCTGGCCAATTTAGTCCAGGGAATCCCACTTTCTGTGTCCTGACACTTTGTTTTGGGGAGGGGGTATGTGTCGCCATTCCCTTGCAATATTTGGCCCCGGGGACCTCATCTCTTGGGTTTCATCCCTCAAATTATGCTAGAGAGAGCAAGAAGCCCTCCTCCCCAGGCCAATTTCGGCCCTAGAGGCCCCATCTCCCAGGACCAGACCTCATTACAAGGGTATGGCACACAGCCCCCCTTTTCTGGGCAATATGGGCCCTGGGGACCTCATCCCCCAGGGTCCGTCCAGTTTCTAAAGCAAGAGGGGGCACGCAGACCTCCTCCCTAGGCTGATTTTGGCCTTGGGGACCAAATCCCCTGAGGCCTGACCAGACACTAAAGGGGGAGGGCGGGACGCAGCCTCCATCCCTGGGCCAATGTTGACCCTGGAGACCCCATCCCTTGGGGCCCTGCCAGAGAGTAAAAGGGGAAGGGGCACTCAGCTTCCTTCCCTGGGCCAATATTGGCCCCGGGGACCCCATACTCAGGGTCCTGGGCACAATATGGTGGGTGCCCTGGAGCACACCCTGGGCACCCACTGATTTGTTTTTGGAGATTGGGGAACCCAATGTCCCCATCTCCTGCGGAAGCCATCATTGTTCCCACCTGCAAGGAGCAGCTTAAAATGCTGCTCCTTGGGGGTGGGAGCAATTTGGTCATTTGTTTCCTAGCCCACTTTCCAGGAGGCAGGGAAGCAGATGAAAGTCTGCTCCTAGCAGGTAGGAGTATTTTACACTCTCCCATTCACTGGGAGCAGACTTATTGTTTGCTCTCACTTGGCAGGATCTGTTAAATAACTCCCGCCAAGAAGGAGCAAACAGCTTTCTCCAGAGGAAGGGCACCTCGATACATAGGGAGCCGGCCCTTGGGGGTGGCAGTCCCCAGGGCCATTAATGGCTCCAGGAGAGGGGTTGCATGGCCCCCTTCCTTTAAAACTGTATGACAAGTCCCTGGCCATGAGGCCCCCCTCCCTAATAATTTAATGACCTTGACCCAAGGAGGTTGTGGTCCCGGGGCTGAAATCAACCTGGAGAGGGGGGTCGCATGCGCTCCCTCCCCTAAATCCTAAAATTACTATGCCTCCTGGGATCTGGCCCACTTAGGGAGGCATATAGAGAACAACCACAGCAGATCTCTAGGACCCCACCACCAAGCCTAGGGGGTCAGGATATTTCCACCCTGCCCCTTTGTTTATGTTTTTTTCTTGGGACCTGGATGAGTCTGAGTCCCAAGATGGCTGCCAGCAGTTTCTGGTAAAACTGCTGGCAGCAAATCAGACTTCAACATGAGTCTGTCAGCTCCGCAGATAATTCCCGTTCCTAGATATCTACTTTTTGTTTTTTAATAACTCCAGAACTACTGAACAGATTTACACCAAATTGCAAAAAGGACTTCTCCTGAACCAAGAGCTAGCTTTCTGCCAAATTTGGTGTATTTCTATTTAGCCATTAAGGCTCCGAGTCATGTCTAAAATCCCTATGGGAACTTGCATGGTAAAAAAAGTGTTTTGGGGCCCTCCCCTTTTCTCTGCCTGCTTGATGAATCACCTCAAAACGCAGCCAGGCCCTGCAGCCAACAAACTATAAGCACCAAAACCTGCAGAGGGGGTTGGCCGCACCAACTTCCTATGTACACGCAAGGCTATGCCACACGTGGCTGTGGTTGGCTGCAGGGCCTGGCCTGCAGCCAGGACCTGTGGCAGACCCCCTATAAGCACATAGCCCTGGTCCACAAAAGAGTGAGAGCACATTTCAAGGAAGCAAGAAAATGACCAGTGACACACCAGACTGGAACCCTAAACCTTCAATTCAGGGTGACTGACCTTAACAACTAGGCCACAGGTAACTCTTTAGTGTGCAGTGCCCAGACATATCTATGAAATTCCATCCAAAGATTTTAAGGGTAAAAAGACATAAATGTTCTATCCCTTTGAATGTTTAACCATCAAAATAATAGTAAATAAACAGACACAGTGCCATAAGATGCCAGAATTTGAACCTTCAACCTACTGTGTGACAGTCCAAGAGCTTTACCAGTTGGCCAGAAGTGACTCTTTTCTTTTTGCATCAAAACGTAACTATAACATTCGAATCAAACATCTTGCTAGTGTGACACTTTGAAATAATTGTAATAAGAGACCATTACAATAACAATCGCTGTCTCTCTCTTCCATCCCGTTGTGGGATGGAAGAGAGAGATATAAAGTAGAAAATCAAAAAAGAGACATGTAGAGAAAGAGATTGAGAGGGATATATTGAGAGAGAGAGATAGAGAAAAAGGTTTTTTAGGCTTTGATGAATGATATACTCAGAATGTGCTATTAAAATGCATTTGCCAAATAAAAAGAGTCAGATCACCTTCCAGTACCTACCTTAAATATTTGAAATTGAAAAGAAATTAAAGCTAAGGAATGACAACTTACAGACCTAGAATGGAATCGTCAACCTTCTGTGTGAGGGGCTGAGAACTTAACCACTAAGCCACAGGTGACTCCTCACGGTGACTTGTCCAGACATATCTATGACATCCAAACCAAAGATGTTAATGGGAAAAATATGAAAATGTTCCATCACTAGCAATTCTTAACCTTCAAAGCACGAGTAAAAAAAACAGACACACTGCCAGGAGATATCAGGATTTTAACCTTCAACCTTCGGAGTGACAGTCCAAGAGCTTTAATAGTAAGGCCGAAAGTGACAGGATCACGGGGGAGCCTGAAAGCCCCTGCGGTTCTAGCTGGCTTCCAGTCTCCTGCAGGAGCTGGCCCTGCTGCTGGACGCAGGGAGCTGCTGGGAATGCAGCTCCCTGCATGCAGGACCAATACTTTCATATACTTCCCTGCCCGAAAGATGAAAACCCTGCTTCCAGCAAGTGGGAGCACTTTGACAACTCCTGTTTGCTGGAAACGGAGTTAGAGTTTGCTTTTGCTTAGTGGGAGTTGCCACAGATCCCGCCAAGTAAAAGCAAACTGCTGTCTCCTTAGGGCGGGCACCTTGGGAGATAGCACCAGCTGGCCCTAGGGGTGGCAGTCCCCAGGGCCATTAATGGCTCCAGGATAGTGGCCAGCCATCCCCTTCCTTTGTTCTGCATGGGCCACCCCAGGGAGGTGGTGGTCCCGGGGGCCATATATGGCCTGAGAGGGGGCTGCAAAGCCCCCTTCCTTGTTCTAATTTAGCAATTGTCCCTGAGGAGGTGACGGTCATCGGGTCTGGGGTCCCTGTGGATCCCCTCTTTAATACTCAGTGTAACCCCAAGGAAGTGGTGGTCTCTGGGGCATATAAAAGCACCAGGAGGAGAGTCCATGTGGTCCTCATTTTTTACAAAAAGCCTATGGGAGGTGGTGGTCCCCTGGGCCCAAGGGGTCTGTGTGTCCCTGTGTGCCACCTCCACTTTTATATAATCAGCATGTCCTGAGACCTAGCCCACCTAGGGGCTACATTGAGAACAAGTGCCGGAGGCCATGCTTGTTTCTTTTTTAAAATTTACAGCAACATTTGCGGATCCTCCATGAATATTGCCATCATTTCTTTTTTAATGCTTTTTTCCAGGGTCTCTGGGACACTCCAGCACCAAGGCTAGGGGGTTAGGATATTTGTACCCTGCCCTGTTTCCTTCTTTTGGCTATTTTTTGGACTCAGCAGAAGCCGAATCCCAAAATGGCTGCCAACACTTCCTCGTTGAAGTTTTGGCAGCTAATCAGATCTCAGCACGAGATCTCCAAGATCCACAGAGGCTCTACGTCCCTAGATATTTATGTCTTTTTCTTTAATATCTCTAAAACTACTGAACAGCTTTACATTAAATCATAAAAAGCACACCTTCTGGACCAAAAGCTAGCTTTCAGCTACATTTGGTGTAATTCCATTCAGCAGTTCAGAATGTAGAGAAAATGCGATTTGGGACCCCACCCTTTTTCTTGGCCCCCACTTGACTAATCACACAGAAGCTTTTAAGACAGCAGCTGAACCGACAGTCATATTAGATTTTAAACTTTTGTGGAGATTCGTCCAACGGCGCCAAATTTATTGCCAAAACAAAAATGCTTTTCCTTAAGAAACTAGATACTAACCTTAACTACCATCTGTTACCTGCCATTAGGTTTTATATATATATATATGTTCGATGGCATGTGTAGCTGCAGATACACATGCTGTGCACATCCCGCCATCTGGTGTTGGGCTCGGAGTGTTACAAGTTGTTTTTCTTCGAAGAAGTCTTTTCGAGTCACGAGATCGAGGGACTCCTCCCATTTCGACTCCATTGCGCATGGGCGTCGACTCCATCTTAGATTGTTTTTTTTCTGCCATCGGGTTCGGACGTGTTCCTTTTCGCTCCGTGTTTCGGGTCGGAAAGTTAGTTAGAATCTCGGAAAAATCGTCGGTATTGTTTGCGTTCGGTATCGGGTTAGTTAAAACAGATCGACACCGACTTTTGAAGAGCTCCGGTGGCCCTTTGGGGTTTTTTCGATCCCCCTGTCGGGGCCTGGTCGGCCCGGCCACGTGTCTCTTCAAGGCTGATGGAACGGACCCCATTCCGCTTCTGCCCAAAATATCATAACAAGTATCCATATACAGATCAGCATCTGGTCTGTAACTTGTGTCTGTCTCCAGAGCACAAGGAGGATACCTGTGAAGCCTGTCGAGCGTTTCGGTCGAGGAAGACATTAAGAGACCGAAGAGCAAGAAGACTGCAGATGGTGTCGGCGCCGACAGGACAAGAGCTTTTGGAGGAGGAAGAGGAAACCGTCTCCATCCATGAATCGGACTCGGACGAGCTCGATCCCGAAGAAACGCCGAAAACCGTGAGTAAGACGTCGAAACATAAAACTCACGAGAAGACAACAAAAGCCCAGGGGACGCCACCGCCAACAGGCCATGGCTTAACCCGAAAAATAGGTGACCGATCATCGGCACCGAAAAAGGGCATGCATGTGGCGAAGTCATCCGACTCCGGTCGAGATACCGCCACACAGCAATCTCGCGCCCGAGACAGCGGCTCCGAAAAGATTCGGCACCGAGACAGTGGCACCGAAATGGTTCAGCACCGAGACACCACGATGCCGAAAATAAAGAAGGTTGCCTTGGAGCCCAAAAAGGCGACCGAAAAGATTTCGATCCCGAAACATCCAGCCTCGGAACCGAAAACAGGTTCCTACACAGAGGAACAGGGATTGTCCTCCCAGATGCAAGGACATAAGTTTGGAGAGGAACTTGAATCTGTTGAGCCAGACTACACTCAAAGAAGGCTCCACATTCAAAAAGACACAGGGAAGATAAGCACTCTTCCCCCAATTAAAATGAAAAGAAGACTTGCCTTTCAAGAAAAGGACAAGCAGCCACAGGCAAAGGTGGCAAGACAAACAACTCCACCACCATCTCCACCACCATCAATGCACACATCACCGGTAGCCACTCCACCACTGATGCAATCTCCGACTCATACTGCAATGAGTCAAGATGATCCTGATGCATGGGACCTTTATGATGCTCCTGTATCAGATAACAGCCCAGACTGTTACCCTACGAGGCCGTCACCACCTGAAGACAGTACATCCTACACGCAGGTGGTCTCAAGGGCAGCTGCGTTTCATAACATCACCTTGCATTCAGAACCAATTGAGGATGACTTTTTGTTTAATACACTCTCCTCCACTCATAGCCAATACCAAAGCTTACCTATGCTCCCGGGAATGCTAAAACATTCCAAACAAATATTTCAGGATCCTGTTAAAGGCAGAGCCATAACTCCAAGGGTGGAAAAGAAGTACAAGCCACCACCAACAGACCCTGTTTATATTACGCAGCAATTAACACCAGATTCTGTGGTTGTTGGGGCAGCTCGCAAGAGAGCAAACTCTCATACCTCGGGAGATGCACCACCTCCAGACAAGGAGAGTCGCAAATTCGATGCTGCGGGTAAAAGAGTTGCAGCACAAGCAGCAAACCAATGGCGTATTGCCAATTCACAAGCACTTTTGGCAAGATACGACAGAGCTCACTGGGACGAAAAGCAGCATTTCATAGAACACTTACCCAAAGAGTTCCAGAAAAGGGCACAACAAGTGGTAGAAGAAGGACAAAGTATCTCCAATAATCAGATACGGTCATCAATGGACGCAGCAGATACAGCTGCAAGGACAGTAAATACTGCAATAACAATAAGGAGACACGCATGGTTGCGTACGTCAGGGTTCAAGCCGGAAATACAACAAGCCGTGCTGAATATGCCCTATAATGAGCAGCATTTGTTTGGGGTGGAAGTCGACACTGCTATTGAAAAACTCAAGAAAGATACTGATACCGCAAAAGCCATGGGCGCACTCTACTCCCCACAAAGCAGAGGCACATTTCGCAAAACACAATTTAGGGGAGGATTTCGAGGTCAACCTACAGAGGCCACAACCTCACAAGCAAGGCCCACTTATCAAAGCCAATATCAGCGGGGAACTTTTCGGGGGCAATATAGAGGGGGACAATTCCAAAAAAATTGAGGGAAGTTCCAAAGCCCCAAAACCCCTCAAAACAAGCAATGACTTCCAAGTCACACATCCCCAACACATAACACCTGTGGGGGGGAGACTAAGCCAATTTTACAAACATTGGGAGGAGATAATAACAGACACTTGGGTACTGGCAATTATCCAGCATGGTTATTGCATAGAATTTCTCAAATTCCCTCCAAACGTCCCACCGAAAACACACAATATGTCAAAACAACATATAGATCTTCTAGGACTAGAAGTTCAGGCATTACTACTAAAAGGAGCAATAGAATTAGTACCAAAACACCAGAAAGGAACAGGAGTTTACTCTCTGTACTTTCTCATACCCAAAAAAGACAAGAGTCTGAGACCTATATTAGATCTCCGAACATTAAATACCTACATCAAATCAGATCACTTTCACATGGTGACATTACAAGACGTAATCCCCCTACTCAAACAACAAGACTACATGACAACACTAGACCTAAAGGATGCATATTTCCATATACCGATACATCCTTCACACAGAAAGTACTTAAGGTTTGTATTCCAAGGGATACATTACCAATTCAAGGTGTTGCCATTTGGAATAACAACTGCGCCAAGAGTTTTTACAAAGTGCCTAGCAGTAGTAGCTGCACATATCAGAAGGCAGCAAATACATGTGTTCCCGTACCTAGACGATTGGTTAATCAAAACCAACACGCTAAAACGGTGTTCACAACACACAGAGTATGTCATAGAAACCCTCCACAAACTAGGTTTCACAATCAACTACACAAAGTCACACCTTCTGCCGTGTCAAACACAGCAATACTTAGGGGCGACAATCAACACAGCAAAAGGGATTGCCACTCCAAGTCCACAAAGAGTTCAGGCATTTCACAATGTAATACAGGCCATGTATCCAAATCTAAAAAATACAAGTCAAAATGGTGATGAAACTCTTAGGCATGATGTCCTCATGCATAGCCATTGTCCCAAACGCAAGGTTGACCATGCGGCCCTTACAACAGTGCCTAGCATCACAGTGGTCACAGGCACAGGGTAAAATTCTAGATCTGGTGTTGGTAGACCGCCAAACATACACCTCGCTTCAATGGTGGAACAGTATAAATTTAAACCAAGGGCGGCCTTTCCAAGACCCAGTGCCACAATATGTAATAACGACAGATGCCTCCATGATAGGGTGGGGAGCACACCTCAATCAATACAGCATCCAAGAACAATGGGACACTCACCAAAAACAGTTTCACATAAATCACTTAGAACTATTGGCAGTATTTCTAGCGCTGAAAGCATTCCAACCCATAATAAGCTACAAACACATTCTTGTCAAAACAGACAACATGACAACGATGTATTACCTAAACAAACAAGGAGGCACACACTCAACACAGTTGTTGTCTCCTGGGACAGAGAATATGGCATTGGGCGATTCACAACCAGATTCGCCTAATAGCACAATTTATTCCAGGAATTCAGAATCAGTTAGCAGACAATCTCTCTCGGGATCACCAACAGATCCACGAATGGGAGATTCACCCCCAAATACTGAAAACTTATTTCCAGAGTTGGGGAACACCACGAATAGATCTATTTGCAACAAAGGAAAACGCAAAATGCCAAAACTTCGCATCCAGGTACCCACAAGATCAGTCTCAGGGCAATGCGTTATGGATGAGTTGGTCAGGGATATTTGCTTACGCTTTTCCCACTCTCCCACTCCTTCCATATCTAGTAAACAAGCTGAGTCAAAACAAACTCAAACTCATACTAATAGCACCAACATGGGCAAGGCAATCTTGGTACACAACACTACTAGACCTCTCAGTAGTGCCTCATGTCAAACTACCAAACATACCAGATCTGTTAACGCAACACAAACAACAGATCAGACACCCAAATCCAGCATCGCTGAATCTAGCAATCTGGCTCCTGAAGTCCTAGAGTTCGGACACTTAGACCTTACACAAGAATGTATGGAGGTCATAAAACAAGCTAGGAAACCTACCACTAGACATTGCTATGCAAATAAGTGGAAAAGATTTGTTTATTACTGCCATAATAATCAAATTCAACCCTTACACGCATCTGCCAAAGACATCGTAGGATACTTACTACATTTGCAAAAATCAAAGTTAGCTTTTTCTTCCATTAAAATACATCTTACAGCAATTTCAGCTTACCTGCAAATTACGCACTCAACTTCTCTATTTAGGATACCAGTCATAAAGCATTTATGGAAGGTCTAAAGAGAATTATACCACCAAGAACCCCACCAGTTCCTTCATGGAACCTCAACATTGTCTTAACACGACTCATGGGTCCACCTTTTGAGCCCATGCACTCTTGTGAAATGCAATACTTAACATGGAAAGTTGCATTTTTAATTGCCATCACATCTCTAAGAAGAGTAAGTGAGATTCAAGCATTTACCATACAAGAACCATTTATTCAAATACACAAGCATAAAGTAGTTCTACGAACAAATCCTAAATTTTTACCAAAAGTCATATCACCGTTCCACTTAAATCAAACAGTAGAATTACCAGTGTTCTTCCCACAGCCAGACTCTGTAGCTGAAAGAGCACTACATACATTAGACATCAAAAGAGCATTAATGTACTACATTGACAGAACAAAACTAATTCGCAAAACAAAACAATTATTTATTGCTTTCCAAAAACCTCATACAGGAAATCCAATTTCTAATCAAGGCATTGCTAGATGGATAGTTAAGTGCATTCAAACCTGTTATCTTAAAGCAAAAAGAGAACTGCCTATTACACCAAAGGCACACTCAACTAGAAAGAAAGGTACTACCATGGCCTTTCTAGGAAATATTCCAATGACAGAAATATGTAAGGCAGCTACATGGTCTACGCCTCATACATTTACCAAACACTACTGTGTAGATGTGCTAACAACACAGCAAGCCACAGTAGGCCAAGCAGTACTACGAACATTGTTTCAAACAACTTCAACTCCTACAGGCTGAACCACCGCTTTTGGGGAGATAACTGCTTACTAGTCTATGCACAGCATGTGTATCTGCAGCTACACATGCCATTGAACGGAAAATGTCACTTACCCAGTGTACATCTGTTCGTGGCATTAGTCGCTGCAGATTCACATGCGCCCACCCGCCTCCCTGGGAGCCTGTAGCCGTTTAGAAGTTGATCTTGAACATTTGTAAATTTGTAAATATATTACTTTAAACTACATTATGTACATACGTATTCACTCCATTGCATGGGCACTATTACTAGTATACACAACTCCTACCTCACCCTCTGCGGGGAAAAACAATCTAAGATGGAGTCGATGCCCATGCGCAATGGAGTCGAAATGGGAGGAGTCCCTCGATCTCGTGACTCGAAAAGACTGCTTCGAAGAAAAACAACTTGTAACACTCCGAGCCCAACACCAGATGGCGGGATGTGCACAGTAGAAGAAACCACTAAAATATGCCAGTGTGAAGGAATGAATTAAATCTATTGAGGAAAAAATATCTGCACATGTGCAAAAAGAATGAATGTGACAAATTGAGAAAGAAAATTGAATCTAAACTGGGGAAGTATGAATCAGAAACTGAGGCTAGGAAATATAGGAACTATATGAGGGATGAACAAGATTACTTAAACGAAATGGTATATACAATTGGCAGGCGATTTGATGCCTTGAATAAACAATACACAACGATTCCAAAGTGAAACTTCCTACTGCTCCAGAAACCGTTAATGATTCTGATACTGACATCAGTGAGGGGGAAGTTTTCACAAAAGAAAGAACTAAAACAACATTGATGGAAGAAATGCAAGTAATGTACTTAGACCACCAGACATCAAAATCCAGGAGCCAAGGACACAATTTTGTCAGAGGCCAGACAAGAAATATCCAGAAAAACATAGGAGGTGCAGAAGAGGGTGTGGGGAAAAAGCTTAAACAGACAGATGAAATAAAATCTATGGACACAGATAAAAACCTGTTGGTTCATTTATCTTATCACCAGCTTTCTAAGGATGAGCTAACTATGTTAAATAAAGGTCAGTCCTGCTCTCAACTGCATCATGATTTCTTACAGACTAAAATTGACGCCTACAAATTTATTAGGAAAGTTAAACTTGCCAAATACTTTTGCCAATTTAGAAGCCAAATCTACACTTATGATAAATCAAAAGGAAAGAGGGGAATGTTGAATAGAATAGGCACATTAGGATAATGTTCAATTTAATGCACTTCTTGGATGATGGTATTTCACGGAGACCCAAGTAATGAAACATTTGTGGCTGGAGATTAATGATCATGAGTACAGTTCCTTCAAACCAAACTCAAAATTCTGTCCTTTATTGACCACCAGGAATAAGGATGACATCTTTTAAGAGGCAGTAACAACAGATTTGGATAAGTTTAAGAATAAATGCAATGGCAATGTGAGTGAGAATCTCACTAAATATGAGAGAATGGGTCTCAATGCCCTCATAGCCTGTTCAAACTGGCGGACAATGGTGGCAATATTGTCATCCTAAACATAACAGGTCACATGGAAGAAGCCTATTGATAATTGAGAAATACCACCAGCTATAAAAAACTGGAGTTCAATCCGATGAAGATTATAAACAATAATCTCAATATGAATCTGTAAGGTTGGCATGCGGAACTACTCCTGACTGATGAAGAATATCAATTTCTGACTGTCACGGATCCTGTCATACTAACAATATATTTTCAACCAAAAATTCATAAAACTCTACACAAACCTCCAGGAAGGCCTATATTGTTTCTGACTGTGGCTTGACCTTTGAGAACATCTCTCAATATGTTGACTATTACATTTCCCCATGGTAAAAACATTATCATCATACAGTACATTAAGGACTCAGGGGATTTTCTGAAAATTGTGTCTGATATTGAACAGCAACAAGATGTCTTGTTGGTAACTATTGACGTGGTGTCATTATACACCTCCATAAAACATGACATTGGTTTGAATGCAGTGGATTATTTCTTGAAACAAAGAAATCTAAAGGAGGCTAAACATTCAGGAATACAACTGGAAATTATTAAAATACGCCTATGCAATAATATCTTTCTCTTTAACCGTGAAGTATATCTGCAGATCTGTGGAACAGCAATAGGAACTTCCTTCTTTCTCAGCTATGCAAATTTGACTATGGGCTGGTGGGAGAGGGAGATCGCATGACATGAAAAGTATGAAGATCACCTGTCAAAAGTCGTAATTTGTCTAAGGTACATTTACGATTTATTTAAAGTCTGGAATGGTACACAATGACAATTTGTGGAATATTTTCAGGAAATCACCAAAAATGAATGTGGCTTGAAATTTACATTTATTCTTGATAATCAGCAAATATATTTCTTAGACATTCAAATTTTTATGCAAACAATAAACTGGAAACAACCATGTATATGAAACCTACTGCCACAAATAGTATTCTACGTAGATCAAGTTATTATCTAAAGGCGTTGATAAAAAGCATTCTGTACGGAGAATTAATTTGCACGAAAAGCAACTGCTTCTGGGAAAATTATTTGAAAACTCAGTTCATGGTGGTGAAAATGAGATTCTATAGGAGAGGCTATCCATCAGCATTTATTGAACAAGAATCAAAGAGAGGTAGGAGTAAGACATGCTCAGAAATCTTAAGGATGAAACCACCAGTCGTCTTGGATGAACCTGAAACGGTGCAGATGATTACAAATTATAGCGAGGAGAGTGATGACATCAGGAGAATATTTCAAAGACATTGGCATGTTTTATTGAGTGATAAAGACATCTCCAAGGCTGTTGGAGCCAAACCACAGATCACATATAGGAAAGCACCCTCTCTAAAAGACAAGTTGGTTAGGAGTGATTTTGTAGATAAGCTACCTGCAAACTGGTTGGAGACATAAAACTAAGGCTTTGTGAAGTGTCACACCTGTAAGGCTTGCAAAATTGTGAAATTCATGAAAATTGTCAGTGACCCAAAAAGTAAACAAATACCTATAGAACACAAAATCACCTGCAGTACTACCTCTGTTGTTTATTATATTGAATGTATCTGCGGTCTCAAATATGTCGGTAGCATGACATGTCCGCTCAGGAAATGAATACTGGAACATATACATGCAGTGAAACATAAGAATGTGAGTTATGCAATCGCTAAGCACTACACTCTAACACACAGTGAGGAGTGGAGGATAATGAGATACTACAGAATAGCACATGTTCCCCAAAGTGAAAAGGGTGGCAACTGGGCCTTACAACTTCACAGGCTGGAGAGTAGGTACATTATAAGGTTAAGAACTAAGACTCCGAAGAGCCTCAGTGCAGATGAGGAACTTCATGTGCATCTATAGAGGTGTGACTCTGTCACTCGCATGGATGTGTCACCATTGTCTGTTTTTAATTTGTAAGTGTTATATATGGTTACATATAAGTTGGTCTTAAGGTTATCTAATACACAAGGGGCTCTTGCTGCTATGATGGGTTTTGGTGCATTCATCTTAACTGTCAATATTTAATGAAACTTTAAGTATAGTTTCAAGTATTTGGTAGCAACAGAGCCACCCATGGTAGAACTCATCATAAGGGCTAGGATATTTACAGTTGGGTCATATATTGGCACTCAGATAGGATTGCATGTGGATATGACCAGGGTATAGATACTGGATTCATACTAATGTAATTGGCACTCAGCCAGGATTGTATGTGAACATGACCAGGTATAGAGTTTGGTTTCATAGAAATGCACAAGTAGTGATGTGCCTACTAAGGACGGTAGATACTGTTGGTTAACTACCTTTTTGGTGAAATATATGTGACAATAAGAAGTTTCAGTTTAGTTATAAATTATAACAATGTTGGATTTAATTTAGTGCCTCCATATACCACCATTTTTGGTTGTATTATCTTAATGGGCTATATGTCCCAGAATGCCTCTTTATGGGCAGGACAAGATCTCTATTTAATGGACAATGAAAAAGGGTTCACTAACCGTGATCAAGACTCTTTTGCGTTGAAACACTTTGGTGTTTGCTGGGAGGAATAAATACTGTGTGATATAGGAGAATAATGGTGTGCTGCCGTTTCTTCTACAATTTGCGTATCAGAATTTTGAGGGGGGTTGGCCTACCCCCTACTGCTTGCACCTTGAAACCCACCTGACTGTTTATTTTGAGATATATATGCAGAACTATTCTTTTTCTACATTGGCTGATGCGGCACCGTTGTGTGTGGTTAGGTAAAGAGCTGCAAAGAAAAAAGGAGGGGAGTCCCAAAACACGTTTTTTCCACCAATGCTTTTTCAATAGATTTTTTAGACAGACGTACAGTCAAAATGGCTGAACGCATTTTTGTGAAATTCAACAGAAATATAGATTATTGTGTGGAAAGGATCCTTTTTTGTTTTTTGATCTGAGTTGGTTTAGAGCTTTTTAAGTTATAAGGGATTAAAATTCAGTGATAAACTGGGCCATGGTATACCGCTGTACCTTCGCGGTATGCTGCGGACAAAGCAATGATGAAACACAATACTGTTTGTTCCTGAAAGCCCTTACAAAATAAAAAGGTGGCCATATTGTTTGGACCATGCTTGGTTTTTGTTGTGGGTTTTAGTGGGAAATCTAGATTAATGTTGTGCTGTGAAAATGTATAGGAAGATCTGAGGCAGTTTAGCAAACTCTCCAGAGGTAGGGAAAAGGTTTTATGGGTTTATATATTTAAAAAAATACTGTGGTATTGTCTTGAAAGCATTGAGTGAAAAACTACAATGCTATTTGAAAAGTTAAACAAACTTAAGGAGGCGAGTAGGTGGGCAAGGTATTCAACACACTGCACACTCTACACCACTGCACTTCACACCACTCCCCTCTACAACATGCCATTACACTCAATGACATGTCGCTCTGCTGTACAACACTCCACTCTACACCCTCTGCTCTAAAACATTCTACTACATGCCAGTCTAAGACATGCCACTCTACTCTACAACATGCCAGTCTGTGCTATGGCATCCAACTTTACAACATTCTGCTCCACTTTATGCCCCCTCCACTCTACTCTACTCAGCGACATTCCACTGCAGTCAATGATATGCCACACCACTCCACAACAGTCTACTCCACTCAGTGCCCCTCCATTCTACTCTACTCAACACAACTCTATGACACTCCACTCCACTCTATGACACTCCACTCTACAACACTCCACTCAGTTGTACAACACTCCTCACAACTCCACTCTATGACATGCCACTCCACTGTACAACACATCACTCCACTCTACAACACACCACTCCTCTCAACAACATGCCACTCCACTCAACGCCACTCCACACCCCTCCACTCTAAGACACTCTATGACATGCCACTTTATGACAGGCAGCTCCACTCCAATCGACGAAATACCACTCCACCTTACTGTGCACCATGCCACTCCACTCTAGGACACACCACTCCTCTATATAACCCTCCACTTCACTCTACAATGCGCCATTCTCTCTATGACAGACTACTTGCTACTCCACTCTATGCCACTCAACTATATGCCCCTCCTCTGTAAGACATTCCTTGACATGCCACTCTATGACACACCAATCAACTCTGCTCTATTCTACAACATGCCACTCCTCTCAAGACATGCCACCCCATTGAATGACACTTCACTGTTTGATACTGCATGCCACTCCTTTCTACAACATGCCATTCCACTCTGTGCAACTCCACTGTACACCACTCCAATCGAAGACATTGTACGACATGCCACTCTTTTACACGCAACTGTACTCTACCCTACGATACTCCACTCAATGCCACCACACTCTACTCTATGACATGCTACTCCATCCACTCTATGCCACTCCACTCTATGCCACTCAACTGTACGCCACTACACTTTATGCCAATCCAGTCTGTATCACTCCACTCTTCGCCATTACACTCTATGCCATGCACTGTACATCACTCCAGTCGCTGCCAATTCACTTTACTCCACTCTATGACTTTTATCCCACAACACTCTATGCTATGTCACACAACTCTACATTCTACTCCACTCAACGCAACTCTATGGCACCCTACTCCACTCATCCACTCTGTGCCACTCTACTCCACTCTATGCCACTCAACAACATTTTACTCCACTCTACTCTATGACACACCACTCCACTCTTTACCACAGCACTCCACTCTACGACACTCCACTCTGACACTCCATGCCACTCAACTCCATGGCACGCCACTCCACTCAACGACACTCCACTCTACGACACGCCACTCCACTCTGCGACACACCACTGTATGACATGCCACTCAACTCTAGGCCCCTCCACTGTCAGACACTCTGTGATATGCCACTGTGTGACACACCACTCCACCGTACGCAACGGCACTTTACTCCACTCTATGCCCCACCACTTCACTCCTTGACATGCCACTCCACTCTACGACTCGACCACTCCACTCCAAGACATGCCATTCCACTCTATGAAATTCCACTCTGCTCCACACTACTCCACTGTACGCCCCTCAACTCTAAAACACTCTATGACATGTCTTTCTATGCCACTCCACTCTACTCCACTGTATGACACTCAACTCAGCTCTGACACTATACGCCCTTCCTCTCTATGACACTCCACTCCACTGTATGCCATTACAGTCGACAACAATCTACAACAATCTACTTCACTCAATGCCATTGTACAACACTCTACACAACTCTTTGCCAATCCATGACACTCCACACTACTCTTTGCAACTCCCTCTATGCCGCTCCATGTCACTTAGCTCCACTGTACTATATGCCACTATACTCCTCTACTTCTCTCTATGCCACTCCATTCCAAGCAACTCAATGCAACTCCACTCTGCAACACTCTATGCCATTCCACTCTATTGCACTCTACTTCACTTTATTCCACTCCACTTTACAACACTCTACTCCACTCTAGTCCTCGTAGGAATCTGTCCCAGTGTGTGGTGAGTACCTATGGTGTTATCCGCTTATACAAGGTCCAGGTATCCCCTATTAGTGAGGTGTAGAGAGTGTTTAGGAAGCCAGGGCTCTCTAGAGCCTGCTGTGGATAAGCAGTCAAGACTTCTCTAGGAGATATCTGAAGCTTATGCAATACCACTGTAGTCACACAGCACTTACACTCATGCAAGAACCACACAGTGTTACAAAAATAAAGGTACTTTATTATAGTAACACAAATACTAAAATACTGTATAGGAAATATTCTACTAGCAGGTGAGTAAACACACTATTATATACACATTGGAAGTCCAGCATTGGCATCGAATGCAATTGAAAGCAGTGATATAACCAAAAATACTGGAGACCCCAGGCGGAGACCAAACCATATACTAAGTAAGTGGAATGCAAAAGTCAGCCCCCATCCAAGAAAGTGTCATCTGTATAGGGGAGCTGGAGGAACTAGGAACCCCAAAAGGTAAGTATCAGAGTGCTCCACAGAGACCAGGAGAGAAACGGTAAGTACCTGTTTTTTCCCAACCCCAGTATAAACTTTTAAAAGGACTGTGCAAGACCAAAGCAAGATTGGAAGAAACAGAAGATGGATCCTGAAAGAAGAGGACCTGTAAATGAAGGGGGCCAAGTCCAGTTCCAGTTGGAGTGTCCTACTGGGGCAGGAGCCATTGCCCACCCTTCTGGAGATGCAGGACCAGGTGAACGGTGAAGACTAGGAGTCGGCTATGCCGCACAGGAGCAGGGGAAGAGTTCCAGAAGTGATGCAGTCTATGTCCCGCGTCGGAAGAAGAGTTGCAGTCAGTCAGTGTTATGGAAAAATCACAAATAGGCCGTGGTAAAGGCAAGAGTTGCAGAGCTGCTGGGGACCAGGAAGGTCTGGGAGGACTCAACTTGAAGAGGAGTCCTCTATCGCTGGAGCAGCAGGCAGGAGACTGTGCTTTGCAAGGAAGAGTGCTGGGGGCCGGGGCTACACGGCACCTGAAGATCCTTTGGAAGAAGAAAAGCCAACAAGCCTTGGTAGAAGCAAGAGTCACAATGCACAGCGGTATTGTCCTGCAAGTAGAGGCAAAGACTTAGCACCTCCCAAGTTGGACAGCTGGAAGAGGGGACCATTCCAGACCACCAACTGTGTTGCAGGATCCATGCAGAGTTGCAGAGGAGAGGATCCACGCAGCCAGACGTCTAAGCAGTTGGTGCCTGTTGATGCAGGGGAGTGACTCATTCACTCCAAGGGAGATTCCTTTTTATTTCTAGTGCAGACTGAAGACTGGCTACCCTCAGAGGATGCACAGCCAGGGTAATATTGCAGATGCTGGAAGGAGCCCAAGAAACAATGTTGCAGAGCGAAGTCATCACTGAAACTGCAGATTGTGGGTTTCTGTGACGCCCATTTGCGTTTCCAGAGGCCAGAAGATGAAGTAAATGATGCAGAGGAGTCCTGGTGGAATCTGAGAACCTACCTAAGAGGGAGACCCTAAGTAGCCCAGGGAGGGGGATTAGTCACCTAGCAGGGTGACCACCTATCAGGAGGGAGCTGTGACATCACCTGCCTGCCTGACCTGGCCATTCAAATGGTCCCAGGGGCCTCTGCACACCTTGGATTCAAGATGGCAGAATCAAGTGGCTACCTGGAGGAGCTCTGGGCACTACCCCTGGGGTGATTGACAGGGAAGTGGTCACTACCCTTTCCATTGTCCAGTTTCACGCCAGAACAGTGACCCGGGCCCCTTGACTGGTGCAAACCAGTTTATGCAAGGAGGGCACCAGATGTGCCCTTCAAAGCATACCGGTGGCTTGGGGAGGCTACCCCTCCCACGCCAAGTAAATCCTATTTCCCTATTTCCAAAGGGAGAGGGTGTTGATTCCACCTCCCAAAGGAAATCCTTTGTTCTACCTTCCTGGGCTTCAGCTGGCCAAGCAGCTGCAGGGCAGAAACCCGTCTTTACGATGGCAGCAGCACAGGCTGCCCAGCAAATCCCTGCATACTGGTAGGAGCAATGCTGGGGGTCCTCAGAGCCCCCAGAGTGCATGGAATCATACAACCAATACTGGCAACAATATTGAGGTATGATTCCAACATGTTTGATACTAAACATACCCAAGTTCGGAGTTACCATTATTTAGCTGATCACAGGTGATCACAGGTAAAATTGCTCCCCCGTACTTACGAAGTCCAGGAAAATGGAGCTGGAGTTAGTAGGGGCACCTCTGCTCATGCAGGGGCACCCTCACACACAGGTACTTGCACCCTGCCCTCTGGGATAGAAAGGCCTGCCATAGTGGTGATTTACAATGACCTATTGCAGTGACCTGTAGTGAAAGGGTGCATGCACCTTTCCATGCAGGCTGCAATGACAGGCCTGCAGGCACATTTTGCATGGGCTCCTATGGGTGGCATAATACATGCTGCAGCCCATGGGGAACACCTTGTGCCCCAATGCCCTGGGTACCTAGGTACCATATACTAGGGACTTACATGGGGGCATCAGTATGCCAATTGTGGGGTATACTAAGTCAGGAACAACTAAATTTAGAGAGGGATAGTACAGTCACTGGGGTCCTGGTTAGCAGGATCCCGGTGAACACAGTCAAAAACACTGGCAGCAGGAAAAACGTGGTGGTAACCATGCCAAAAAGAGGGTACTTTCCTACAGTTTTCTCTACAATTCTCTACTCTATGACATTCTCCTCTGTCTCCTTATGACACTCTACTCCACTGTACTCTACTTTATGCCACTCCACTCAGAACACAGTACTCCACTCTCTGCTTAATACTCCTCATAATGAACTTTGAAGTTTTGGTAATGTACATCAGCACCAAAAATAGTTCTAAAACATTTAATACCATCTTGAGCAATATGGATTTATGACACATTTTTATAAATAAACATCGAAATTAAATGGAAAAAACAAAGGTTGAGGGTTAGTTATAGTTAGGAAACCTAATTGGTATTCAAAACCAACTTAAACTACACAAACATTAGAAATATAAAAGTTATACTTACAAAGTAAGGTTCTAATTGGTGCCCCACGCAAAAATGAGTATGACTCGCAGACCTCCATACATAGTGTTGTGAACTAGCTAGCCAGACTAGATGAACTATAACTCACCCTGTTACCATTCACAATGTTCTCATAAATGAAGTAATTTGAGATGCTATGAGTGTGGCTATGATTAAACAAGGTATAAATGATGCATTATGAAAGGATATAAGCTGTGCATGGGGAAGACACAAGTTATAGTTCATATTGTCTGGCTAGCAATTTCAAAACGCTGTACAGAGGTCCACAAGTCGTAGTGAATTTTGAGTTGGGCTCAAGTTATGACATTAAGTAATAACTTTAGAGTTTCTAATGTTTGTGTAGTTTACATTGGTTTTGTATACAAATAACAAATAAAGGTTTTCTAACTATAACTTATTGTCAGCGTTTGCTTTTTTATTGAAAATTATATATATAATAACACTCAATTAGTTGTTTGAACACTACTAGACAGCGCACTGTGCTTTTCATAATATGGATATTTCTAACATGTCGGATGTTTAGCTTTTGAGACAATTTCCTCACTTTTTTGGCCTTGCACCTTAAAAGGAATTAGAACCTATGCCTGTAGGTTCAAATGTATAAATTAGTATTTTGGTTTCTTGGCAAGGTAGGACGGTGGCCATGTGTGCAATGAACAGGCTGCCTGTTTCACCTGGCCACTCTCCAGCAATAAAAACAGCTGACCTCCAACATGCAGCATAATGTGTTGTGTTTATAACATAAAAAAAGTAAAATACTTATTTTAAAAGCAGGTCTTAATGACAAGATTGTCTTTCTAACCAGGGACATTGGTACGAGCAAATCTATTGGGGCTACTAGCACATTTCCTACTTCCCCCTATAAAATCTTCAGAAGACTTATTCACTTTGGTCCTACTCTACCACTCGTCCTTCATCCCCTACAAAGAAAACAAGAGTTGTTGAAAGAGAACCATGTTGTTTCTCTCACTCACACCCTCCATATCACAGTCAAATAATGTTGTTACTGTTGGGTATATTTACTAGGATTTCGTACCGTCTTTGCATAACAAAGGTGATGCACATCAACGCAGATTATTTTTTACCAATTTAGGGCCATATTTATACTCTGCGCTGAATTTGTGTCTTTTTTTACGCGAATCTGGCGCAAAGTTAACTCCATATTTATATTTTGATGCTAGACCCGTCTAGCATCAAAAATATTGGAGTTAACAGCATTTTTGCCTGCGTAAAACTACCTTGCGTCAATGAGATGCAAGGTAGGTGTTCCTGGGCAAAAAATGACTCTAAGGCGTTTGCGCCTTATTTATCCTCCCATGCAAAAATCACACACAGGAGGAGGAGGACCTTAAGAAATGGCACTAAGCCTGATTAGCGCCATTATTTAACGCCTGGGTCAGGGCAGGCTTTAGGGCACCCGTGGGCCATTTTCCATGGTCAGAGACCATGGAAGCAGCCCACAGGTGCCCTTCCCTGCACCCAGGGACACCCCCACCTGCCCTTACTCACACCTGGAGGACACCTAAGGATGGGGGGACCTATTTCAGGTAAGTTCAGGTAAGTGTATGTTTTTTTCTTTAAACGTGCTATAGGGGGGCCTAACTTGGACTCCCCTACATGGCACTGTGCCCATTGGTCCCCTGGGCATGGCCATTGGGAAGGGGCATGACTCCTGTCTTTAATAAGACAGGAGTCATGTCCATGGGGGATGTGTGTTAAAAAATTACGCTGGTCAGGTTAGAGTCATATTTCTCACTCTAACCTGACTAGCGTCATTCTTTGATGCACAATCTCCTGTTGCCCCTACGACTCCCCCACCCGGTTAGCGTCATTTTATTTTGATGCTAAATGGGCCTTACCGCCGGCTAGCGTCATTCCTTAAATATGATGCCCTAGCTGGTGCTAGCCGGCGGTAAACATTTTGACGCAGGTTTGCGTCTAAAAGTATAAATCAGGGTCTTACTTTCCAGAGCCAAACTTGTTTTGCACTGGAAAGTCACTTGAAAGTAACACAAAGCAGTGTATAGCGCTGCTTTGCATTACTTAGAGCTGGTGGTGCGTTCCATGGGTGCTGCATGGGCGGTCCCAAAGTTTTTGATGCATCATCCTATTTGCTAAAAAAATGTAGACAGGATTTTGCATTAAAAAATAGCGTCCATTTCAAATAGGCTTTGTCACAGACAAATGTTTCTATTTCAACTTTCTTTTCTGACTTTGCGTGTGTGCTGCACTATACAGCACACATAAAAAGTAGGAAAAGTTTTAACGTTAATTTGAGCATAGTATTTTGTACTGGAAGAGTATCCTTCCAGCACATAACCTATGCTAGACTAATGCAGAGACACTTTCACTATGGTGCACATGTGTGTTGCGCAGGCCAGCAGATTTCTGCACCAGCGCTAGGGAGAGGGGAGGAGAGAGACATATCTCTGCAAATATGGCCTTCTCCTGCTCTCTCTTTCTCAAGCAGCGCAGCATTTTTTCTTCTGCGCTGCATGAACTTTTATTTAATCTGGGCTTGTGCCTCGCTTTATCTCCAAGTAGTTCATCAACAATAAAAAAAAAAAAAGAAAAACGTTCTCTTCTTGGGATAATAAAAGCTGAGAATTACACTTTTGGAATGAAATGGTTTTCGATGTCAGCTCTTTACAATCATCAGCAACATGTTAATGCATGTTTGTTTGCTCTTTGCGTACCTTGCCATGCACGCGGGTGGGTTGGTGGGGGGCGATGTTCAAAGCGAGTAAACCAAAGGATGAAGGGAACATACACCAGTGTCGCGAATGCTGATCTCAAACAAGGGACATCGAAGCATAAACTCTGCCATTCTTGATTAGTAATCCCAGATCGGATAACAAACCTCTAAACTGATTTTAGGGGGTCGAGTGACTGTACTCTGTACAACCCTTGAAAATACACTTCTAAACTCAGAAATAAAAAATAAATCCTTGCGCATGTCTTGCGTAAGCCCTCATTCAACAGTATAGCTCTGTACCATCTCAGCATTTCTTAGTATCTTCCGCGGTTGGCTGTAGGTATTAAAAAAGGTGCAACGTTTCTGCGGCAAAAATATTAAATTTCTAGCAACACTTGTTCTCCAAAACCATGTACTGCAATTTAATTGGTAGACGTTTCCAAACTCCTGCAATGTGTGTTTTGCACTTGAGTGTACAGATGGGGGGAAGCTAATGTCTGTGATTTTTTTTTAAAGATACTGAGTAAATACAAAGGCGAATTCTGTGCTGCCTACATCAGCGCTGGTGCACCTAAACCTGCAAATGCATCATTTGGGGGCAGCTCATTTCGACTAAGCACAACTGGTGGCCAAGTGTAGACCCTGCACTCGAACCGATGATACATTAAGAATCCGAAATGTGTTTTGTTTTTGCAGTGGCTTTTAAGGAAATACCTACATTACAACTCCGGTTTACATATAGTAAGGCGTGTTTTGGGTTCCAGACTCAAGGCAGTGCTATATTTATGCAGCATGTCACATTTTTTCCCCACCTACGTTCAAATGCATTTTTGTGGGATGCTGATTAGTTGTTTAATCAAAGGAAACAGATGCTGATATCATGAATGCAATCATATGATATTTTATACCTTAACAGTTACTCAGAAACAATTTACTAACCATACTACAAAATATATAAAGAGCTAATAGCGCCCAGGCCCTTACCTTAGCAGATTACATCCTCCTCGGCAATCTGAACTTCCAACTTGACAACAAAAACGACATCAACACCAACCACCTACTGGACAACCTTGCCAACCTTGGATTCAAACAACTCGTCACCTCACCCACTCACACCGCAGGCCACACACTCGACTTCATCTTCACTGCCAAAAGCCACGTCTCCTTCAGCCACACCACCAAACTCGGCTGGACAGACCACCGATGCATCCACTTCTCCTATCAGAAACCAGCTACTCTCCACCACCGCACACAACCACCCAGACGCAACTGAAGCAAAATCTCAACAGAAGATCTGATCTCCACCCTCGCCCAGACCACACCGCCTACAACAACGCACCCCGACAAAGGCGCTACCAACCTACACTGCTGGTTAGCAGACTGCTCCAATACCCTTGCACTGCTCAAAAAACCCTCAAACACCCTGCACAGCACCAAACCCAACTGGTTCACACCTGATTTATAAACCTCCAAGCGAGACTACCGAAAAAGAGAGAAGGCCCTGCGCCTGGATCCCAGCAAACACAACCACATCGCACTCAAGGAGTCCATCTGCAAGCATCACCAACTGATCCGTACTGCTAAAAGGGCCCATTTCAAAAACCGCATAGATAACAACGGCCACAACAGTAAAGAACTCTTCGGCATCGTCAGAGACCTCTCAAACCCCTGGACCTGCTCCAGCAAACCCACCGCTATGCAAGAGTTCTGCAACTCCCTCACCACCCAATTCCGCTGCAAGATAGAAGAAATCCACAACAGCTTCAAACCCAATCTGACCACCGACACCCTCACACGGGATGCCCTGACACAGGACCCCCGAGCAACACCAACCTCCTTCACACCTGGACCCTCACCAACGAAGATGACATCGCACACGTCATGGCCTCCATCCACTCCGGATTCCCAGCTGACACCTGCCCTGATCACATTTTCAACAAGGCAAGCAGGATCATCGCTCCCCACCTCTGCAACACCATCAACAGCTCCTTCGAATCAGCCACCTTCCCAGAAATCTGGAAACACGCAGAAGTCACCGCACTACTGAAGAAGCCCAAGGCAGACCTGGATGACCCAAATAACTATCAGCCGATCTCCCTCCTCCCCTTTCTGGCCAAGGTCATAGAAAAAGTCATCAACGCCCAACTCTCCTGTTTCCTAGAAGACAGCAAGGCTCTCGACACCTCCCAATCCGGATTGAGAAAAAATCACAGCACCAAGACCGCACTCATCGCTGCCACGGATGGCATAAGGATCATGCTAGATAAGGGCGAAACCGCAGCACTCATCCTGCTGGACCTTTCCGCCGCTTTCGACACGGTATGCCATTGCACCCTACGTACACGTCTCAACAACACTGGAATCCACGACAAAGCCCTCAACTGGATCTCATCATTTCTCGCCGGCAGAACCCAGAGAGTCCGCCTTCCACCATTCCAGTCTGAAGCCTCCAGGATTATCTTTGGAGTCCCCCAGGGCTCCTCACTCAGCCCTACGCTCTTCAATGTCTACATGGCCCCTCTCGCCAACATCGCACTAACACACCACATCAACATAATATCATATGCAGATGACACTCAGCTGATCCTCTCCCTTACGAATGACCCTACTACTGCAAAAAACAACCTCCACAATGGACTTCAAGCTATCTCCAGCTGGATGGAATCAAGCCGCCTCAAGCTTAACACCGACAAAACTGAGGTCCTCATTTTCGGCCCCAACCATTCAGCCTGGAATGACTCTTGGTGGCCCAAATCCCTAGGCACCGCGCCCTCGCCCACCACCCATGCTCGCAACCTAGGCTTCATCTTGGACCCCACTTTCAGCATGACTCAGCAGGTCAACGAAATCACCTCTTCTTGCTACAACATTCTCTGCATGCTCCGTAAGATTTTCAAGTGGATCGCCGTAGAGACCAGAAAAACCGTCACCCACACCCTGGTCAGCAGTAGATTGGACTACAGTAACGCCCTCTATGCTGGAACAACAGACAAACTGCAATCAAAGCTACAACGAATCCAGAATGCAGCCGCCCGCCTCATCCTCAACGTACCACGCAGCAATCACATCTCTCCCACCTCAAAGACCTGCACTTGCTACCCATACCAAAGAGGATCACCTTCAAGCTCCTGACCCCCACTCACAAAGCCCTCTACAAAACAGAACCCGCCTACCTCAATGCCAGACTCACCTTCCACACTCCCGCACGCCATCTCTGCTCCGCCAGCATCGCCCTCGCCACCATCCCCCGCATCCGACACACCACTGCCAGAGGAAGATCCTTCTCACACCTCGCCACCAAGACCTGGAACTCGCTACCACTCCAGTTACGCCAGAGCCAGGACCTCCTGACGTACAGGAGTCGCCTCAAAACATGGCTTTTTGACCAGTAGCCTTCCACCCCACCTCCCCCAGCGCCTTGGGACCCTAACGGGTGAGTAGAGCGCTTTATAAATATACTGATTGACTGACAGCCCGACACTCTTCAATGTCTACATGAGCCCCCTCGCCGACATCGTACGCAAGCACAGCATCATCATCACCTCCTACGCCAACGACACTCAACTTATACTCTCCCTCACCAAGGACCCCGCCAGCGCAAAGACCAACCTGCAAGATGGTATGTAGGACGTCGCAGATTGGATGAGGCTCAGCCGTCTGAAACTGAACTCAGACAAAACGGAAGTCCTCATCCTCGGCAACACCCCGATCGCATGGGACGACTCCTGGTGGCCCACGGCCCTTGGCACCGCACCGACCCCCTCAGACCACGCTCGCAACCTCGGCTTCATCTTGGACCTTCTTCTCACCATGACCAAACAAGTCAACGGCGTGTCCTCCTCCTGCTTCCTCACCCTCCGCATGCTCCGTAAGATCTTCCGCTGGATCCCTGCCGACACCAGAAAGACCGTGACCCATGCCCTCGTCACTAGCCGCCTGGACGACGGCAACACCCTTTATGCTGGGACCACCGCAAACTCCAGAAACGTCTGCAACGTATTCAAAACGCCTTCGCCCGCCTCATCCTCGACATACCCCGCAACAGCCACATCTCCGCCCACCTGAGACACCTGCATTGGCTCCCCATCAGCTCCCCATCAGCAAAAGGATCACCTTCCGACTTCTCACCCACGCACACAAAGCCCTCCACAACAAGGGACCAGAATACCTCAACCGACGCCTCAGCTTCTACGCCCCACCCGTCTTCTCCGCTCCACCAGCCTCGCTCTTGCCGCCATCTCTCGCATCCGCCGCTCCACAGCGGGTGGGAGGTCCTTCTCCTACCTGGCGGCCAAGACTTGGAACACCCTCCCCACCAGCCTCAGGACCACCCAGGACCACTCCATATTCGGGAGACTCCTCAAGACCTGGCTCTTCGAGCAGCAGTAACCCCTTCCCCCTAGCGCCTTGAGACCCGCACGGGTGAGTAGCGCGCTTTATAAATGTTAATGATTTGATTTGATTTGATTTGATTGATTGATAAAGACGATGAACAAATCTAAAAGTGAAGCAGTTTGAAAAACATCTTTACCGCATTTGTACTATAAAAAACAATGAAATTCAATCAACCATTAACGTGGGGGTTAAATAACAAACATTTAACATGCATAGCTATTTGAAGCGTTTTAGCGGTCCCACAATATTTGCCTGTTATATTTTACAATTAATGCTAAATGTGTGGGGAAAACCTTTTTTCAGAACGTGACAAAATGTTTTTGGGAATTTTGAGGCCTTTTTTAGGCTCAGGTTGTGCCCACCCGATCATCAGGCAGCGATGTCACTTTGGTATCAGTGATAGTCCTCCCCAAGGCAGTACCATGACAACAGGAAGAATTGGGGCTTCAGGTGGTACATTCCCCCCTAACGCAGCAACACATGCTGCTGTGATCAGAACAGGCTGGGCAGGATCTGGAAGCATGGCCTTGGCGTGCAGGTGCCAGCGGTAGCTTTACAGCTGTTGTCAGCAGTTCTGAGACAATTGTAATGTCATACACTAGTTCAAGTGCTGCTATGTAGTAGGTGAAATGATTATTCCTGCCTATAGTTGTCGATGCAATGCTTAGTTATAATATACTGTTATTCATTTTAAGGCAGTGGGTCTTAACTTGGTGTCTGTAACGCCCACTCTTGAGGTCCATGACTGTTTAGAAAATGAAATAATATACAAAAATAATATATTGTAATAGAATCCAAAAATGTAAAAGGTCCAGCCTTTCCATTGAAGTTGACACTTTGTTTTGTGAAATATATAAAATATGTAATTTGTGATATAGTTTTTGCATTTTTGTGCTTTTGTTGCGATTCCATTGTATAAATTGCTTAAGCTCGTCTCCCTGACTCACAATAGTGATTCAGTGGGGTCCACAGAAGTCAAGAAGTTAAGGACTGCTGTTTTAGGTTGCCGAAGAGGTGTTAGCTGGTGCTTTCTCACCCTCCAAGGGAGAACTCTCATATCTCCCTCAAACCCATCCTCGCTATCTATTTGAAAAAAAATCTTTTTTGGTCTAAACTTAAACTTTTGGTCTGAGTCTACCTTTGTGAATCGGGCCCATATAAGTTTATTGAAGTACCAAACAGGAAGTGGCAGCTACTTTTGCAAATGGGTATTAACAATCCAAAGATTTTATACAAAACGTCAAATGTCATAAAGTTTCCCTGTAGTGCACATTTGCTGCATGACATCTGAGTCTATTTTAAATATGAAATAAGGTGAAGGGTCTTTTCAGTTTAGGGAATGAATGTACGCAAATGTTATTTTTGCAAAATGAAAATAAATACACCACTGGGAGTTGGTAAAGAAAATCTGCTCCAGCGCTATTAAGAGTATGAAAGAGTATAACAAAAACAAAATGATTAACTTGTGAATCATAGATCTTTCTGGCCAAGTTTCCCTTAGAAAGCTGGGATGGAGCATGCTCAATATGTACAGACAAGAAACACATTTACATAATTTCATAAATGGTTCTAAAATGTCGAACACGTGGTACAGTTAAATTAATCGAGCATACAGTGGTCTAAAGACTAAGATCACAAGAAAGGTAAAAAAGGAGACCTTCAATTGTTACAAGAATGTAAACCTACTCAGCTGAGCAAACTAATCAACATTCTCGGGAGCCAGGATGCAAAAGTGAGGCTTAAAATGTCAAAGAAGGGGAGTTCCATAAGGCATTTATTAGCATGAGCAGGAAAACACAGCAAAAGTAATAGTTATGCCATTTTAAATCATGATTTAGCAATTTCTCTCTCAATTCACTTCTAGTTCCATAAATGATGTGTTATGTTAAGTTCTGTTATGTTATGTGGATTTGTATAGTGCACTATCACCCATGAGGATATCTTGGCAGTTTGCTGGTGTGTGGTGCTAGCCTCATGGGGGGTCAGGTCTTCAACTTAATGCAGAATTTATTAAGAAATGAGGAGGCTCAAATGTGGTGTGGAAGGTCATTCCACACTTTAGGAGAAATGTGTGAGAATGCACGACCTGCTGATCTGCCTTTGTGAATGCATGGGATGTGTGCCAGAGTCCAACTGGACAAAGGTGTGCAGATAGTTGGGGGAACTGCAAAAGACTATTCAGGTAGGCTAACCCTATGCTGTGTAGTGCTTTGTATGTGTGAACGTTTGAAAGTGTGAAGTTTGAAATATCTTTAGGTATGGAGTGATATAAGACTGGAATGGGAGATTGAGGACACGTCTGGCACCCAATCAAAGTCTTTTGGTGAGTTGATTGGTGATTCCCGCATAGAGGGTATTCCCATAGTTCAGTTTGTTGTTGATAAGGGCAGGGTGACAATATTCCTGGTGTTGTTAGGTTGCCACTTGAATATCTCTTACAGCATCCTCAGGATGTAGAATCAGGGTGTGGCAAAAGCATTGGCCAAATGTCCAGCTTGCTAAAATGATCCTGAGATTTCTTGCTTGTGTGCTGGTGGTGGGAGTGACTTTGAGGTCTGCAAGCCACCAGGTGGAGCCCCACAGTGCAACATATTTTACAAGATCTCTACTTCATTCCTGTATGTGTTTAGTTTGAGGCAGTTAAACTTCAACTAGGAGGTGACTTTGGTCATCCATTAATTGAAGATACTCCTGGTGCTGGGTGTTTTGTCCATAAGGGACAATATCAGATGTGTGGCGTCGACATATGTGAGTATGTTGATGTGTGTGCCAATAACATCTGCCAATGGTGTCATGTAGATGTTGAAGAGGGTCAGGCTGAGAGAAACCTTCTTGGACTTTAGAAATTAGTTTTCGAGCTTCTGAGGAATATAGGGGGTTATTCTAACTTTGGAGGAGGTGTTAATCCGTCCCAAAAGTGACGGAAAAGTGACGGATTTACCACCAGCCGTATTACGAGTCCATTATATCCTATGGAACTCGTAATACGGCTGGTGGTATATCCGTCACTTTACCGTCACTTTTGGGACGGATTAACACTCCTCCAAAGTTAGAATAACCCCCATAGTGTCATGTGCACTGTTTCTGTTCTTCCAATGAGGGACATGCAGATCCATTTGAAAGCAGCCAAGGTTCTAGAATAGGCCATCAACAGTTGGTGTTTGACGAGTTGGTCAGCAAACATTTGTTGATGACTTTTTGTAGGATTATGGTAACATACAGTAGGAGCGAGATGGGTTGGTAGTTTGTGAGTTTGGTTGAGTAGGCAGAGGGCATTTTCAGGAGGGTATTGATGGGTGCAATCTCCCAGGCTTCAGAGAAGGTGGCTGTGTTGATGGACATGTTGGCAGGGGACAGAGCTTTGCTGATGGACTGTTCAACCTTTGTCGAAGGAATATTGGGGGCACATATTGAAAGTGCTCTAGAGTAGATGGTCTTTATGACTGTTGTGTTTTCCTCTTGGGTAATGGGGATCCATGTTGCCAGGGCATTACCTTTGTTTGATACTGGAAGACTATAAGAAAGTACCCTTTTTTTGGCATGGTTACCCCCATGTTATGCCTGCTGTCAGTGTGTTTTCACTGTTTTCACTGGGGTCCTTCTAAGAAGGACCCCAGTGATTGTGCGCTCTCCCTCTAAAATGTTGTTGCTTAGGACTTTGCACACTCTACAGTTGACATATTGGTGCCCCCATATAAGTCCCTAGTATATGGTACTTAGGTACCCAGTGTATTGGGGCACCAGGGGTTCCCCATGGGCTGCAGCATGTATTGTGCCACCCATGGGAGCCCATGCAAAATGTGTCACTACAGGTCACAGCACTGTAAGTCACCCCTATGGTAGGCCCTCCTAGCCCAGAGGGCAGGGTACAGGTACCTGTGTGTGAGGGCACCCCTGAATGAGCAGAGGTGCCCCTACGAACTCGAGCTCCATTACACTGGACTTCGTAAGTGCGGGAAAGCCATTTTACCATGTATGTCCAGCTACATAATGGTAACTCCGAACCTGGCATGTTTGGTATCAAACATGTCACAATCATACCCCTATACTGTTGTCAGTATTGGTTGTATGCTTCCACGCACTGTGAGGGCTCCTTAGAAGGCCCCCAGCATTGTTCTTAATAGTCTTCTGGGGTTTTCTGGGCACCCCAAGCTACTGCCAACACTCAGACAAGTTTCTGCCCTCCTGCTGCTTGACCATCTCAGGCAGAGGAAGGCAGAACAAAGGATTTCCTGTAGGAGAGGGAGGAAACACCCTCTCCCTTGGAAATAGGTGTTACATGGCTTGGGAGGGTGAGCCTCCCCTAACCACCGGTATGCTTTGAAGGGCACATTTGGTACCCTTCTTGCATAAACAGGTTTGCACCAGTCAAGGGACCCCCGGATCCTGCTCTGGTGCAAAACTGGACAAAGGAATGGGGAGTGACCACTCCCTTGTCCACCACCAGCCTAGACGTGGTGCCTAGAGCTCCTCCAGATGGCCACGTGATTCTGTTATCTTGAATCCAAGGTGGGCAGAGGCCTCTGGGAGCATATGAGTGGCCAGGTCAGGTAGGTGATGTAGCAGCCCCCTCCTGATTGGTGGTCACCCTGCTAGGTGACCAATCCCCCTTCCTGGGTTATTTAGAGATTCCCTCTTGGGTGGGTCCTCAGATTCGACTTGCAAGATTCCAGAAAAACCCCTCTGCATCGTTTACTTCATCTTCTGGCCACTGGGACTGCAATTGGACTCTCCAGGAACCAACAATCTGCAAATCCAGCAATGCCTTCACTCTGCAACATTGTTTCTCCGGTTAATTGCAGCAACTGCAAAATCTCCCCGGCTGTTCATCCTCTGAGGGTGGCAAGTCTTCAGCCTGTACAAGAAGTAAGAAGAAATCTCCCTTGGAGTGAAGGAGTCACTGCCTTGCATCTGCAGGCTCCAACTGCAATGATGACTGGCTGCATGGAGTTTCTCTCCTCCGGAGCTACCTGGATCCTCCATCATAGGTGGTGGTCTGTAGTGGTCCCCTTGGTCCTCTCTACCACCTATCCAACATTGGAGATGGTAAGCCCTTGCCTCTCCTTGTAGTCCAGGACAGTACCCCTGTCCACCTTGACTCTTGCAGCTACCAAGGCTTGTTTGATCCTCCTCCAAGATCTTCAGGCTCCCTGTAGCCCCGGCCCTCAGCACTCCCTTTTGCAAAGCACAGTCTCCTGTCTGCTGCTCCAGCAATATGGGACTCCTCTTCAGGTGTGCTGAGCTGGCATCCCTCTGACTCCTGTGCCTGCTGCCAGTGGGTTGCTTATTGGGGCTGCCTTCTCTTCTTATTACTCCCCCAGCTACAGAGGGTCACCTCAGACTCCCCTCCTTGGGTCGAGTCCCCTGGACCTTGCTGGTCCTCTTCAGCCTTGCAAACCTCCGTCCTCCGTCTCTTGCATTTATCAAGGCTTGTTGGTGGTTTTCCAGCCCAACTAACCAACTTCATCTCGACCGCCGACGTAAGACATCAGTTGGATCACTTCTGGGACTCCTCTTCTGCTTCTGTGCTGCACTGCTGACCTTCTTTGTCCACTGTCGACCTAATCCTGCATCCTCAAAAGGGTGGGTAGTGGCTCCTACATGGACGTGGTCCCCTTCCTTTGCAGGTCCTCTTCTGTCAGGGTCCACCTTTGGTTCTTCCAGTCTTGGTGGGGTATTGCCTAATCCTTTTCCAACGTCCTCCTACCTGTTTTGGGGAAGGCTAGATACTTACCTCAGCTCTCCTCGTCGCTGGGAGTCACTCTGGTACTTACCTCTTGGGGTTCCTAGTTCCTCCAGCTCCCCTCTACTGATTCTACTTCCTTGGGTGGGGGACTGCCTTTCACATTACACATTTTTAGAATATCGTTTGGCCCTCCACCAGGGCCCTCACTATTTGCTATTGCTCTTACCAATGCCTATTGCTTTCTATGCTATTTACTCATTGCTAATGTGTATATAATAGAGGATTGTCTATTTAGTGTTCTAGTATTTGTGTTACCATAATAAAGTACCTTTATTTTTGTAACACTGTGCGGTGTTTTCATGTGTGTAAGTGCTGTGTGGCTATAGTAATATTGCATAAGCTTTGCATGTCTCCTAGATAAGTCTTGACTGCTCATCCACAGCTGCCTTTAGAGAGCTATGGCTTCCTAGACACTGTCTACATCTCTCTTATAGGAGATACCTGGACCTCACATAAGCTGATAACACCACCGGTGCTCACCATACTCCAGGCCAGCTTCCTACAGAGACTTGTTGCAAGGTTGATGGAGTCCAGTTGTGGATCAAAGTTGGTGTAAAAAGATGTGATTAAGTTGCAGTACAAGTCAGAGAGGTTGTTTCATATTTCTTAGGTTGGGATGATGTTGCTGGTGCTTGCTGCTGCTCTAGTGAATAGGTTAGTGCATGAGCAATAGGCCTTTATGGAGTAATTCAAGCAAACTGTAATCAAAGCCAGATGGCCATTTAATGAACAAATAAAATGATTGAAAAACAAAAGGCAAAAATATAATGAACGACCAAGTGGAAGCTGGTGACAAATTTGCTTGGTACTCTTTAAAGTACCTGTGAATTATGATATACAATGTATTAGGACTGCATGCAAGCTGACTTGCACACAGCCCCATTTAATTTTATTTTAGACTTCACTGGCCGTGCTGTTCTTTACTGCTTTAATATGCACTTTGATCACCTTTATCAAACGTCTATCACTCTGTAAGGGGCACCAAGCATGTTTGTCACTAGCACTTACTCCACCATTTATTTTCTGGCTTTTAAAGCAGTCCCACTAGGCCCTAGCTCTGGCTAGGCTCATACCTGTTCAGTGCCAGGATACCTTCCCTGGAGATACTGTGCTATACATGTCTGCATAAAATAACAAAACATAGGGTAAAGTAAGGATGAGCCCAAACTCCTCATACAGACATGAGCTGAAGGCAACAGGGCCCTTAAATAAACAAGAGAAAATTAACTAGTTTATACAAAGTCAATTTAATTCTGCAATCTCCAAAAAAGCTTTTCAACCATGACAAAATTCCTTCAAATGAAGTAGCATCATCTAGGGTATGCGTGCCCTTCAAACTCACCATTGCATAATGAATCTCGTTGTGTAAGCCTAAGGAGACATTCTGAAAAAAAGCACAACATTCTGGGCTTACAGTACCATTAACTCCACATTAGGGAGCCAGGACAAAATAAAGAACAATTCTGTTCTGTAAAATCAATTTGTGTTGCGCTTTCAAGTAGTCAGAATTCAATCCCAAGGCAACTGTTGTGGAGTTTGCTAGATCCTCAAATTCCTTGGCTACGTGTTTGTATTACATAGAAAGACAGTCCTCTTCCTTTATTAGGAAACAGAATGTCAAAGAGTTGGGGAAGTGTCTTTAAATGACCTTGTGTTTAAAGGAGGGGTGAGCTGGAGTGTCTGATGGCATGTAAACATTGACATGATAACAGGATCTTGACTAGACCTTTGAGAACCAAGCATGTGCACAATTACCACAAATATAACAAGTTCCTGGTTGACCAGCTGCACCATTGTGGATGAACAGGACTCCAGAAGGAAGTTTAACATAAGAATAAGAAAAAGGCTAATCCAGTGATTGCAGGAAGAAATAGCCCAACTGTCAGTCTGACCTAGACAGGGAATACACAAGCAGGCAGAGTCACAGAAAGGTTTAAGCAAGAAAATGACCACTTTATAAAAGTGGCATTTTCAAACAGATAATTTCAAAACCAACTTTACCAAAAGGTGTATTTTTTAATTATGAGTTCAGAGACCCCAAACTCCAAATGTCTAGCTGCTCACAAAGGGAAACTGCATTTTAAGGATATTTAAAGGCAGCCTCCATGTTAACAGATGGCTGAGCTACGCCTTGCAACAGCGAAAATAGATTTGGCAGTATTTCACTGTTAGGACATGTAAAACATATCAGTACATGTCCCACCTTTAACATACACTGCACTCTACCCATGGGGCTACCTAGGGCCTACCTTAGGGGTGCCTTACATGTACAAAAAGGGAAGGTTTGGGCCTGGGAAGTGGGTACGCTTGCCAGGTCGAATTGGCAGTGCAAGACTGCTCACCCAGACACTGTATTAGCAGTTCTGAGACATGTTCACAGGGCTACTCATGTAGGTAGCACAATCAGTGCTGCAGACCCACTAGTAGCATTTTATTTACAGGCCCTAGACACCTGTAGTGCACTTTACTAGAGACTTACTAGTAAATCAAATATGCCAGTCATGGATAAACCAATCACAAATACAACTTACACAGAAAGCGCATGCACTTTAGCACTGATTAGCAGTGGTAAAGTGCCCAGAGAAAAATTAGGAGGATGGAGGCAAAAAGTTTGAGGATGACCCAGCAAGAAAAGGCCATGTCCAACACTCATTATGTTGTATAAGAATACAGCCCTTGTCCATTTTCCAACCCAGTCCATAAGCAGTATCTTCATGGTGGATAGTGGGGGGCAAAATCCTTTGCATAGGCAGATACAGATGCTTGCTTTCGAAGGAAACCAGACCAGGCAAGCACTTCTTGACACTGCTCCTCTTCAGCAAAAGGAATAATCTCCATGGGCATCCTTCTGTTAAAGTCAGTGTTCAGAAGTGCACATATCCAGCATAAGGCTAACTTTCTGTACTGCCTGTTCTGCTCCAAATAGTCCTGGAGTGTGCTGTTGGTGTGGATTGCTGGTTTGCACTGGAGGTGGACAGCAGGCTCAGCAAAGTTGACTGCTTCTCATCTGCCACTGGTGCCTCCAGAAACAGTCACACAGTGAGCCAATCACGTAGGTCATAGCAAAGATATATGGCCAGCCACACCAAGGGATTATTTAGCTGGGAAGCTTACCACTACCAGGGTCACAGGCTGTCGTCATGTGTAGCAGGAGGGGCAGCATTCTGATGAGGTTCGTGAACTGCAGTAGCCGATCCAGAGGCACTATGCCTGCAGCAGAACTTTGGTTTTGACCAAGGAATGGAAGCTCTAGATAACGTCTTAAAGCAGATTCTTTACTACAGAACAATATTGAGGCATCTGAATGAAATCTATTTGTACATGGACAAGGGGCTCCCCTAGAGGCAGGTGGGGAGCAGGTTGTCTGGAAACATTTTCCAAAATTGAAGGCTTGCTAAATGGCATTGGGATGACAGTACTGTTGGGCAATAGAAGAAAAACAAAGATCAAACCAAAGGGTGCCTGCAGCAAGCATCAAACCATCTTGCTTGACATGGATAATACCAGAGTAAATTTGGGAGTTGTACTCTGGGAGCGACTACTGTGCCCTGCTTGTCCAGTCACACTCCATAGGGATTATCTTTTTTTGCAATTGTTTTTCAGCCTCAGGTTCTTTGCTCTGTTGGCAGCACATTCTGGTAATGAATGAGATCAACGTTTTACATTTTTTTAAATGTGTTTCTATTAGTTTTTTTCACAACATTCAGAGGCACAGTTTAGAGCAGCACTATATATTAAACCATTTTCAACAGGCCCCTACCAGGAGTGTCGCTGCAGGTCATCTATTATTTGTTAACAAAGTGCATTATCATGTATTAACACCCATAATTTACTTGTGCACCTCAACTGCTCCAACCCTCCGCAATGTAGGAGGAACCACAAGGAGGAATATTCAAATCATTATATATACCATCAATGTTAACATTGGGTTCCAAGAGGGCTATCACTCCACGTTTCAACCAGGAGAGTGTTATGAGGGGGAGAAACTGTCATGGCCACCCTCCTCCTTCGGATCTGCGGTCCCAAAAAAAGGCAGTACACAGACACATTCAGCAAGGCAGTTGTCATATTCCTCATGTGAGGTTCTCCATAAACTACAGGCAACCAATCACCTCAATGCCACCATCTCCTATATATAAGCCATGACTCCCTATGTCATCCTAGTCAGACAATCCCATCTCACTCCTAGAACCCGATCCTTCCAACAATGAGCAATTGTATCCCCCAGAGTTGTCAAAGGCATCCATCACTTCTGTCTAAAGGGGTACTATCGGCCAACACCTTATTCCCCATGCCTCCTACCTGCAGAGCGCCTGGTCCTGTGCTCAAGCCCAGTCCCTGACAATCGCCACCCATCTCTCTACCACGAGTCCAACTGATGATTTCCACATCAAAGAAGTCAGTCTCTTGGCTAATATGAGGCCTAAATCCAGGAAACGGTTCCCCACTTTCCTTGTTACCGGGCAGGGAAATAACCTTAACAAGCACAGTTCTAAGGTACACGGCACATCCCTATTCAGTGTTGCATTTAGCCTCTGCACCAGTGTGGTCTAAAAAGCCCACATATGAATGCAGGACCAGGCCATGTGAAAAAATTCTATCACCTCTAGTGTACAGCGTGGACAGCTCTAAGGTTCTCCCCCATATATGACAGTCAATCTCTTTGGGGTGAAATAGGTCTGTTGAAGGTAATTATTACTTTAAACCTGGTATTCCAGGATACTTTCTGTGGATAAGCCAACACCCTTGCCCATTCCAGGTTTGAAATTTTGCTGTCCAGTATCCCATTTCTGTCGAAGGGTGCTCAAATCTTTCCTCACCATCTTATTAGGGCATCATACAACTATTTGACCAGGTGTCTACTCTTTCCCAGGGTAGGGCATTATGCATCCAAAGCTCATCCACCATGGTCTCCCAGAGGATTACAAAGGTCTGGACCAACACCTCATAAGAGGAACTGCCCAGCTGGCAATCCATGTGACTCAACAAGCATCTCCAGTGGTATCAGTGTAGAGGCCTATAACATTCAACGACCATCACCAATCCTGCTTCTGTCCACCTCTTCAGCTAGATCACCAACAAGAAGGGGGGGGATCCCTGTGTGGTAACCCCACCAGAGGCAGCAAGGGGGCATACAAAGGGCACTCCGTCATCTTCCACACACTGTGCCACCAGCATCACAGTGCTCTCGTCAAAAGCACACTATCTATCCCCTCCCAGGCAGTCACCTCAGTAGTGAGGCCAGGAGCGATCCCTGATGAGGCACATCTCCCATGGATCCCAGCTCGATCAGGTTTGCACCGTTCAGCTAGAGTGTAATCCGCCATAGCTGAGCAGCCAAGTAATATAGCTCAAAATCTGGCACCCCCAGACTCCCATCCAAGATAGACCATCTAGGAGTGTCCAGGACACCCTGTGCCACTCTCAGATGAGTTCTGTCAGCAGCAAATTTAGTTGCTTAAACCAATGGATAGGCAACCAGGTTGGGAGGCTGGTAAAATAATAAAGCATAACCATCTAAGTCAAAGCTATCTGCGCCATATGGGGAGACACAGCAAGCGTCAAAAGGTGACATATCGCCTCAGAGAGTGCATCTCTACCCCCATGTGACCCTCTCGCATGTCATCTAGGGTGTGACATATTTGGATTCCCAGATACTGAAACATTGAGGGGCCCCAAGTGATCTCAGGCACTAAGGCCTGTGGTCAGTTAGAGTCGGGTAGCACCTGGAAAACATAGGTTTTTGCCAGGTTAACCCGCAGTCTGGATACCTCCCCCAAGTAGTGCAAGAGCCATAACATGAACAGGACATCAGTGACCACTTTAAGCACGTACAATAGCAGGTTATCACGGTACAGCAATATCAGATGCTCTGTGTCTGCTACCTGTATTCCCCTACCTCTCCCCCGCAATCTACACAGTTCCACCAACAGCTCAATGGCCAGGAAGAACAGGAGGGGTAAAATGGACATTCCTTTCTTGTACCTAGAAAAAATCAGACCCATCCGAACCCTTGCAGTAGCGTTGGTATATAAGAGATGGAGCCACACCACCCATGAGGTCCACAGTTGTATTCGGCACATGACTGCATCTAGATAGGCCCAGCTGACGCTGTCAAATGCCTTTTTTGTACGTCTACAGCCATCAGGCGCTCTCAGGTCTCTTTACCCTGCCAGGAGGCAAACAGTATGGAATACAAGCTGTGCAAGTTTAGGTTGGTACAGTGTTGAGGGATAAACCCACATTGGTTGGGATGAACCAGTGCCTGCATGTGTGGGAGTAAGTGTATTGCCAATATCTTGCTTAAGATCTTAAAGTACATATTTAGGGGCATATTTATACTCCGTTTGCGCCGAATTTGCGTCGTTTTTTTTCGACGCAAATTCGATGCAAAACTAACTCCATATTTATACTTTGGCGTTAGACGCGTCTAGCGCCAAAGTTCATGGAGTTAGCGTCATTTTTTTGCATGAACACCTTCCTTGCGTTAATGATATGCAAGGTAGGCGTTCCCGTCTTAAAAAATTACTCCGATTCATATGCGTCGTATTTATACTCACGGGCAAAAATGACGCCCGGGAGTGGGCGGGTCTAAAAAACCCGCATTAGCGCCGGATTTTAACGCCTGGGTCAGGGCAGGCGTTAAGGGACCTGTGGGCTCAGAATGAGCCCATAGGTGCCCTCCCCTGCCCCCAAGGACACCCCCTGCCACCCTTGCCCACCCCAGGAGGACACCCAAGGATGGAGGGACCCACCCCAGGGACATTAAGGTAAGTTCAGGTAAGTTTTTTTTTTTTTTTTTTTGTGGCATAGGGGGGCCTGATTTGTGCCCCCCTACATGCCACTATGCCCAATGACCATGCCCAGGGGACATAAGTCCCCTGGGCATGGCCATTGGGCAAGGGGGCATGACTCCTGTCTTTGCTAAGACAGGAGTCATTTCAATGGGGGTTGGGCGTCGTAAAAAAATGGCGCAAATCGGGTTGAGTCGATTTTTTTGCCTCAGCCTGACTTGCACCATTTTTGGACGCCCATACTCCATTTTCCCCCTACGCCGGCGCTGCCTGGTGTACGTCGTTTTTTTCACGCACACCAGGCAGCGCAGGCGGCTAACGCCGGCTAACGTCATTGAATAAATATGGCGCCAGCATGGCGCTTCAGAATGGCGTTAGCCAGCGCAAATTTTTTTGACGCAAACCTGCGTTAGCGCAGTTTTGCGTCAAAAAGTATAAATATGGCCCTTACTGTGGACAATGGGTGATATGCCATGGGGGCTGCCCCCTGTGCAATCGTCTTTGTGAGGGTAATAACTAACACGTTCCTGGTGGTAGGAGGCAGTTGCTTCTGTTCCAGTGCTCAATTACTCATTGCAGCTAAGTGTAGGGCCAGTCACACGATGGGGTAATGAGTAGGCTTTGAAGTGTCCGTGGAGCCAACAAAGCGTCCATGCAATCTTTTGGTCCTTCCTATTGTCTCCTATAGAGTCCGGTATAGTACTCTCTAAAGGCATCAATAGCCTCCACCTGGGAGTGCACTCACCTCCCATCAGGCTGGTTCATGCAAGTTATTGGGGCCCGCGTGACTCAGGGTGAACCAGCCAGGCCAACAGTCTCCCCGCTTTGCCCTGGTCTTCATGCGCGCTGGCGGTATAATTTTTGAAGCTGTGGCATCAGAGCTTCTCAAGGATGACATTGTACAGCTCCTTGGCATCAACCAGTCATATTCTCAACTCAGGGTCAGTGTCTACGCGGTTTCCAAGATCATGTATGTTCCATCCAGTGCTAGCAATTCACGGTATAGCTCCCTCCAGAAGTCCATGCAGTGTCTGCGAATGACCCCTTTGAAGGCCTCCCATTTTACAAGGCAATCTGAGGCCGTACCTAAATTATGTGTAAAATATTTCAATATGGTCTCCTGGAGACTCTCTCGGTATGCGCTATATTCTGGGGAACTTGGGCAAAGACGGCACTAGGGATTGCTGGCCTAGGTGTATCCAACAAGATACCAAGCAGTAGCAGGTTGTGGTCCGAGATAGTACAACCCAAGTATTCGGTACGATGAACAAATTGGCAGAGGGGTGCAGAACACAGTACCATATCCAAGGGAACATGAAGGGCATAAAGACTAGAGTAGGAGTAGTCTCTCTCCCCACCATGTTGCATCCTCCAGACATCTGCAAGCCCCCAACTGGCTGTCCATGCCTGGTCCAGGGTGGTGTCAGCCACATGGTTAAAGTCTACCCCAATCATTATGTCCCATCCATAAAGACAACCCAGTTGTGCCAAGAGGTTAGTCAGAAAGGACATTTGGTCCTTCCATCTACTAAGATGTATCAACCGTCTCTGTCTAATCTGATCTGTGCGGCCTTGAAGGGGACCCCCGCCTGAATCCAGATCAGAAAACCCTAGAATACGCAGACTACCCAATGGCTTAACCCTGACCCCTGTAACACCTCTGGAGGTGCTGCACTTCCACCGTGGCGAGGTGTGTTTCTTGCAAAAAGGCTATATGCACTACCTGGTGCCTGAGAAACGTGTATACCTTGTGCCTTTTGGCAGCTGTTCCCATGCCTCTAATGTTCCAAGTCATTAACTTAAACTCAATGTGTGTTGCAGCCATAGGCATGTATTGTTAAACCGACACAGGCTCCTTCTGCCCTCCCTCCCTTACACAGCATGCATTGCCTAAAGTGTGACCACATCACCTCTGGAACCCAACTCCCCATCCCCAGAGAAGTCTGCCAATGGCCAGCCACCTAAACTTAGACATGACTAAAAATACTTAAGACCATTACCCACTCATCATTAGGCATGGTTATGTCAGTGGGGGTCGGCAAATCATACAGGTAATGCGAGCCAGCATCCGCTCCGACCTAACACCTCCACATCTAGAGAACTGTGACTCACATATACCTGAAACAGGGCAAGAAGAGCAAGCATTAACCTCTCACAGTTCCACCCAGCGTAGTTCTCCAGACAGGTCATGCAGTGGGCTTAAGAACAGGCTCCTCCAGTTGAGAACAAAGGCTATGGCACAGATGTCAGTCATAATATCAACACATCCGGGGAACCCAAGAGGTGCAATCCTCTTCCAGGAGGTTCTATTCGCAGGCTCTTGGAACCGTCTTACAGCTATGTGAAATACGGGCACCCTGTATGCCACCTTATAAAACCACCCTCCCCCAGGTCTGCTGCATCAATAAAGCAGATCATCCGCCATCTGTGGTGTCCCAAATGGCATGCTCTGCTTACCAATCGAGGCATCATCTGAGATATAGTCCATAGTTGTTACTGTGAGTCCCAACATCTGAGTCTAAGCCTTGCTTGTGAGTAAGGTCTGTCACTGTCAGCCACCCTGTCCCTCTCCACTTCAGCCATAGTTGGACACTGAACCTGACTCGGAGGAGTATGGTCCCAGCACCTCTTCCTTGAGTGCCAGCGTAGGGGAGGACTCACTCTGGTGCTCCACCGCTTGCGCCTTTTGCCTAATACTTGTCCAGTCACTCTCAGTCATCAGCAGAGTCAAGAAGATGTGTGTTGTCCCATCTAACAATACTCTCAGTTTAGCAGGGAACAGGAGAGAATATCTGAGGCTGCGCTCCCGTAATTCTTTCTTAACCTCCAGGAACAAAGCTCTTTCGTTCTGCACTGTTGCAGTGAAGTCAGGGGTCAGGGTCACCGCTGCGTTATCCACTCGGAAAGGGCCATTGGTTGGGGATTTCTGAAGAAGGATGCCATGGTCTCTGTGGTGCAGCTATCTGGCCACTATTAGCCTCGGCAGGCAGCCCAGTGCAGGCGAACTTCCTAGGGCTTTGGTGCACAAGATCTAGTGGCAAAAGGAGATAAGGCCCCAATAAGCCACTTGAGTTTTCATCCAGTGCTCCAGATAAGCAATCATATCATTACCCTTCATTCCCTCAGGCAGCCCCACAACACATACATTGTTTTGCCTGATTCAGCCCTCATTGTCCCCTGTTCTGCTCTCCAGAATTTTCATTTGTTTGTTAGGATCTATCAATTGCTGCCCCAGGAGCTGCTGTGCCAGCTTGAGATCCTCAACCACCACTTATTTCTCCTTGACTATGTCTTCAAATTTCCCGTGGTCTGCCCGCAGAAGGCCCACTTCCTCTGAGACACTGCCAATCTGAACTTGTAGGGGGGTCTTGAAGTCCACAATGGCAATGTAGGAGTCACTTGTTGAGCGCCATTCCCATATGGCATATCTTCTGTCATGGTTCTCCCTTGGGATCCTGGGGCTGGGCCAGCAATCTTACCTCTGGGATTGCCCATTGTTGAGCCCTCCATGTATAACTGAATGCAGGCACACCACAGAGTCTCCCCTAACCATCTGAAATCAACTTTCGGGTTCAGTGGAAGCAGCTTCAAGTCAGCCTCATTCAGCCGAACCCCCAACAGCAGCTCTCCCCCTGGGGGGGTTGACATTCCGATCCAACCGGGACAGACTCAGGGGGGCAGCAAACTCCCCCATTACAGCAGTGGCATACCCTGTGCCATCCTCAGGGGGGACTCCAGTGATTCCTCGTGGGCCCCCCAGAGCATACAGGGCCAGACAGGCATACCCAGGATTATGTCTCGTGTAGACTGGGCTAATAACCACTGCCCAGCTTGTCCTCCTTTAAAGGTGGAGCCCGGAGTGATCCTAGATCAGGCCATGTGCAGTGCACTCTCACCAAGTTGTCTACTGGTGCCTGCAATGTACCTCACCGTGCTGCGCCAAGGCTGAGCCTTCCTCCCACAGTCCTGTGGGTGACGAGGAGCACCTTGATCAAAGTTTCAGGCATGGAGGGAGCCCTTTCACATGTGGCCCCAGGCAAAGGCCAGCCGGCCAGCAGCACCCCGGCCTCTCCCCTCACAGCTCCCCTGCACCAAGACTACCGTCCCAAAGCTGCCTTTTTTGCACCACCATCAGACACCTGTCTCCCTCTGAGGCAGGAGCAGCCTGTGGTGACCTCCGTCCTGTCCAATGATGTAATCATGCAGCCCAGTGTATCAGGAGCAAGAGGTCCGTCTCCCGGCACTTCACACCCCAGCCCCCTAGACCTGTACCGCACCACAAGATAGCACGTCCTCTTGTCCACTTCAACTCCCGAGCTGCATCAGGCCCCGCCAAGCTTTGGCAGATGAAACATGGCCCCCAGCACTGCTGGCACAGCTCCCTTGCACCCCACAGCAGGGGCCCATGGCCTCTCAGAGCTCTCCGCCACCTGATGGGGCCAATGGATGTCCTTCACTGCCGCTCCAGGACCTGCCAAGCTCTCTGTGTCACAAGTGTTGAGAAGCAGGCCCTCGACACCGCAGTAGTGGTGTTGGGGCCATAACAGCACTGTTATCCGAAGGGGCAGCCTAGCCATTTCAGGCCTGTGAGGGTCCCAGGCTGCAGCTGACCGAGCAGGGCCATCTGTTTCATGCTGGTTAGGAAGGATTACAATGGATAACTAGTGGGGATGTAGAGGACCGATAAGCTCACGTGTTCACCATCTTCCAACAGGCCACATCCGTTAATGAGATGCCTTAGTGTGGACAAAGGGGCTCAGCAATCTGTGATACACAGAGAGAGAAAACTGAAAGAGAAACTTCAGGCTTGGGACAAAAAGCAGCTTTTTCAGCAGTTAGATTAGAAAACGAATTTGCACACTTCTTCCTGAGTGGATTGATGTGCACCACATTTGATAACAACGACTTTAGAAGGTAATTAAAGAGCCTCATGAAAAATCATAAAACTAATTAGTAACTGGAGCATGTAAAGAGTTGAGGAATCTTGCTGCATCCAGAGAAGCTTGTGATCAAGGCTACTCTAAAGATGAACTTAGAATCACTGAAAATAGTTACAGTCTAATGTGCAATTAGGATACAAGAGAAGGCTATGAGTTCCAATGAATAGAATATACATGTAGTAAACATCGACTCTCAAGTGCTTTGTGGACAGCAACCAAAATTCCTTTCTCATTACTGATGCATAACCTATCCACATAATGCACAGGATAACAATAAATTAAAGTTAAATTGGTAAGATCAGCATGAGGTTTGGTCAAGTGAGCAGCGTCAGGATATATTCAAGATGTTCCCCAGCGAGGGCCGTGGGCAAAATAAAGCAGGGTCAATGCAGGCTATCGTCCCAGCATCTTATAAGAGAAGCAGATAACAATATTTTGTAGCTTGACAACCTGCACATAGAAAGATGCTGAGTTGTGAGGTCAACAATGCATGTACAGAATGGGGTACAACCACAGTGAGAGGTGATCTTGCCACAATGTTTTTAGATGCTTCACCTAGAGGAGCAGCAGCAGTCAATGCATGCAGGCATGGTAGCAACCATGCTACTACAGTATCAAGTTCAAAGATATGATATGCAGTCTATTTCTTTTTGTTAAAATAGAATGTGAAGAAATAGGGGTTGATGTGATTCTAGGCAAGACTTAGTTAACTCTAAAATTGGCAACAACTAAGGTGTGCATTATTCCAAAGTAAGTTTGAGGGCCAGGAGGTGCCATCCAAAAGAGATGCTTCCTGTTAAAAAAGTGAAAGAGGTGGAACCTCTGCATGTTGAAAGTATAAGAGGTCATTAATTTTCCGGTACAAAAAGAGCATCACGAGTAAAGACTTTGTAATTGTATTATGCGCAAAAATAACACTTTATAAAAAGGAAGGCAGGAATGTGAAAGCAAGATAGCTCAAACTGATGCTTGATCCAGCGGTGTTGATAGTTCAGTCAAGTTAGGAAATTGGGAATAACCTTAATAGTAATTATATTTTTGTTAAATAATGTATTACAGGTAGGAGGCTCTTATCTAACAAAGTTCTAACCACTCACACAGAACAATAGAGAATGAAGGTTGTTCTTTGCTTTTTTCTTTGCAGCAACCAGTAATCTATTGACTGATGTGAACAAAATAAGATCAAATTGCCTGATCATTTGCTAAGATATTTTGTGTAAAAAGACGGTTGCCTAGTGATTTGTTTAAAATGCATGACTGCATTAAGGGCAACTCTCAGCTTTGTATGTGAATAAGAAGATCCATATAGGCTTGGGGGGTGGAGCATTTTTCATCCAAAGTCTATACGAAACACCTTTGGCAAAATACAAAATATTTGCATTAAATAGGAAGGAAGAAGAAATATTAAAACAGCATATCCAAGAAAACATGGAGATGTATCTCTTCCAATGTTTTAGGTCACCACCAAGGGTGGCTCAATTTTTTTCAAAGATAAAGATTGTAGAGTTGAAACCAATTTTGGGCGAACAAGAATTAAATAAGTAAGAATTATTAAACATTACATTTAATTGGTGAAATGTTACGTTGATAACAGAATTCATCAATTAACATTGTTTTGGGGACATTATGGATGTAAGGATATGTGTTTTCAGTTGTGTAATTTCCTTCAGATGTTCATAATTATGCAAATTCTGTAGTCTAGACAACCTTGATGTACTTGTTATTAGTTATCTGGATGGCATTTTGAAATTTTAAAAGTATATTCTGCAGTACAATCAACATGGCCGTTTCATATTGTGTTTGGGAACATTAACTTAATGCTATACCTAAATGTGTTTCATCCACTGGCCCTTGACCTTTTAGAACTTGGTGATTCTCCTGGGATATTTGCAATGGCTAAATAAAGAGTAACTTGGAGTGCTGGAATAAGAGTCCTGAGCTAAAAATGAAAGGAAGATTCACAGCTCCTTTGAATTTTTGCTGTTTTAACTGAAGATGTGTTGCAAATCATTTCAGTAGATTTCTTGCTTAAACCGATTAACTAGGAAAGAATGACATGTGTTTGTAGTGAGACAGAAGAAGGCGCATTTCAGAAATTATGACAAGCCTGCTGCTCAGAAGCTATTCTACAGTAACAAGGGCCCATATTTATAATTTTTTAGCGCCGCATTTGCGCCGCTTTTTGACGCAAAAACGGCGCAAACTTACAAAATACAATTGTATTTTGTAAGTTTGCACTGTTTTTGCGTCAAAAAATGACGCAAATGTGGCGCTAAAAAAAGTATAAATATGGGCCTAAATTTGTTAAGAAGTACTTATTTGGAGGCTGGTCACATGGGTATTACATTGTGAACTGTATTGCATTTGATACCCCTTGATATAATTATGAATGGAATCATGCTCCAACATTTAAATATTTACAAAGTGGCTGCATCTTTCAGAGTGCAGTTATAAAGTATTTTGTGTTACCATATTGGCTGTTGAGGCCGACAGCAAATAATGGCAACAGTATTTGGAAGATACAGAACAATGTTTCTGTATAATTATGGATCATCTGAATCTGGTGTATCTGAAGATGATGGCATGTGATTTCTTCTAAATATGAACCAATAGCTTCTTTTGTTTTCTAACAATTTGGTGTCAATCAAGGTCCTGAATTGGCATACACTAACAACACCAAAAGCACTGGATTTATTGAGATTCAAACCTGAGGTATACCGGACCATACTGTCATTACAGATATTGTCTTGGATCACCAGAGTCTGGCAATCAGAGATCTTGCTATAACTATGCCCATGACAACATGACTAAAACTAAACTTCCTTTGGTCATATTGTACCAAACCTGCTGTAGAATTGAGATTTTCCTAGCCTTGGTGTCTGAAAGGCTAGATTTTATTAAAGACTCGGAGGTGAGTATTATGCAGTCTTTTCTTGCTTTAATTTTAACAGCAGCCAAGTAGAAACTACAGTTCCCAATGAAAAAACAAACTAGAAAAGTGACATCATAAAGGAACAACCAATAGGATATCGAACACCAGTACTAATATCTTAACTGCGAGCAATAAGCCCTCTTTTCTTGATGCGAAACTAAAGAGGAGAAGTAACAAACAAAATGACATAAAAAATAGAAACCAATGTCACAATGTCCATGAAACAATCCCGAAGATGGCGAGTGTAGAGCGATGTCTGGGAAGAGTGTACGCGGATGGCAGAATCCAATGCTGGTAAAAGTTGTCCATGTAAATCATGAAGAGCCAACGCTGGAAGAGGGAGTTGGCACTGAAATAAAGATACAGGGCGGGTTAGAAACAGTGGCGGGATAATACTCGCCTCCGTGTCTTTAATAAAATCTAGCCTTTCAGACACCAAGGCTAGGAAAATCTCAATTTTATTACAAGACCGGAGGCTCATATTATGCATGTTCAAAGCATAGCAATAACTGAATCTGAAACATGAGAAATTGGCTTACAATAAAAAGTTCTAAGAGAACTTTCATTATACCAATCTGCAGACTTGAGAATATCCTGTAAAGAGGATCCTGCCCAGAAAGCGCGAGAGGCCAGAGCCCCTCTAGCAGAATGGGCACTGAAAAACTCTACATCCATGCCAGCTAGGGACATGGTCCATTTGACCCAGCGAGCCAGAGTAGGAAAAGAAACAGGGTTGTGGGGTTTCTGAAAGGAAATAAGTAATTGGGAGGCAGAGGATGATCTCAAATCTGCAGTATGAGTCACATAGCTTTTCAAACAATTTCCAAAACACAATTTGGGTTGAGAGGGAAAAAACGGATAATTGACACAAGCTCGTACGTCTCTTGATCTGAAAAGAAACACCAAGTGGAGAGAAGAAAAAGGAAGTAACATCTAATGCCTTAACATCTGAAACACGTTTGAGAGAGACTAGACACAAAAGCATGGTCAATTTAGCAGAAAGCTGTTTGAGAGAGAGTAAATCATTACCTGGCCAAGTGGTAAGAAATGTTAATACCAAATTAACGTCCCACATAACATTATACTTAGGATATGGAGGAAAAACACATCTTACTCCCTTTAACAGTTGGCAGATGAGAGGATGTTCACCGATTGGTGTTCAGCAGAGATGGCAGATCTGTAAGTATTAATAGTGCGATAGGCCTTACCTTGGGAGGCTAAAGAAGCAAGGAAATTTACAACTAACAATACATCAGCTGAAAAGGGATCTGAATTCCTGTCCATACACCAGCTGCTCCAAAGGGCCCATACGGATTTATAGGCTTTGGAGGTACCAGGGGCCCTAGCCTGTTGGATGAGTTTAGCAGCATCCTCCCAAATTCCTGGGGTTCTCCAGGACAACCCGAAATCCTCCAAGCTATGAGGAACAAGGAATTGCTGAGAATCAAATGATGTTGTTGGCCTTGGGGATCTTAGAGGAGGTTGGGGAAGTGAGGAAGCCAGACGGGTCGATCGATTGCCAACTCCAATAAAGTTGGATACCAAGGTTGAGCCTGCCAGAAAGGAGTTATGAGAACTAGAGTGGACCGTTGCCTGCGTGCTTGTGCAAGGACTCGAGGAATGAGCAGGAAGGGAGGAAAAGTGCAAAGAAGGGATGACGGCCTAGTCTGAAGGAAAGCATCCGTGGCAAGAGCCTGTGGATCTGGCCTCCAACTGAAATAGGAAGGAAGGTGAGAGTTGAGGCGAGAAGCAAAAAGGTCTATGGACATTTCGCCAAAGATGGAAGTAAGATGATTGAATACTGAAGGGTGCAATTGCCAATCGCTGGAGTCGTGAAGATGTCTGGAATACCAGTCTGCTACCGTATTTAGCCTGCCTGGCAGAAACACTGCCTTGACTGAGATTCGACGAGGAAGACAATACTCCCAAAGATGTTTCGCCAGAGTGGAGAGAATCTTGGACTTGGTACCGCTTAGATGGTTGATATACCTGACCGCGGACAAATTGTCCATCCTTACAAGGATAGTGAAACTTACTCTGTCCTTTGTAAAAGTGCGGATGGCAAAGGAACCTGCAAGCATCTCTAAACTGTTTATGTGCAAGAAGGACTCCTTCAGAGACCATGCACCTCCAGTCGAGAACTGACCACATCTTGCGCCCCAACCGGTCCGACTTGCATCGGATTCTAATACAAGATCTGGGGCGGCAGAGAAGATAGTTCTGCCATTCCAGGCGTCTAGATGAGTCAACCACCGTAGAAGCTCTTCCTTGGATTCGGAATCTAGAACCAAAGGGTCTGAATAAGCGAGGCCCTTGTGAAGATGGCAGATCTTGAGCCGTTGAAGGGCGCAATAATGTAAAGGACCTGGGAAGATGGCTTGAATAGAAGAAGACAGAAGCCCTACTAGACGAGCTAGAGTTCTGAGGGAGATGTGAGGAAGGGATAAGGATTGACAAATTTCTTTTTTTGATTAGGGATACCTTGTGTTGAGGAAGCTGAAGCACCGACTGAGTAGTGTTTATGAGAAAACCGAGAAATTCCAAATTCTGAGTTGGAATTAGAACCGACTTCTGAAAGTTGATGAGGAAACCCAAGCTGAGAAGAAGGTTCTGACAAAATTGAAGATGGTCGAGAAGAAGACGTTTGTCTTGTGCCATCAAAAGGAAATTGTCTAAGTAAAGAATCAGACGAACACCTTGAGCGCGGAGAAAGGCCGCGACGGGCTTGAGAATTTTGGTGAAACACCAAGGAGCGGAAGAAAGACCGAAAGGAAGAACTCTGAACTGATAAAAAGAGCTTTGCCACTGGAATTGAAGGAATTTCCTGTGTGAGTGATGAATTGGCACCGACAGGTAGGCATTTTGAAGGTCTAATCTGACCAACCAATTGTTCTGAAGCAGAATGTCTCTGAGATGGAGGATAGTTTCCATCTTGAAATGTCGGTAAACCACAAAGTTGTTGAAAGTCTTTAGGTTTAAGACGGAACGAAATTTCTGATTTTTCTTCTGGACGAGGAAAATGGTGCTGAGGAAACCTGAAGGGTCGAACAGGACAGGCTCTATAGCATGCTTGGCGAGGAGAGACTGGATTTTGTCGTGCAGAAGATCGGTTTGATCTTGGGAAAAAACAAGGGGAAGAGGAAAACGGGATTGAAGTGGGGTTTGGTAAAACTCTAATAGGTAACCTTGAACGGATTGAATTACCCAGGGATCTGAAGTGAGAGAAAGCCATGAATTTAGAAATAGAGCCAGTCTGCCTCCTACTGGAGGAAGGCCAGAACTGGAAACACTTACCGGAGGTTTGATCTCCTTTGATGGCGTAGCCCCTGTGACGATAGCCTCTTGAGCGACGGGGGTAGAATCTTGGCTTGTATCCTGTGTAGGTCTCAAGCTGGGAATGCTGATTGTAGGAGTCTCTGTTCGTATATTGGCCTCTGATGGAGCGGCCGGCAAAGCGACTCCTGCCTTTGCCGGCCCTGGCAAAAACCCGAGATGAGAAAATATTTTTTTTCGTGGAAAGCTGAGCTTTGTCAAGGGATGCAAAGGTGGACACGTATTTGCCAAGCTCCTTGATAAAAGAATCCCCAAATAATTGGCCCTTAGCTGACGGACCATCATCCTTGGAGGCTAAAGAAGCCAGTTTGGGATAAATTTGCAACAGGAGACTTTTCCTCCTTTCAATGGACAGTTGAGTATTGGCATTGCCCAACATACAAATAGCGCGTTGCGCCCAGTTCGAGAGAACCTCAGGGTCTATCATAAATGTTGTCCATTTTAGACTCCTCTGCCAAATCAAAAATCCTGGTGAGAGGACCCACCAAATCCAGAAGCTTGTCTTGACAACCTGACCAGGCTCTATCGACACCTTTCTTGGGATCCTTGCCAAATTTGGTAAAAAACATGAGCATATTGGGATCAATAACCGGGGTAGAAGAAATGTTATCAGGTAACGAGGGGCGAGGACATTCTGATTTAAGTTTATTTCGGGTAGCTTTATAAAGAAGGTGGCGTAAAAAGAAGGATACATAGCCAGCAACATGGTCAGATGGGTACCACTCTTTTGAATTTGGATGAACCATTAGGGAAGGGTCAAACATGGGCTCACCAGAATGGTCCACCAAAATATGAGACACAGGGTGAACGTCACCACCGTCACCAGGAGAAATTTTACGTCTTTTCTCCAGAGGCCCAGACGAAAAAGGATCCAAAGATCCGTCCATATCATCAGTATGACTAGGGGAGCCATCATCCTCATCATCAGTGTCTCTCAACTGTGTAATATGAATTGGAGAAAGAGAGGAACCCGAGTTAAACACCTCTCGGGTGGAAGGACCAGAAGAAACGCCTTTTGAAGGCACTGGGAGGATAGCCGCACGTTTCTTGCCTTTGTTAGAAGGCACTTTGGAAGTGGACATAATTTTAGAAAAGGAGGCTTCCAAATTCTTAGTTATGTCAGACATAGAAACAGCAACTGCTTGCTGAACTGAATCTTTGATAAAAGATTTCACATTTTCTTGAAAAACTTGGGAATCTTCTTCCTCGGTCATTGTAATCAAAAAGGCAATAATAATAAATATATGTGTCAGAAAATAAAAATATATTGAAGATTAGGCAAAAAAAAAATATCTGTAGTGAAAACTATCCGGTTAACCAGGGGTTAAAACTGTGAGGAGAGGAGAGAAGGAGTGACTAAAGAGGAGCAGGAGCCCAGAATTTGGGGCGGTTCCCAAAGACAACAATCTCTTTGAAGGAGAAGAGTCTCGAGGATAGAGCTGCGTGCTGACTGAAATCTGGAGCCCGACTGAAGAAAAAATGAGCGAAAATACGCTCGAAATGAAGTCTAAGGCGAGGGCTAAACGGAGGCGTTATTCAGGTGGGGAATCAAGAGACAAATGCGTACGCGCTTGCGCGTGCGCGTCAACAACGGCCGAAAATGACCGTTGAAAGACGCGCTGCTGAACGAGAGTAACACGCGCGTACAAAGCGGCATAAACACATTAAAAAACTAAACATTATTATTCAATATAAATAATTATAAGTGTACTTAAACAATATTATGGAGTGAGGAAAACATGGTGATACTTATCTTGACTGCGAGCAGCAAGAAAAGAGGGCTTGTTGCTCGCAGTTAAGATATTAATACTGGTGTTCGATATCCTATTGGTTGTTCCTTTATGATGTCACTTTTGTAGTTTGCTTTTTCACTGGGAATTGTAGTTTCTACTTGGCTGCTGTTAAAATTAAAGCAAGAAAAGACTGCATAATATGAGCCTCCGGTCTTGTACTAAAATTTAAAAGTAGACCATTCCTTAACGCCTGAGACAGCAACCTAAAAACACGTAGCTCCTAACAACTCCCAAATGCTTGTTTCATTCTGGTACTGGGTGCGGTGAGGGTAATGATCTGAATATTGTTTTGGTAATTCCTTCTGAGTGCAGTACAGTTTAAAAAACAAAAATAGCAGATCGACTGTGTGAAGGTTATAGTGGTAGTATAGCTCTGAGTTTCCAGTTATGAGGTGTAATCTCTAGTTCTATACTTCCCTTCAATTTTTCTTGAAGCTCTTCTCAACCATATTAGAGAAGTGCTTTCAATGCATCATAAACTGCAAGCATATTCACTAAAGCATCATGTAATGCAAGGCAGCAGTAAAAGTTGCTAGGTTGAGTTGTAGGAATGGGAGCGAGCTGAATAGTGCCATATGTACTAAGATATCTATCTGAGATGGTGCACTTCAGAGTATCTACTGCCAACACAGGCACAATTGCTGCCTGCATTACGGCCAGTAATGTTTTTATGCAGGAAGAGATAACTTCCTGCACAAAAACAATCGTAAGAAGGAATTTCCTCTTTCTGTGTGTGATGTAGGATTCTTCACCGAAAGAGGAAGTAACAAGGAGAATTAAGGAATTTTCTCCTCGTTACCCCATCGTCCCATGATGTACCATTTTTTGGTGCAATCCCAGGTATACCGATTTAAATAAATCTGGTATTGCATCAGATTCCACGGCTTGATGCACTGGAACATCCATGCTCCAACCTGCTATGAAATGTAACCCAACTCAGTGCAAGCCCCAGTTTTACGTTGCATTTCTCTACAAAGTCACGCAAGACAGAGTAAATTGCCCCTTGTGTTACTTTGAAAACCATACTGAAGCCTTTGTGTTATGGTACGCAAGGATAAAGCAAAGGCCATGACTTACATACCCTTACAAGATGTCCGAGCTTTAAATATCATTCCATAGCGCATTGCCTTGAGACACTTATAAGTTCCTGGTACATCGAACATGCAATTGGAGATACTTGGAGAAAAAAAACATGAATGGACAATCAGACATCTTTACACATTTTTCTTGAAATTCATGAAATGCTGATAATTTCCTATTTCTAACTGAGTAGCTTCCACCATTCATGCCCAGACGAAGCCTCTGGAGCCTGACTCAATCAAGTCCTCTGTGTCGAATTCGACCCCATCGCAGCATTCCTCTAACTCTAGCCAGTTTCAGACTAACTGCAATATATAGCATTGTCTCTTACACAAATAATAATATGATGCAATGTGTCATGGGAGCCATTTCCTTTCGGACTTACTCCAAAGGGGGAAGCAAGCTCATCTTTATGTTTAATTCTCAAGCAACTTGTTGCTGGCAAACACAGCAATGTCATTGCTCACCTTAGCAGAAAAGACATATATAAAATCCGAAATTATGGTTTTGCCCAATATTTAGTTATAAGTGTGTATGGCTAGGAGTTATGACTTCGAATACAGCATGATCAATGGAAGCAATCCACAGAAAAGTTGCCATAAAACCTCATGTTTTTCATATGTAAGGAAGGAGAAGCTGTAATCTACTAATTATCTGCTTTTGTTTATTAATGAGTCATGAGACAAAGGAAAGAACGCAGTTCTCCTTGCACTGACTTTACCAGTACAATGTAACTTTCTTGTGTGTTAAACAAAAAGCAAAGACGTGTGAACCAGTTCTCCCATCAAATGTTAATGACATGCAAAATACCGTCTTGCACATATATTCTACAAGTGAAATTCACGGTCGAGGGATGAATGAATACTTTCATACATTTGTCACAATTGCCAATGAAATAGCACTGCCAAAAAGTGAGCGAAGAGCTTTGAAATAACCCTGTTGCATTTGAATTTATGTAATTTTAAGATATGTAGTTTTATTTAAAAAAAAAATCACTCTGCAATTCGATGACAAGACGCATTCATGCTGAGTAAAGAAATCAGTAGGGGAAATCATGTAAACAAAACAAAATCCCCTGAAAACTACAAAAATAAAACACCTTTTCTCCAGATGGTAAGATTCCAGAACAGCTAATAAACTAAACACAAACTTCCTTTGAAGTCCACTTGAAAAATGAAAAGTAGGTAAACATTTCTAATTGTTAACTATTTTTAATTGTTGTTCCTTTCTACTTTCCAAATTCCTTACTCTGGTTTAGGTTCAAGGACAGAAAGTAGTTGGCAAAGAAATGACAGTGCGTGTGGAATTCACCAACCCACTTAAGAAAGATCTTGAGAACATCATGTTGCGTGTGGGTGGTCCTGGTATGATGAAGACTAGCACACAGATGTTCAGGTAAGGATGACATGTGGTGGAGGTTTCAGCACACCCATCACAATAATATTGTAACATATTATATCCAAGGTAAATTAACTTGTTAGTCTATGCGTAGAACAAAAGAAGCGTAAACGTTTGAATTTGTCGTCTAAGAATTACATAAAAGTAACAGCATGGCTGTTACAGAGTCGACACCCCTCGCCCCAGCCACTAACTCTCACCGAGGAGGTCATTTAGTATTTGTTTGAGCGGGAGTCATGCAGTTAATCAGTGGGACTCCTGCAAGTCAAACACATGGTTTCCACATCACATTTAGTGGTAGAGAGGCCGCTGGGTTTCTGAAAGCTGAAGTATGGTGGACCTGGGTTAAAAGGTAGAAAAATATTCCAGAAGCTCAGTAAGAAGCCACTCTGTGCACCCAGGGCAATGTTTTTTCATTGCGTTTCCAACAAGCCCCAGCTTTGGGCTGCATCAACAAGGTGGGCCAACTGGGTCACAACTGTACCAAAATTGCATGCTCCCAACAGGTAGGTGCACTGTTGCCACAGACAGCCCCAAAAACTGGTTGAAATCTCTAGATTGTCAGATGGATGGTCCTGGTTGGTGATTCTGTATTGAGGGCCTTAGCTGACCTAGTGGGTTGGAGTGCTGCATGCCGGGCTTTAGAGAACTCTGTGTGACCAAGTGCATGGTACTAAAACCAAAGTTCATTCATTAAACATAACAGTAAAACTGCTCCATGGTCCTTTACATTTATGATGGGTCAATAAAGGGCTTCTTTTCAAAATATGTGGTAATAGCAAATCATCGGAAATGGGAAAACCAAAGACAATAATCTGGTGCAAATTCAGTGGTGGCTGGTGACATTTGAAATTGGTGGAGCATAAAATACTTATAAGGGCACTGAGGGGTAATTCCATGAAACATAACTCCACCACTTCCACCCACCTCTACTGTGCATATCATTTACCCTTTTTCCTTCAGAGCCATATTAATTTTCTCCTGCCTTTTACTTGATATGAATTGAGTCAATAAGAAATTATGGTGGTCACTGTGCACGGTTGCACCCCTCCGATGTATACATCTAGCAACGAAGCTTGACTATGTTTAAACCTTTCTGATATATGTATCCCGCATCTGCCAGCTGCATACTTGATTAGCCTTTTATGCAAGTTACTGGCCTGCTGTGTAGGACTTTTAGTGCTTTGTGGAGATTTTGGCTATGATTGTTGAAGAATTCTGAGAGGTGCCTGATTTTGGAGAACAGTACTGCACACTGGAAAGAAGGTGAGAAGATATGGGACGATGCTGGTGACCAGGCTGGCTCTCACATCATCATGTTCATTAGCTGCAGAGGCTACCAGGGAATAAGTTAAATCATATCTGATGTGCCAAGAAGTGCTGTGGGACAGACTTTAAGCCACTAGGCTGTCTCTTGCATTATACACACCTACTGCAGTGGGCACAGGGCAAAGCAATTAGTTACAACAGATCTCATTCACTGCGATGACCCGGCTCTTAATATCATGTACATTTACAGCAGAAACCACCAGGGAGCAGTAATACATTTAAAAAACAGGAGACATGCAAAGCATATGCAATACCACTATAGTCACACAGCACTTACACACACGAAAGACCCACACAGTGATACAAAAATAAAGGTACTAGGTAACACTAATACTAAAACACTGTATAGGCAATACTCCACTAGAAGGTGAGTAAACACACTATTATATACACATTAGAATTCAGGAATTGGCATAGTAAGCAATAGAGAAGCGTGAAATATCAGAAAAAAATTGAGACTCTAGGGGGAGACCAAACCATATACTAAGTAAGTGGAATGCAAAAGTCAGTCCCCCACCCAAGGAAATGGAATCTGTAGAGGGGAGCTGGAGGAACTAGGAACCCCAAAATGTCAGTACCAGAGTGCCCCCTAGCGACCAGGAGTGAAGAGGTTAGTACCTGGCTTTCCCCCCAAACCCACAGGTAAACTCTGTAAAAGGACTGTGCAAGACCCAAGCAAGACTGGGAGAAACAAAAGATGGATCCTGACAGAAGAGGGTGTGCAAATAAAGGGGACCAAGTCCAGTTCCAGTTGGAGTGTCCAGTTGGGGCAGGAGCCACTACCCACCCTTCTAGAGATGCAGGACCAAGTCAACAGTGAAGACCAGGAGTCGGCTATACAGCACAGAAGCATGAGAAGAGTTCCAGGAGTGATGCAGTCGATGTCCAACCTCAGAAAAAGAGTTGCAGCCAGTCAGTGGTGTGGAAAAACCACCAACAAACCTTGGTAAAGGCAAGAGTTGCAAAAGAAGAATTGCAGAACTTCTGGGGACCAGAAAGACCCGGAGGCACTCAACCCAAGTAGGGAAGTTACAGGTGACACTCAGCAGTGAGGAGAGTCAGAAGGTGAGGATGCAGGCCCAACAGGCAACTCACAGGCAGCAGGCACAGGAGTCGCAGTGAGGCCAACACAGCACACCTGGCGAGGAGTCCTACGTCGCTGGAGACCAGGCAGGAGACTGTGCTTTGCAGGAAAGAGTGCTAGAGGCAAGGGCTACAGGGAGGCTGAAGATCTCTTGGAAGAAGAGCCAACAGGCCTTGGTAGCTGCAAGAGTCGCAGTGCACAGGGTACTGTCCTGCAAGGAGAGTCAAGGACTTACCGTCTCCCAAGTTTTATTTTTATGGCAGGCGGGCCATTGGCGATTACAGGCAGGGAGAAGGAGTGGTGGCACTGCTGTCAGTGCGCATGTGGGTTTGGCCAACTGTCTCAGGATGGCCAAACCGAAATACGCGCTGAGCTGTCTCCAACCCGAGCTATGTTGCCGGTTTGGAGACAGCAGGCACAGGCTCCCAGTCTGCCTGGAAGCACAAACTGAGGGCATACAGGCCAATCCTGATGCTGCTCTCATGCTGCCAGCAGCATGAGAACAGCCTTAGGATTGGCCACAGGGCAGTCTGGGAGCCTGTGCCTGTGGTGGAGCCTGAAGAGCAGTGATGCACCAGGTAAGTTATTTTTTGTGTGTTTTTGTTTTGTCCCCGCCACTTTGCCCCGAAACCAGCTGCGACTGCTTTTTAAAATGTATGCCCTTTGAAAATGAGGATTGCTCATCACAGCACAGCGTTAACAAATACAACTTCCTCAAGACATCCCGTGGGTCTCAGTTCCATGAGCCGGATGGGTTGCAGATCTATGGACAAACATCCTTTGGTCTTGATTAGTTAGTGGCCTTGCCCCATTAATTTGGCAGCTCACACTGCCATACCCTTCACAATTAGAGGAATTGTGCATCAATTAATGAGGCTTATATGTTTTCATGGTTACCTACTTAGGTCATCCACATGGATAAATGGACAGGGACAGCGAGATCCTAATAGCAGAGACATATCAAAACATATACCTGCTGAGAACGAACAGAATGAAACGCCGACTGTGGCAATGTAAAGAGGCTAGTTTATGAAGCAGTTGACTCCCCAAGCTAAGAGAATCATTTTTTTTAAGGATATGAAGTGAAGCCTTGTTGAAGAACATACCCCTTGACCCACATAAATATGACAGAGCCCTCAGTTTCGTATGCTTTTTTTTCATAATTTTGAAAAAAACAATGTGCAGACTACAGACTTTGAGATGAAAGACTGTATAACTCTTTCGGAGTCCTGCAAGTACATCCTTTAAATACAAGCACGATTTAAGTACAATCAGCTATTGCATACCAGAGTGGCATGTATTTGTTGAAATTAAACCAAGCATATGTTCTGGTAAAAATGAAACAATGGTCACATTTACGCTGTCTGAACAGGACAATTCTAGTCCCTCTAAGTTGTTTATTCTTTCATGACCCCCAAATCTGGTATCCTGAAAATCTGTGGCTGCTGTCAGGACACCAAAACAAGCAGGCTTTAGCTGACTCTCAGACAGGGCCTTCAGTCCGCTTCAAGAACATGCACATATGCTAATGTGGACTGAGAAGTAGCAGTACACTGTGGCTCTCTTTAACTCCCTTGTGCTCAATGCTGTCACTGACGCTGGGCCTGAAGGGAAGAGAGCAAGGAAAAGAAAATGACCAAAAACGGCATGGCTTCAAAATAAATCCAAACAGCAATTGGCCATGTGCTTTGCCGCCAACCCTTGTGCTGCCCTGAGTGTACAGGGTCTACCTTCGGCCTCTTGAGCCAATCCAAACACTGCTCCCCTGCTGTTTATTTTGGTAAACAGCATGACATCAGTGCAAGGATTGGCTGGAGCAGGCAAACCCAATACTCTTGTACGATACTGGGGGCTGTGGTTGTGCTCCTCAAGGATTGCTAGCATTGTGCTGGTAGAAATGGCCTCAAGTGCTCATTTCAGGCTGGTCACAAAGGAGCCCCAGTGCAACATGACATGCGCACCTCACTTCAAGGCCACTTCCCTGAAGTCCCTGCTGTAAATCAAGCCCCACCCCTATGATGAAAGGTATCTCTCCCAGCCTGTGACTAAAATAAGAGCACTGCGGCTAGTAAAAACATTTAATTTAACACATAATGTTAAAAATGCAGAGGTCAATGCCCTTTTGCCCCAAAAGAGAGACCGACCCTGCGCAATTTATTCCAGTGCACATTCTTAGGAATTTTGCATTTCTTCCAGAAATAGGATTTTACATTGCTGCCCAATTATAGATCTGGCTCTAAGTTTCTAAGTATGTGGCCATGCTCTGGGCACAAGGTGTGCAATAATTATATCATAATCAGGTAGTAAATGCAATATGAATGAGAAACCAAGGCTGGCTCGGCAGACGACATAGGGGAAGTTGAATGTCATTGAACTGAGAAATAAATCTCAACTGGAAATGTCATAAGTCTGTTTTGTTGCTCCTCTTCCATCTTTGGAAAACTCTCACACAGGTTGCCACCTTTCATTAGAACTTCTTCTTCCTAAAGTAAAAAATCTGATTTCTGCAGGGTTAACCAGCTGTTTTGCTTTTCACTAATGACAGAGCTGAAACACTCATGCACTGACAAAAATCTCTGGAATGGGCTTCTTAGTCCAAGGGAGACATTTATTATTTCACTACGCAAGGTTCCTAATAGGAAATTCGCATGTTGAAAGCACATGTTTAAAAATGGTCACAGCAATGAAATGAAAACATACACGAATGATTCTCCTCTGCAATATACACAGCAAATATATGTATCTATATTATAATGCAACGCAAATAATGAATTAAAAATGCATCACCGTAGAGCCTGTCTGGTGCTTCATCTTTTTCCAGCCAGCAAGCCGATGACCCCGTTAGACTGCGAGAAACAGAGAACTCTACCCTCACAGGAAATGTATATCGACGTCTGAATCTTGATTGAGGTCTCTGAATCTTCTACTGTCGACCTGGGTCTCTTTTAATCTTAAAAAAAGGAGGAAGGAGCTTTCTGGAAAAACCCCTCCTGCTGCACCAGAAGTATTCAAACATGCAGGCTAGTTTAGGTAAACTTTGAAGATAACACATTGGGATGTGGCCACAATCCCAAAGTGATAATCCAAAACAAGGTTGTTCCCTGCCGTCTGAGTAAATGCTTATCAGCCAAAGCCCTTGGTGGGAAAAAGTATGAAAACAAGACAGAATGCACATTGTACAACATGGAAAATCACTTGCAGCTTTTAACATGGCAGTGTCTAATGCTAAGATAAAGGCAATAGGCAGAATTAAGCTAAAGCTAAGCTGAATACAAAATGGAGTCTGTAACTGGTGACCACTAGACCGCTAAGCCAGGTGCAAAGTGGTGCAACACGAAGTCAGTGGTCAAAACACACATTTCCCTACATCAGCACACACAATAATCGCATTTGATTAAGAAATGGCAGGGAATGGAACAATTTGTACACCTCAGTCTCCTTATGTCCAAACCAATGCTTTCCTTCCTTTCTTTTCACGTGGGACCCACTTGTAAACTCTCCGTTTTGTAACCTCTTAGATGCCTCTTTCCCTTCCTGGCTGCTTCTTCCTTCTTGACTACTCATCACCTTTTATCCATCTCCTGCCCTTTTCCACTTTATGATGTCAGTCCCTGTCCACTTCTGGCATTTATTCCAGATGTTTACTGGTTCCACACATGAAAACCTACTGGTCATCTAATTCCATTCCTCCATCTATAGCCCTCATGAAGCAGACAAAAAAGAAATGTCTAGTAGCTCTATTACCAAAAAAGACAAACTGTGCACAGAAAACCCTTAAATGAACACTCGTTTCGGTGACCTAAATCTGAATGTACAGGATTCTTTATAGTCACCCTTAAAATTCATGATTATAGCTCACTGCTGAGATACAGGCCATTTAAAGCCCTCTACTCGAGATAAAGATCTAAGCAAGAGGCAAAGGCAATGCTTAATTTGTAACAAAAAACGTGGCGGTGTCCAAAGCTCTCCTCAGAAACACGGCTGCTGCATTTAAATGTGCGAGCAGATAATACGGAGGCAGCGTAATTCTAAAGCCATCTCGTGCCTCTTTAATCCATTTAAAAACACTCCCTGCCCCTTCAGCTCACTCTTACACTTTTCTGCTTTCTCTCTTTGTGACGTTTTTTCGTTTTTCTCTTCCTCCGTCTTTCCAATTAGTGTCTTTTGCTCGCAATAATTGTTTGATGCAGAAAAAGAAGTGTCGGCCCTCAAACACAGGTGATAGTGCCCAGCACCGGAAACCACCGGCTCCAATAAAGCACTGGGCAAAGGCATAAAACAAGGAAGAGTGTCTTAAACGACTGATGTGGCCCGAGGCAGAGAAATTATGATGCTATAGAACATTTCACCTACTGGGGATAGAGTGTTCTAAACTTAACCGAAAAACAGAAAAACAAACATTGGAATATTGGAGAAGTGGTACACGACACGAGCCGTATTAGTCCTCTGCCAATGTATGATTGTTTCATAAGGCATTGCTTTTAATTAATTCTGCCTCATATGATCCATCATCCATGGATTTGACGTTTTAAGGACTATTTCACATCGACCTAATGTCCTGGTCGGGTTGGAATGTCCACACTTCATCCATTTAAAAATGTATTACAAGAAATAAAACAACCGGTTACCTTTTCATTATTAGTCTATTCAGGGGAGAGGTAAAAATGAATATGGATACCCTGTGAAATGCAAATGGAGAAAAAGCCCATATTCTAATTCTGCACACCTTTAAGGAAGCATAAACGTATAGTGCTATCAGAATATTGTCTGATATAGATACGAGTCGTAAGTATGCTTTTCAAAAATATCACTCCATTGTACTTAATAGGAGAATCGACACCGAAAGGGCCGATATGTTTTTAAAAAGATATTGATGATATAACACAGACGATATTCCTGTATACGATATTCTGACGCTGAGTGGTGGACTTCCCTCTCACTGACACATCTGCAGTAGTTGATGGTTTCACACTTTGTGTGGTAGCGCCAGTCTTTCTTGTTAAGTCTCAATTTATTTAAAGTGGAAGCTTATTGATTTTGTCGCTTGGGTTCTCCCGTGATATCCCCTTGTGCTGATAAAGGCTGCAGGGTAAATGTGCGCCGAAGACACGCTAGGTGCAGTTTATTTAAATAATAATCCCATTTGCGTCTGAGCTGTGAAGATGACAGATGACTGCTGCCTGCTGATGGCTCAGCACATTACGCAGAGCCATTCATCACCATGTTTACTACTTGGCAAAGGGATGATTGCAATTTTATTCAATTTGGAGGATTATTTTTTTAACTGATTTGCCTTTTCCCCATGTTAAGCATTTCGGCTTTTCCCCATGTGTCTGTTCGTCCCAAAACCTGATTATTCGGTCACGTGCCCTCTTTCTAGTTCCCCATTTTTCCCTCCTTCACAAGCATCTTTCATAACTTTGTCAGACTGGTGCTGTGCTAGGAAGATCGCATAGCACGTTACCTTCGCATCTGTCCCAGCAGGATCAGGGAAGCAAGTGATGAAAATATGACACTTGCTCTCACTGTTGAAAGAGCCTTATCATTTTCCCAGCCTCAGTGACTCTTTACATTTTCTCAGGGTCAAAGAAAAGGTTGAATTACTAACTTTTCGGAGTATCTCTAATTTTCTGAAAATTGTTATTTAGGTTTGTGTTACTTACAATAATGTTGTGTTTTGCTTCATTCCATTTTCCCGTGGCCAGTGGTGTTTTGAGATAAGAAATGCCAGTGCTAATATTTCTCCTACACATACAAAATTCAAAGTCTGATCTTGCTAGCGTAAAATATCACCGACTGCCATAAAACCGAAACAAATTGGACAATATAACACACGTATGCAATATGTAACATAGCTAATGAGCACCTGCATTCAAATTAGCACCACGAAGTCAATGTATGTAACCCAATACTAAGTGAAGTTTCCAGTCCTTATATACCTTTGAACTACCTACCTTTAAACTCATCAACGAATCTGCCTGCTTCTGTTTCTGTTTTTACCTCTGGGTAGGTAGTGCAGTTGCCAAAAAAGACCTTCCACATTCATATTATGTCAATTGGGCTTTTAGTAATCTTCCTTCAGATGCTGGATTTTTTAGACCACGTTTTTTCATCAATCGTTGAAATTGGGTTGATCACATCTCGGCTCAGCCCAGAGGTTTGTATCTCTCTCACCAGATGATACTGGCTGCTATAGTGACTCTTTCAGACCATAATGCAATACATAGCTTCAGATTCAATGGTCTGTTGACATACAGGTTTCTCGAATGGATCATTATTTCCTAATATAAGAACAGAAAATGTAAATGCGCACTTCTGCAGAATTTTCCTCCAGGTTAAAATTCTACATGAGTCAATGTTACCTGTGTGAGCAGTTGAACAACGTTGTAGTCTATATTTACGCACACACTCCTGGGATCGTTTAAATAATCTAAAAAGTCAGAGTATTTCTTCAAACATAAGAGGAATACTGTTGAAATACATCTCTGTGCTTTGTGAAGTGGGTTTTTGGAAACATTTGTGAAAACCACTTCCATTGCATGCCCATTTTTAAAGTCATCTATATGGAACCAAGAATATGAACAAAGGTTTAATTGTAGTTGAGATTCCGTGAAAAAAGCCACATGCAGCCACCAATTAATAATAATTTGTCACTACTAACAACTGGAAGCAAACAGTCACATCCTTGGCTTTAGATCTTTACTGGATCTAGCAGGGAGTGAAGGTCAGAATCATTTTCACTTACCAGAAAAGTGAAACGAGCAACACTTTAAATTCCACATCTGGGGTGAAAGGCGAAAAACATGCAGGATTTTTTCTCTACCCCAAACAACGTGACATATTTCACCAGCAGGCATATAATGTGGAAAATGTTTGACAGGCAACTGGTATGTTTTTTAAATGGTTATAATGTTATTCTCTATTTTCAGTGAAATTGCAGCAAACTCATCTTTAACATGGGAGGGGAAATGCACCCCACAAAGATCAGGACAACGAAAGTTAATGGCAAGCCTGGATTGTGATTCCCTGCGACATGTCTATGGTGAAATTGATTTGGAGATCCAGGATGGACAAATTTCCTGAAGTGCTTTTTTGTTTAATACTTTTGTATTTTGATTCTTGAAACAGTAATATTATAAATATACTGCGATCTATTGCTACTAACGTGCCTACTTGTATGGCCCTCAAACATTTACATGTTTTAAAGCATTTACTTACGATATCCTTAAAACGTTTTGCACATTGTTTAAGAAAAATGCTACCATCGTTCTTGTCCTTAGGTGGGAGCATCCAAGAAAAAAAGGAGCATCCAAGTAGAAAGTTAACAGTATTGGTTTAAAATGTAAAATAATCAGTAAAGTGAAAATCCTACAAAATCATGTTTCACTCTTCCTAACCATACTATCTGGGCCACTGGGATTATGCAGTTGCTATATTGCTTCATAATTGTGGAATTATCCCTTTTGCCATAATCCCTACTGCCTCATTTATAGATGTTGGCAAAATCTGTTTCTAGCTCAAACAGATTGCTATATTAGTTTACTGTACAAAATAAATCACACTTAGTGCCATGTTTTAGCAGACCGTTTTCACAGGTAATTTGGTCACCTTACAGTTGTTAAGTGCTGTAATCAGATGTTAAACTGATACCAATAAAGTCCATCGATTGTCCAAACTGACAATTCCTGCAAAACTGCTGCATAATCTCTCTGTCCACTCTTTTCATCACAGTAAAATGATGAGGTTTTGATTTAAAAAACTGCCGTTACTCTGTGAAAACCTCAAAATATATAAAATTAAACACTTTCTCTTTTTTGTATCAGAGATTAACATTTTGAATATGGGTACAGAAAAAAATGGGTGTGACCTTCCTTTCTCTTGAATGATTAAGTCTGTGTATGGCCAGGTGGAGTATCATGTGCAAATGCAAAAGAGTGAAAACAGTAAATTCCTGTACAACAATGTTACTACTGGTTGTAGCACACCTTCTTATCTGTAACCCACAGGGTGAATTATTCATTTTGTTATACCTGCAACGAGGTGCACGTAGCTTTCATTTCTAAACCAGTGTTCCTTGTTATTTGTTTTTCTTATTGTCACAAAAGAAATCTGAAATAAATACAATATGGCTACACCCTTTGTCTAAAACCATTGTGTTTAAAACTTGATTCATTTTGTAAGAAATAACACAACTAACTAAGGGACTGGAACGTTTGCCTGTAAATCAATCTATAATTGAAGGGCAGAATAAAATAAAATTAAAAAATACAACTTGAATGACTCAGAACTCTGTCTATGCTTTTGAACTGTCCAAATTCTGTGAGTTGATAAGGTCAAAAAGAATGTATACATATTTAATTGACTGACTGAAAGCAGCACAAACTAATTCATAAATGAAGAAACCCCCAATGTCATCTGTAATTTTCATAATTCTGTACAGTTCCCTCTGATTTACAACTTGATTTCGGTGTGACTTTAGATTATATTATCACCGATGGAAGTAAATGTTAATTGCTGTGCATATTTTATTAGGATTTGCAATTAGGCTTCTCCATTTATAATTAATTTAATTTTTAGATGGGGCACATATCTCTCATCTCCTTGGGATGTTGAGTTTCTTTGGGGTTTATTGTAGTAGGTCTTTCATATTGCATTATTGCAGGAAAGAAATTATGTGGAATATAAATTAGCTTTTTTTCCGAACAATGAGTAAACTTTAAACAAAGTACAAATGCAATAAGCAATATGCCATATTATAATTTCTTTTGGTAGGTACATGTGCATTAATGTCACTGTGCTGATTTGGGTATTATTTTGGGAGATACAGCATCTTTGCACTTTTATTGATAACATTGTTTATAATTACCTGAATTAGTAACCCATTCAATATGTAAACAGACGCATGCAAATGTGTTTGACATAATCACAAATTACTAGATATTTGCAATTGAATCACTATTTTATGCTGAAGAACATGGACTCTGTTCACATTTTGTGACTGCATTTGTTTAACTTTTTATAACAAAACATTACATAATCATACCTTTTCATAAACCAATCTCAACTATTTGTTATAATAAAATACAACATATTTTATTGTCTTGTGTTTGCATAAATCTGAGTATTATTGTAAAAAATACAAATTCAGTACCTATCTAAGTACATTCACAATGTTTGACACATAAGTACACAACCAATCAAGAAGAGTAAGTATTGTGGGAATGTTCTATGGCTCATGTGAAATTTTACTTTAAATAATAGGGTTGCTAAGGGATTGGTGGCAAAACCCACTGGAAAACATTGTGAATGCCCAAAACACAATGAGTTTATGAGTGTCCATCACTTCTGCAAATACCAACGGCCTAATCTTCCCCCAGGCACAACCATGTTTCTACTAGTGGCCAACTGCAACTGTGGAAAATATGTCATAATTGGAGGTATTTCCTAGTTGTAATTTTGAGGTCAGGAAAAACTTCAAATCCTGGTCCTTTGAATTGGAAAATTTTAGACCTAACATCCTTGGTGTAGTCTCCCCTGCCTTTTTTGTTTCTGCTTCCTATGTTTTGACTCTGTGTTGGACTTTGTTTTTGCTGTTTTTTGGTACTCTGGGCACTTTACCACTGCTGACCAGTGCTAAAGTGCAAGTGCTCTCTGTGTAAACTGTATGCGTAATTGGCTATTCCTTAATTGGCATATTTGATGTACTAGCAAGTCTCCAGTAAAGTGCCCTAGAGGTGCCCAGGGTCTGTAAATCAAATGCTACTAGTGGGCCTGGAGCACTAATTGTGCCACCCACATGAGTAGCCCTGTAAACATGGCTCAGACCTGCCACTGCAGTGTCTGCAGTTTTAAACTGCCAGTTCGACCTGGCAAATATACCCACTTGCCAGGTGCAAACCTTCCTTTTTTTGTACATGTAAGGCTCCCCTAGGGTACGCTTTAGGTAGCCCCATGGGCAGGGTGCAGTGTATGTTAAAGGTAGGACATGTACTGATGTGTTTTACATGTCCTAACAGTGAAATACCACCAAATATGTTTTTCACTGTTGCAAGGCCTATCTCTCTCACTGGTTAACATTGGGACTGCCTTTTAATATCTTTTAAGTGCAGTTTCCCATTGGGGTCAGATAGAGATATGGAGTTTGGGGTCACTGAGCTCACAATTTAAAAATACTTCTTTTAGTAGAGTTGTTTTTAGATTGTCAGTTTGAAAATGTCACTTTTAGAAAGTGGGGATTTTCTTGCTTAACCATTCTGTACCTCTGCCTGCTTGTGTATTACACGTCTGGGTCAGACTGACAGTTAGGCTGTTGTGAATGCCCTTTAGACAGTGACACCAATGGAGCTGTGGTGTAGTCTTCATATCCTGATGAGTCTCCTTGGCTAGAGTGGGGAGGAAGGAGCTGACACTTACACCTGAAAGGGCTGTGCCTGTCTGCACACAATGCCGCCTCCAACCCCCTGGTATGTGTCTGAGGTCAGGCATCGCAAGGCAGGATCTTGCCAACAACAAAGACTTTCCATTAAAGTTTGCCTACTTCAAAGGCAGAAAGGGGTATAAGTAGTGGACCCAAAACACCAGACTTTTAGAACACTTCTGGAACAAGAGGAACCTCTGCCAAGGAGAAAAGCTGAAGAGCAGGAGGGGGAGTACTGTCCCTTTGCTGTGTGTGCTTTGCTGGGTTGGCCTGCAGTTGCCTCTTCTGCCTTTGAGAGGGCAAAGACTGGACTTTGCTGTGTATGCTGCTTGAGAAGGGCTTGGACTGAACTCCCTCAACCTGCACCTGGGCTCTCTTGCTGAGACTCCTACCGTGCCAAGTGGGGCCTAATCCAGTCCCTGGGCCCTTGAAAGGAGAAGCTAGTGAAAAAACGAGAAAAACCAAGTGCACTGACTTTGGACGACACCTAGACTGATGCCCCTGCCGCATCCCGCAATGCCGCCTGCAACTGAAGCCGTGGTCCGCGCTGGAGTGCGACGTCCACTTCCGACAACGCAGGCCCGACGCTGCTGCAGCCTCGCTGAAGTCCATGACTTCATGAGTTCTGAAGTGCCGTGCCACCAACGCGCCTGCAGCCTCGTGGCATGACCCCTGACACTGTGAGGTCGCAGCACCATGTCGTGACCATCGCATATCGACCCCACCGGAAGTACAAGGGTTGGATGCTTTGCACCGATGCCGCCTCACCTTCGCAGCAAAGACTCAACGCCTCACACCTACCCCTCCGCTCCTTTGCTCTGCAGCACTGGAACTGACGCTGCACAGATCCAGCGACGCCTCTATCTCCAACTCCGTGCACCAGCCTGTTTATGCATTCTCACAAGGTACTGTGCTTGGGGGGTCAATGTGACTTTTAGACACAAGTGTCATCATCTGAATTAGTCTGACCACCCAAACCTTCTTAAAGTTGAGTTGGATGTCAGTATACATCAGAGAGAGTTGTTTGTAGCTGAAGCACTAAGGCTTATTCATTGTGTATAATAACGTGAGAATGCTCTATTCACTGACAGAAACAGCCAGGATTAATACTTAAGCTTAATAGTTTCATAGGTTGTGGTATCTGTTCAGAGACAAAAAAAATTTTTACTCAGGTATCCAGAAGATTTTTGTCTCCACCAGGCCCAAAGCAGCTAGATCCTAACTAACCTCAAAATCTCTCTTGGCAGACTGCCTGACATGAATGAAAACACCTGCCAGCTGTAAGCTGGATGGCTGCAACAGTCTGTGGTGGGTCTCTGGATGAATAGCTTTTTCCTCTTAAATCAATCAAGAATACTTTATTTTGGTTTAAAGTCATAAAAGTAAACAGATACATAAAAATTGATCATCAATTTAATACATAGAACATTCATCACCAATTTGAACAATTTAAAATATATGCAAAATTAAAAAGTAAAATATCCTTTGAAATGAGAATAAAATGTCATCCATTTCAAGCAAAAATACTTGTAAAGGCACAAATAAGTACACCAAAAAATAAAATCAGTGCAATCTGAATTTCTATTAGTATATACTACAAGGATAAATAATCTACAGATTTGAAGCAATCTCCTGGCCATTCAAAACGATTGGCCACTTTTCCATTCATTTAGGAGCTACTACTAGAGACTGTCTTCGCTCTTAACTGCCAGCTAGGTCCTAACTAATCACCCTCAAAATGTTTTTTATCTCCCTTCGCAGACTGCCTGACATGAATGAAACACCAGCCAACTGTAAGCTGGATGGCTGCGTTGGTTGGGTCTCTGGTTGAATTGCTTTTTCTTCTTGATATAGATACTAACATGTTGACCTGGGTACTTTTTAAACTCCTGTTCCATCGCTCTACCTCCCTCGCATGGTAACAAACATGTGCACTACGTGCTACTCGCACATCCCAATTCAGATGGGAACTTCCATTTCTGTATTCGGTTCCAGACAAGGCACCTCCATAAAAGACAGCAATAAAAAGAAGAAACAATACATTAGTCATTGCCCATAAGCTTCATCACTGTACCAATCTCAATAAAAAAAAACGTGCCACATGAAAACAGGTATGCTCATCAGGTAATAACTGTATATATAGCAATGCAGGTCTCACTTGATTAAACTGATTATCAGATTAGATATTTCTTTATTTCAGTCAATTAAGACCAGAAGAGCACCCATAAAAACATGACTAAATTTCATTTTATACATACGAATTCATAACAAAGTAGAATATGCAAGCAAGAATTGCAATCCACAGCTAATCGAATGAACGCAGAAGTTGCAATTAGATGGACGAACCTCATGAGCCTGTCAACAAAAAAAAAAACTCAAGAATGGGTCTGCTATGTTTACAGGGGTGTTCGGGCCACCCAATAAATCCTTATAATTGTCACTGTTACAAATAAGTTTGTTGTTAGGTCTTGGCTACACAGTGCATGCGCTGTCTTGAAGTGACATGTTTTTAATCTGTGAGCTTCAGCTTACCATTTGCTTGCACAAGTGTTGCTCTCATATCCTTTGTCCCCTTTTGTCCATGGCATGCAAGTGTCATGCCTCTTCTTGTGAATAACGCTCCCTTAGATCTTGGACCAAGTACTTGTGTCTAGTCACTGCTTCTCTTGTGGGAACTACTTTTTTCTTTATGTTCAAACAGCCCTTGCAAGTGCACATTTCTTCCACTGCTTCTCTTGTGGGAGGTACCTTTTTCTTTATGTTTAATGAGTCATTTACAGTCCCTCATGCCTGGTTTATCTTTTTATTCAACACTCGCCCTTTATTCCTTTACTAGGTTAGCTTCCTGATGCAGTGATGTGCCCACAATCACAGGATGCTCGGGAAGCCGGGACTAGTCAACTGGAAGGTATTGGGGCACTTTACACGAGCACCACTTACATTACAAAAGATCACATTCATTTTTTTGCTCAGGGAAATTAAGTACATGTCACAGAATCACAGAAGGTTGAATCACCGCCGGAACTCGAACCTGGCTCTACAAATCTTAAGTCGGCGTCTTTGACCATAAGGTCACAATTCCCTCTTGCAGCCTCTGTGCCACAACTGTTGACACATTTTTAAAGCTACAGTATATGTTGCGGCAGCTCTCTTCGTCACTGAGGCCCGTATTTATACTTTTTGACGCTAAACTGCGCTAACGCAGTTTAGCGTCAAAAAAATTAGCGCCGGCTAACGCCATTCTGAAGCACCATGCGGGCGCCGTATTTATAGAATGTCGTTAGCCGGCGTTAGCCGACCGGCGCTGCCTGGTGTGCGTGAAAAAAAACCACGTACACCAGGCAGCGCCGGCGTAGGGGAAAATGGCGTATGGGCGTCTCAAAATGGGGCAAGTCAGGTTGAGTCAAAAAAATCGCCTCAACCTGATTTGCGCCATTTTTTTACGACGCCCATCCCCCATTAACATGACTCCTGTCTTAGCAAAGACAGGAGTCATGCCCCCTTGCCCAATGGCCATGCCCAGGGGACTTATGTCCCCTGGGCATGGTCATTGGGCATAGTGGCATGTAGGGGGGCACAAATCAGGCCCCCCTATGCCACAAAAAAAAAAAAAAAAAAAAATACTTACCTGAACTTACCTTAATGTCCCTGGGGTGGGTCCCTCCATCCTTGGGTGTCCTCCTGGGGTGGGCAAGGGTGGCAGGGGGTGTCCCTGGGGGCAGGGGAGGGCACCTCTGGGCTCATTCTGAGCCCACAGGTCCCTTAACGCCTGCCCTGACCCAGGCGTTAAAAAGAGGCGCAAATGCAGGGTTTTTTGTCCTGCCCACTCCCGGGCGTCATTTTTGCCCGGGAGTATAAATACCACGCCCATGCCTGGGAGTCATTTTTTAAGACGGGAACGCCTACCTTGCATCTCATTAACGCAAGGAAGGTGTTCACGCCAAAAAATGGCGCTAACTCCATGAACTTTGGCGCTAGACGCGTCTAACACCAAAGTATAAATATGGAGTTAGTTTTGCGTCGAATTTGCGTCGAAAAAACCGACGCAAATTCGGCGCAAACGGAGTATAAATATGCCCCTGAATCCCTTCAAATTAAAATGTGTGACAATGAAGCTACAAGTGTACAAGAGTTACACGAAGTGCCGCTAACACCACATGCGTACTTTAGCTCTTCCTCCCCACATTCCTACAGCCTCAATGACTTTACTCTGCCAATAGCACACCTTGGGGAAGGTAAGGACGTCAGTTGCTTTAAGTCATGGGTGTCCAACATTAATCCATTAGTGATAGAGCGGTCCGTACTAATAATTTTACCTGTGTTCGGACGCTCTTTAGGCCGATGAATCTTTTGACTAAGTGGGACTCTCTGTACTCTATATCGATCAACTTCCTTAAATCAATAATTAATAACGAACATAAGCAATACCTTGATCAACATAACACTTGACAATTAATCCAGAATACATTTCGGCGAACCCTGACCTTTCAGTCAGGAATAACCACACCAGTTTATTCAAAGTTAGTGAATTTTATTTCCCTATATTAACAAAGCTAGCCCAATATAGATGTGTCTCAACACCAAATGATAAACATATATGGACATTAATAGCTGTCCATAACGGCGAAACAGGTGCAATCTATGTAGCATTTGAATCACAAGGCATTCGATAATAGCAATGCAAATCACTAATACGATAATCTGTAACAAACTAATTGCATACATTTAGTCAGCATAACAAGATCTCAAATTGCATCGTGCGACATATGGAATCCTCGTCTAACCTCAAATTAGCATCGGCATGTGGGACTTCATGCAAAAACAATTTAGCAACATTAATTTAGAAAAACTCCTAACTAGGGCTCTTATCAAAATCAGCAGTTGGTTACCTAAAGGAAACACAATGCAATTTTACAATTTCCTTTCATATTTACCAATTACGATCAGCAATCAAGGAAGTCTTCGTCTCACAGGTACCGTTTCTCGATCAGCATGGGACGGGGCAAAAGGGGCAGGGGTGGACGGGGCAATTGCCTCACGGCGGCAAGGTAAAACTACTACTTCATGCAAGGGATCAAAGTTAAAGTCTCTAGGGCAAGAATCATTAAAGTCTCTTTCTCTCGATTAGAGAAAGCATCAAAGTCTCTTTCAAAATGGCGTCGCAGCAAAGTGGGCCATAATAGCTACGGAATGACGCGATGTCGGGCAATAGCTGGTAATGGCTGATAATAGCTACTTTCCTCTCGTGCACCTGGGTTTTATAGACAACAGTTCAAATCCAGTAGGGTCTTCCATTGGAGGGTTCATAGGTTAGCTTCAAATTGTCCAATCAAAAACGACAGTTCTCAAGCTTTTACTTAAGCATACATTATCCTTGGAGATGGGTACGCAAGTTGCAACATTTTATACCAATTAACTCACTTTCAGAGCTTCCATTGTCCGCACCTGCAGATCGACCTTGGAGTAAAGAGAAAATATGCCAGGCTGGCACGAAACCTTAAGATAAGCATGTGAACGGTCTCAGTGGAAAAGTACAGCTTCAAGCAAAAGTACACGTTTAATAGCACATTGGAAAAATACGAGCATCTAAACCGTGAGACCAGGCCACTAGGCCGAAGCCTGCACTAAAGTAATGCTAAGCTAAAACATTTCAAACAAGCAAATCATAGCACACGTTTACGATTATGTCGGATTAGTGCAATTCTAATACACCACGTTATATAAAGCACGCTTATAAATGTTGGCAAACTACTCTGAGGGCACATTTTGTCCCCGTACAATCTTTATTAGTTCGGTTAAAGACACACATGATTATTTCACACTACGTTTACGTGTTAATAAATGTAAAACCTTCATTTTCTGCTTCATCATGAGAGCGATGTGAAAAGTATAGTTCTGAGATGGAAAACGTGCTCTCTCGATTTTCATTTTCATGCAAGAGAACAACGTGCTATTTTACGCAGGGGCACTTTTTTAGTGATTTGCACAGAATCACAGGCTGTTGAGCTGATGCCAGAGCTCAAATCCGGTTCCACAGTTGCACAGGCTGCAGCCACGGACATAACGACGCATCTCTAATGCCGCATTTTCAAACACCGCATCTCCCTCCTTCAGCCTCTGAGCCAAAGCCCTTAGCACAGTTTTACTGTTAAAACATATGACGCTTTATCTCTGTCTTTGAAGATAAAACAAATACCTGGTAGTCACTGAAGGGCCTCTTACTATCATTTATTACAACCTGCAACTTTACGAGGGTAACAAACAGTCCCGCTCGCAATGATTTGATGATCACTGATACACATCTAAACGCTGTACTGTTACTTTCGCACTAAATTACTCCAAAGGGAGGATGTGAGTGTTTTTTTTAAACGAACATAAGAAATTCAAAGGTTTAAAAGAGAATTCATACATTTGTGTTACCATCTTACAATGCCTTCTACTTCATGCGTTCCTCTTACAACATATTTGTACTTCGAATTATATTTATTATTTATCTTTCACATTTTCTTTCTGCTGTCTGTTCAACCGATTTAATTTTCACATTCATATCATGTTCTTTCGGGTGCGGCACCTTCAGTTTCTGGTATTGTGCCTCTTCTTGTGCATGGATTTTATGGTTTTCTTAGCCCATTCATTCTAAACACTCTGCCTTCATGTGTATGATTTCAGAGCCGGAACTTCCTGTCTCTTCTCTTGCGCTCCGATCTTCTGGTTGCCACCCTCTCCTCCACTTCCTATGTTCTGATTTTGCTTCATGAGCCTCCTTCTTCCCTTTATACTTTCAGGTTTTTTTGCGCATCCTCCTCTTAACAAATGTGCTTCGCATAATTTTTACACATTTGATTATGTTCTTCCTCTTGCCATATTGGGTCTTTTCAAAGCCAAAGCTTCCTTTTTCGGTAAATATTCCCCACAGCTTCATGTGTTCTATGTATAGCCTCAGCTGTACACAGGATTATCGTTAGTTTGAACTTTAATCTACACTGCTGATTGTGTTTAATTCCTTTTTTTATATATCATATGGGTGTCCTTCAGAGCAGTGGTTCCCAACCTGTGGTCCGGGTACCCATGGGGGTCCGCGAAGCCTCCTCAGGGGGTCCGTGACTGCTTAGAAAATTAAATAATATTAACAGATTAGATCCCCAGCTTTCAGTAATGACTCATTGGGGGATCCCCAGATTCCAATAATGATTCAGTTGGGGTCCCCGGATTCCAGTAATGATAAAGTGGGGGTCCACAGAAGTCAAAAGGTTGGGAACCACTGCTTTAGAGTCTATTTTTTCATAAATTATGTCTCTTTATGTACAAGTTCAATCAGTTGCTTTTGATAACCACTTTTTAATTGTTGTGCTCTACAGTCGACCTGAGGAGCTTTGCCGGCAATTTGTACTGGACAGACAATGATTAGGTTGAGCGATGCAGCGCGCATGCACTGCTTTCCGACATGTTGTTATCTATCTGTGGGATATAACCACACCCACCTCACATGCATCACTTTCATTCATTCTTGGGCTTGTCTTTCAAAAATCCCTCTATGTCGTTGGTAAATGCCTTACGTTTGTCCCACCTTAAGGCTAGTTTGTTACATCCTTGCAGACTGACCATGTTACATGGCTTATTGCACAATCACCTATATACTTTAGTGTGGGTACACTACTTTCGCTTTTTTCTCTCCCCTTCGTATTGCCTGGCTGTAGGAAGCTGGCCTGGTGTGTGGTGAGTACCTAAGGTACTTACACCTTATACCAGGTCCAGGTATCCCCTCTAAGTGAAGTGTAGGTAGTGTCTAGAAGCCAGGCTCTTCGAGAGGTAGCTGCGGGTGGCAGCCAAGGCTTATCTAGGAGACATGCAAAGCTCATGCAACACCACTGTAGTCACACAGCACTTACACACATGAAAGAAACCACACAGTTTTACAAAAATAAAGGTACTTTACTATGGTAACACAATACCAAAACTATTATAGAGGCAATACTACCTGAGCAGGTGAGTAAACATATAATAACCTCCTTGGCGGTGGCACGCCAAATGTCCCTCTTCTGGTGGGCGCTGACCTACATGACACGCACAAGGAAAGAGGAACAGTCATTACCAACTGCACCGTCGTTGTGAGTGGCCCCCTCCCTACTCTGGCCATGTGGCCCATTCATTCCCATGCAATAATGTTCTGTGAACTCTGCCCCCTTCCCTCTTCCAACCAGCCTTCTCCACCCAGGCGTAGCCCATACAACGTGCTCCCTGTGTACTAACCTGTTGGTCTGGAGGACCGTAGAGTAGCGTGTACTGGGGGAGGACCCCGTCTACCAGTTTCTCCAACTCCTGTGCAGTGAAGGCAGGGGCCCTTTCCCCAGACGCAGCAGCCATCGTCGCTTCCAGACCGAGGTCACAGCAGCACTTGCAGTGTAGATCCTCTCCTGTCGAAGGTCAGGTATCTAGTGATTGAACAGATAGAAAATGGAGGTGACGTCCGCGGCGGTGACGTCCGCGGCAGTGACGTCCGCGGCAGTGACGTCCGCGGCAGTGACGTCCGCGGCGGTGCGCATCATCACCGCCAGCGCACCTGTTCATCGGCTCTTGGGACCCATAGGGTCCAATGTTAACCAATCAGCATTGCGCCGCGGTCTACGACCGCCTACCGCGACGGTGTGCAACGCCAGCGCAGTTACCCCACAATCCCATTGTCCCACTTTAGAGGTCAGGCAGCCGCCATTTCTGGGGCCCACATGGCTTCATTTACTACTGCGTCACACATAGCTAGGCCTACACTCAACACACATACAGGAAGGGTTTTGTGAGTGGTGTAGTCTTGTGTGTGACTGTGGGTACATACCTGGAGGAATAATGACTGGCTCTTCGCCAGGAGCCCCTACCCATCACACTGAAGATGCAGGAGTTGGTTACCGGTGAACACAGGATGGTCAGCACTGCACCGCTAAGGATGGAGTTGAGTTCTTGGAGGATGCAGGTGATGTCCCAAGCCGGGTAGAAGATTGCAGACTGGGTTGCGTTTCTGGATTCCTTCAACAAGCCTTGGTAAAGGCAATTTTTGGGGTTGCAGGGAAGTGGAGTTGCCGGGGACCAGCAAGGTGCAGGGGGACTCAACCCAGAAGGAGGAGTTACAGGTGCCCCCAGCAATCAAGAGAGCCGACAAAAGCCCAGGCAGCACCCACAGGAGTCCCACAGGACGAGGACACAAGGTTCAGGAAGGATCCCATGAAGCCCTACAAAAGAAGGTCCCACACCGCAGGAGAACCACGGAGAGGGCTGTGCTTCGCAGGAAGGAGTACTGGGGGCTCGAGCTGCATGTCGCACAAAGATCCCTTGGAGGAGATGCAAACAAGCCTTGGCAGCTGCAAGAGACGTGGTGCAAGGGGGTACTGTCCTGCGTGGGAAGGCAAAGGCTAACCTCCATCCAAGTTGGATAGCTGGTAGAGAGGACCAAGTGGACCACCTGTGATGCAGCATCCACTCAGCTCAGCAGGAGAGATGATCCATGCAGCCAGTCGTCATTGCTGTAGGTGCCTGCGGATGTAGAGGAGTGACTCCTTCACTTCAAGGGAGATTCCTTCTTCCTTCCTGTGCAGGCTGAAGAGTTGCTGTCTTCTGAGGATGCACAGCTGGGGAAATGTTGCAGATCCTCGTGGATCTGCAGCTTTGTTGGTTCCTGGGAGGTCCATTCACTGTTCCAGTGGCCAGAAGTCAAAGTGGAGGTTGCAGAGGAGTCCTGCTGGAATCTTGCAAGCCGAATCTGAAGACGCACCCAAGAGAGAGACCCTAAATGGCCCTGAAAGGGGGATTGGTCACCTAACCAGGTAAGCACATATCAGCAGGGGGCTCTGACATCACCTGCCTGGCCTGGACACTCAGATGCTCCCAGAGTCCCCTGCTAACCTTTAAAACAAGATGGCAGAACCCAGGGATCCTCTGGAGGAGCTCTGAGCACCACCCCTGGGGTGGTGATGGGCAGGGGAGTGGTCACTCCCCTTTACATTGTCCAGTTTCACACCAGAGCTGAGACTGGAGGTCCCTGAACCCGTGTGGACTGGTTTATGCATGGAGGGCACCAAATGTGCCCTTCAAAGCAAACCAGTGGCTTGGGGAGGCTACCACTCCCAAGACACTCACACCTATTTCCAAAGGGAAAGGGTGTTACCGCCCTCTCCCAAAGGAAATCCTTTGTTGTACCTTGCTAGGCTTGATCAGATCAAGCAGCAGGAGGGCAGAAACCTGTCTGAGGGGTGGCAGGAGCTTGGCTGCCCAGAAAAACCTGTAATACTGGTGGTAGCAATGCTGAGGGTCCTCTAAGGAGCCCCCAGAGTGCATGGAATCATACTTCCAATACTTACAACAGGATTGGGATATGATTTCGACATGTTTGATACCAAAAATGCCCAGGTTCGGAGTTACCATTATGTAGCTGAACATAGGTAGTGACCTATGTCCAATACACGCATAATATGGTGTCCCCGCACTCACACAGTCCAGGAAAATGGATATGGAGTTTGTGGGGGCAGCTCTGCTTGTGCAGAGGTGCCCTCACACACAAATACCTGAACTCTGCCCTGTAGCCTGAGAGGGCCTACCACAGGGGTGACTTATGGTGACCTGGAGCAGTGAGCTGTAGTAAAAACTGGTGCATGCACCCATTTCACACAGACTGCAATGGCAGGTCTGCAGAACCCTTTGCTTGGGCTCCCTATGGGTGGCAGATTAACTTCTGCAGCCCATATGGATCCCGTGGTACCCCAATACCCTGGGTACCTAGGTACCATATACTAGGGACTTACATGGGGGGACGAGTATGACAATTGTGGGAAGAAAAAGGTACAGTTTGCAGGTTAGAAGGGAGAGAGCCTAATCAGCAGGATCCCAGTGAACACAGTAAAATACACTGACAAACTGGCAAAAAGTGGGGGTAACCATGCTAGAAAGAGGCTACTTTCCTACATCCCCCCAAACAAAGGATAATAAGGATAACCTTGGTCAGTTGAGACTCTATTGTATAAGTGGTGATAAGTGGAGAGTAGCTCTGTAGTAGAGTGGTTACTCCCATTATCATCCACTATGTGGCCCCTTTCCTGTGGGGAGGAGGACCACCCTGTTTGGTAACTTTTCCCTGAAGTATATTTAAACCGTGTGCCCTTAGATTTCCTATGCCTAAGGTGTTGAAAAAGTGATAGAGCAGGACAGGATGACTGTCCCTGGGGCTCTATGTTAGGACAGGGGTGCTGTCTTAGCAGGGCTAGAGCAGGACAGGATAAGAGTCCTAAAGGCTCTAAAGAAGTACAGGGCTGCTGTCCTAAAGGCTCTATAGAAAGACTGGTTTGCTGTCCTAGGGTGTCAGGGGTGGTGCAGGGTTGCTGTACCAAAGTTTCTCTGAGAGGGCAGGAGTGCTGCTCCAAGTTTTCTAAGACAGGGCAGGTTTGCTTTTCTGTCTTAGGTTCCTTCCAGAGGTGTACCTTTACCCCTGGGAACTCAGCTGTGGTAGAATGTGGCTCCTGTGGTTCAGGCTCCAACCTGGGGGGTGGTATCCTACTTCAGAGGAGTGGGATCCTTAGTGGGAAGGTGGGCAGGGAATAATTTGGTATATCCTACATGCCTGTATTTTTAGGAGTGTCCTGGGCCATTATTCCAGGCTCCAGGGCTCCTTCCATACTTTTCTCTTTAGTCTGCTTAGAGAGTAAACGGAGCAAATGTTTGGGGATGCCCAACATGGCAACATGGGCAAGGAACTCTACCTCAGCCCAATCTGAGGTCTCCAGGTCATTCCCTAGGAGGCACTCAACAGGTAAGTCAGGAGAGACTACCACCTGTTTAGGTCCAGTAACTCCACCCCAGCTAAAGTGAACTACAGCTAAAGTGAGGGACTGAGTGGAGGCATTCACATCAGTGACTTGGTACTGGTGGCCAAGTAGGTGCTGTGCAGGTGACCCTAACTTTTCAGTAACTATGGTGACACTGGCACCTGTGTCCCTGTAGGCCTCAGCCTCAACACCATTTACCTGGATGTGCTGCTTGTACTTACTCATGTTAAGGGGACAAGCAGCTATGGTGGCAAGGCCAGTGCCTCCCTGGGAGACCAAAACTGTCTTAGGGGTCTCTACACCTACCCTAGATTCCATTATGGTCCCAACTACACTTTTGGGCTGACTACTGCCATTAGTCCCACCACTACTACTAGGGGCACTAGGAGTGGAAGTGGATGTAGAGGTGGTGGAAGGCTCAGGGTCTTTACCAGGGCAGGAGCTGTTCCCTGGCCTATGGCCTTTATTTCTGTATACATAGCACCAGGGCTTTTTAACATCTGCAGAGGAGGAACAGGTTTTAATATCACCCCAAGAGGAGTTTTGTGGCCTGGTGGGGAGTCCTTACTTCTATCTGTGTCCTCACCCTTGTCCTGGGACTTACCTGTTTCCTTTTTCTTATCTTTATTATCCTGTGTGAGTTTTTCTGTTCACACTTGTTCTGACCCATTTGTCTGCCTTCTTTCCCAATTCTTGGGGAGAGGTCAGATCTGAGTCTACCAAGTACTGGTGCAACAAATCAGACACACAATTGTTAAGTATATTCTCTCTCAGAATCAGATTGTTTTAAGCCCTCATAACCAGTGACCTTGCTACCATGTAACCAGCCTTCCAAAGCTTTCACAGAGCAATCCACAAAATCAACCCAATCCTGGGAGGACTCTTTCCTGGTCTCCCTGAACTTGATTCTGTACTTTTCAGTGGTAAGACAAAACCTATCCAAAAGATCAGATTTTAACACTGTGCAATTATCAGCATCCTCCTCTCTGACAGTAAGACATCTATCTCTACACTTGTCAGAAAGGAAAGCCAAAGGATAGCAGCCCACTGTCTCTTGGGGACCCTCTGAACTTTGCATTCCCTTTTCAGAGCAGAGAACCACTTGTGAATGTCATCCCCCACCTTGTGGGGAGGGGGGGGTAACTTCACTAAGGTTTCTAGAATCAAAAGAGTCCTCCCTGACCCTAGGTTCCCTGAAACCAAAGCTGCTGCCACCAAGGGGTGCTAACCCCAATCCTTGCCTCTCTCTCTCTCTCCCCACTGCCAAGGCCTCCCTATCCATGGCTAGCTGTTGCTGCTGCAGCCTCAGCCTGTCCTCCTCAACTTCCTAAGTTCCCTATCTAGAGAATCCACTCTGGGAGTTGAGCAGTTTGTCCCCTCTGACACTGAGGTGACATGAGAATTGGTAGAGGGGGATCTGTCTCTCGGCTGACTAACCTCTCGACTAGTCTTCTTGGCACAAAGGGAGACCTAGTGGTATGACTACCGCTTGCACTTCCTGAAGTGCTCCCTGTGGTACTAGTGGGTCTGCTAGGGACTTTGTGACCCTCTGAAAAAACCTGTTCAGCCCTCCCAATATCTAAATCTTCTTTTTCTAGCAGTGGGGGTTAGACTCTCCTCCTTCTTCCTTTTTCCCCTGGCTACCAGGTTTGTCCTGGTCATCCTGGAGGAGCAGGCCCAACAGCAGACCCTTGTTAGTATTCTTCCCTATCTTCAGCTTCCTAGAAACACACACCTCTCTCAGTTCCCGGAAGGATAGATCCCCATAGGGGGAATCCATGGCCTGAGATATGTGCTCAGCTGAAGACATGGTATGTGTTAGGATCAATCCAACCCACCCCATTCCAATTCACCCTACTCAAGTCCAATCAATACAATCAAATCAAATGTACCCACCCCAATCCAATCTAATCCATGCACTCCAATCCACCACAATCCAATCCCTCACCCCCTTCTAACAAATCTGACTCAATCCAATTCACCCACTCCAATCCACCTATTTCCACTCAATCCACCCCACTTGATCCCAGTCCAATCCACCACACTCTACTCCAAACCAATCCACCCAACCCACTCCACACTTTTCCACCCAACTTCACTCCATGGCAGTGCACTCTCCTACACTCTCTGCCACTGAACCACTGAATTCCACTCCCCTCTACCCAACTCTACTCCAACAAATTCACTCTACAACACTCTACTCCCCCTCTCCACTCTACACCACTTCATGCCAATGACCTTTAGCCATGCTGAACAGCAGCCACACTAGCGCACAACATGGCAAAAACACATTGCCAAAGCAAATAGCTCTTGTATAGGTAAGGCCTATTGGCTTTGCCAATGCTTGTTTTAGTGATTGTGTGTTATTTGTGGACAGTTCATCTTCAACATCAGTATCAATTATTTAGGGGGAAATCCTAGTAAACAAACATGTGAACAACAATTCTGGAATTAATAATTTATGTTAAAACTGGAAAAATAAAATCACTCAAGGATTGGTTCATTACAACCATAAAAGTTGGAGATAAAAGAGAACATTTAACATCATAAACTACATATCAAAATTGGGCCACAATTGCACTTTCGTCACTTCACCATTGCCAAAGCACTCCTAATATAACTCAAACTCCATAACAAATTTCGGGTGCACCGAGCTCTTGTACGTTAAAGAAGGCAATCTATTCGCAACCCGTAAAATCGAGAGTAAAAAATCTATAGTACAAGAATTTATATAAAGTCCAGGATAGCATAAAATGAACTATACTTTGATTGTATAGATTGTCACAAGAATATCTAGGAGGGATCTGCACCAAGTGCCCAGTACAGGAAATGCAAACAGAAAATGTTCTGGGTGGGTATTAGTGCAAGATAAGGCTGCAACCCTGCAGTAGGAATCAAATTGGAATGAATAGTAACTGATTGCAAGGTTTGCGCCTTCAATGCACAAACATTAGAGCACTGATTGTAAAACAGGATTTTTACTCGTTCTTTCAATGTAGCAGAAATCAAAGCTGGGTTAGTTCCATGGCACCTAGCTTTTCAAAAGCCCATTTAATATAGTTTCATTAGGGAATCTCCCACATTTTCTCCAACACTAGACAATTGTTCAATACTACCCTGGTCTTCTTCAGGTGTACACCAAATCTTAAGCCATAACCATGAGGGGGTAACATAAACCGCATCGTCTAGATAGCTCAGACCTAGTTCTGTCTGGCCCATACAGAATGCAGGATTTATGAAAGGAAACTGACAAATCTAATTTCTAAATTCTGAAGGGTATCTATAATGGCATATCCCCACACAACTGCGCCATAAAGTCTCACTGGAATACGTCCATTTTTATATACTTGACTTAACTCTTTTATTGGCTTTGATCCCAGCCTAGACAATTCTGTTCTAATTTTGAGTAAGTGGTCCCATTTAGAGCTAATGTCAAAGGGTATTCCCAAGTAGTTAAGAAAGGCAACTCTATCCACTTGGAGCCCTCCAATCAAATAGTTCTTAGTTTTTGTATTTTTGGGGACAAGAACCTTTATTAGTGATCTAGAATAGTTAATTGGTAGGTCTAAGTCATACATAAAGGAAGTAAAAGACTCCAGAAGTAATTGTAACCTGTTAGCTATTTTAGCAATCATGATGGCATCATTCGTATGTAAGAGACATGGAACAGGGTGACTACCAATTTGCAGCATGCCCTTCCCTTTTTAGGTCACACCCTACCATACAGCACAGCTTTCTGGTTTGCTAAAGACATCTTGGGGACAGTCAGAAAGCTGACCTAGGAATGCATTCTGCCCATTGCTTGCCTTTGACTTTGTAGTTTGTAACTCACATTTTATTGCTTTCCATTTGCTGGCTTTATTTGTTTTAGAATGCCAGCTTGAGTCTGTACCTTCCCTTGCTCAAACCTTATCAACAGTATTGTTCCAAGTGCTCTCGTTCTAGAAATAGGCCTGTAAATCTTGCTCTTATCTCATCACATTTCCTGTGTATCCAAAGACCAATGTGAACTGTCAGGAGCTGTCTTCTGAAGGCGCTTGTTTACTTTTCCCTCTCTGACTTCAAAGTGAGACTATTTATATGACAGTCTTGCTGTGTACTGGGGGTAGAAAAGAGTTTTCTTTTCCTAGCACACAACAACATTTCAATCAATCAATCATTTCTAAAGTACGGCTAATCACCCATAGGGTCTCAAAGCGCTGTTTGTGGGCGTGCTGCTCAATCAAAGAGCCAGGTCTTGAGGTTTTTCTTTAACTGCTTGAATGATGCTGTCTGCCTGCGTTTGAGAGGTAGCATGTTCCATGTCCGGGCTGTGAAGTAGGAGAAGGATCTTCCTCCTGCTGTGCTTTTCTGGATCTTGGGAATGGCTGCGAGGGTGAGCTGGGACGAACGGAGTTGGGTGTTGGGTACGTAGAAGGCGAGGCAGTGGTTGAGGTATGCCAGTCCTATGTTGTGTAGTGCCTTGTGAGTGTGGATCAGGAGTTTGTATGTGATGGGCTTGTTGACTGGGAGCCAGTGTAAGTCTCAGAGGTGGGAGAAGATGTGGCTGTGTTGGGGGATGTCCAGGGTGAGTCTGGCTGCTGCAGTCTGGATTCTTTGTAGTCTTGATTGTAGTTTCTTGGTGATTTTGGCATAGAGTGCGTTGACGAAGTCCAGTTTGCTAGTGACAAGTGCATGGGTGTCTGTCTTCCTTGTGTCGTAGGGGATCCACTTGAAGATCTTTTGAAGGATTTGGAGGGTGTGGAAGCATGACGAAGAGACAGCGTTGACTTGGCGGGTCATAGAAATTGAGGAGTCCAGGATGATGCCTAGATTGGGTGCGTGGTCTGGGGAGTGGACAGGGGCGTTTCCCAGTGCAGTGGGCCACAGGTGGAAGGAGTGGAGCCGATTACGAGGATCTCCATCCAAGTGGAGACTGCTCTCATCCCATTGCAGAAACTTCTCTTGGCCTTCACAAGGTCATCGGACAAGGAGAAAATCAGTTTAGTATCATCTGCATAGGAGGGGATGTTTAGCCCGTGTTGTTGGATGATCTTGGCTGACGGGGCCATGTAGATGTTGGAAAGTATTGGGCTGAGTGATGATCCCTGGGGTACTCCGCAGCATGTATCTTTGGGTTCTGATGTGAACGAAAGTAGTCTGACACTCTGTGTTCTCCCAGTGAGGAAGGACCTGATCCATTCCAGTGCTTTATCTCAGATGCCAGCGTCTTGGAGTCTGGTGCAGAGGGTGGGGTGGAAAGCAGTGTTGAATGCAGCGGAGAGGTCTAGGAGAATGAGTGCGTCAGTGCCTCTGTGGTGTAGTATGGTGCGTATGTCGTCGGTTGCTGCTAGCAGTGCTGTTTTGGTGCTGTGGTTGCACCTGAATCCAGATTGGGTTGGGTCTAGGAATTGATGTGTCTTGAGTTAATTCGGTGAGTTGGTGGTTGACTGCATTTTCAGTTACTTTGCTGGGCAAGGGAGCAGAGAGATGGGTCTGTAGTTCTTCATCTCCCTTGGGTCAACGGTATGTTTCTCGAGTAGCGGGTTGATCCCGTTGTGCTTCCAATCTGATGGAAAGGTGGCAGTCTCAAAGGATCGGATGATAGATCGGCAGAGCTCAGGTGCTATGTTGGCACTGGTCAGGTTCAAGATGTGATGAGGGCACGGATCTGAAGGTGCCCCCGAGTGGATGGAGCCCATGGGTCCTTGGGTGTCCTCTTTGTTGATGGGGGTACTGGAGTTCAGGATTTGGTGTGGTGCTGGGTCCATGGTTTTGGTTCTTGGAGCCTTTGTAAATGTCCTGGATTTTTCAGAGGAAGAAGGCGGCGAGGTCGTCGCAGAGGTCTTGGGAGGGAGGGATTGATGAGGTGTCTGTCCCTAAGTTTGTGAATTCTTTGATGATGGTGAAGAGCTCTTTGCTGTTGTGAGCGCTGATGCTGAGGCGTTCTTGAATGGTGTCTTTTGCTGGCCCTGATTCTCTGGTAGTGCGTGGTAGACCGTGTTCTTGTACGCTATGCGGTCTTCAGTTGATTTGCTGTCCCTCCATTTCCGTTCTAGTCATCTGCAGGAACGTATGGTTGTGAACCATTTAGGTGTTTTGCTATGTTGGTTTCCAGCTAGTTTCCTGAGGGGGTTATGCTGTCAGCGCATTTTGATAGCCAGTGCGTGCAGCTTCATTAGTGTCTGCTGCGTCCGGTGGGGGGGTGGTTGAGAGAGCTGGTGAGTTGCGCTTCTGTAACTTTGCCCCAGTGTCTGCCAGGGGTGGGGGTGCATAGTGGCATGCAGTTTTCACTGTGAAGGTAAAGTGGACGCATTTGTGGTTGGTCCAGTGGAATTTGGAGGCATGAGAGATGGTGATGTTGTTTCCTGCTGAGAAGACAGGGTCGAGGATGTGTCCAGCTCTGTGGGTGGGAACATTAACAATTTGTTTGGGGCCAAGTGTTGCAAGGTTGTCAGAGAGGTTTGTGGTGTTGGGGTCATCGTGGATAGCAAGGTGGAAGTTGAGGTCACCGAGTAGGATGTAGTCAGAAGAGGTGGGTGCCTGGGTGGGCGATGAGGTCGGCTATGTCTTCGCAGAATTGAGGTCAGAATCCGGGCGGCCTGTAGATGAGTGTGCCATGGATAGAGGAGTTGGGGTTGGTCTGAATCGGGAAGTGCAGGTGTTCATAGGTTGGCTGAGTCTGTTGGTGGTTGTCAGGCGGAAGGTGTTCTTGTAGACTATGGCAATGCCTCCTACAGGCCTGTTTGCTCTATCGTTGTGGATGATTTTCTAGCTGTCTAGGATGGCTGTGGCGATGTCTGGGACCGAGTTCAGGGTGATCCACGTGAAGAAGGAGATGCCCGGGGCAGTCAAGTCGAGGAGGTCCCAGACTTCTACTGCGTTCTTGACGAGGAAGCCTGTGTTGAGGAGTATGCACTTGAGGTGGTCGTCCATGCTTGGTGTGGGAGCATGCGCGGAACGAAAAAGTTCCATGAGTGTTTAAATTAATTGTAGAAGTATTTCAGAATATATCAGAATTAGGAACACAAATGAAGCACATTTTTTGTTATATCAGAAGTGTGTTGGAAACAAATACTTTAATATGATCAAAACAAATAATGACACTAGGTAATGCAATTTCCACACATTTTCGCTGTGCAGTGTATAGTTTTATTAGTAAAACTGTATGTTTGTGCAAATGGTATTGCCATTTCAGTTGAAAATGTGTTGTCTGTAATGGCAGTGTGCTACCACACCATGAATACTCCACTCTATGCCACTCCACTCTACTCTGCACCACTCTACACCACTGCACTCTACTCTGCACCACTCTACTTTACACCCCTCCAAGCAACTGCACTCTGCACCACTCTACTCTATGCCACTGCAGACTATTCCATTTCATACTATGCCTGTCTCTCTACTCTATCCTTTACCTATCTACTCTGTCAATGCACTCTTTGCCACTCTACACCATTGTACTCTTCGCCATTGCACTTTACACCACTCCAGTCTATCCCACACCAATCTACTCTGCACAACTCCACTCTATGCCACTGCACTCTATGCCAATACACTGTACACCAATGCACTTTACTCTGCAACACACTACTCTATGACCCTGCACTATACGCTCATCTGCTGTACGTCACTCTAATCTACTCTGCACCACTGCACTATATGCCACTGCATTGTACACCACTTTACACCATTAAACTCTATGCCACTCTATGTAAATGCATTCTACCCTGCACCACTGCACTGTACACCACTTCACTCTAATATGAAACTATCTACTCTATGCCACTGCACTCTATGCCACTGTACTCCACTCTGCACCACTCCACTCTATGCTACTGCACTTTACGCCACTCTGCTCTAAACTACTGCACTCCTTGGCAATGCACTCCACACAACTGCACTCAATGTCACTACACTCTCCACCACTGCACTCAAAGACACTCCACTCTGCAACACTGCACTCTCTGCCACTGAACTCTATGCCACTCCTCTATGAACTACTCCATTCTATGTCACGCTACTCTTCTTTACTCACTCTAAAACACTCTACTCTGCACTATTCCATTCTACGCCACTGCACTCTACGGCACTATAGTCTAATCTGCACCTCTCTATGCTACTCTACTCTGCACCGCTATAAGCCACAACACTCTATGCCACTCGACTCTACTCTGCACTCTATGCCTCTCGACTCCACTCTGCGCCACTCCGCAACACTCCACTCTGCTCCACTCCACTCTACACCCTATCTACACCACTACATTCTACAATGCTGCATTGTATGCCACTGAATTTGGTGCCACTGCACTCAAAGCCACTGCACTCAAAGCCACTATATTCTGCAGCACTATAACAATGCACTCTACACCAGTTCACTCTACTCCATGCCAGTCCAGTGAATCCCATTCTAAACGACTCCACACTATACCACTCCTATACACAACACTCTCTGCCACTCCAGTCTACAACACTCTACTCCACTCTTCGCCATTCCGCTCTACGACACTCCATGCCACTCTCCTATATTCCACTAACTTTTAACCATGCTGAATAGCAGCCACCCAAGTGTACAACATGGCTAAAACACATTGGTAAAGCCTATACCTCTTGCATAGATGCAACCTATTGGCTTTGCAAATGCTTGTTTCTGAACTGATGTACCCCGCTTTTGGATTTAATTGGCATGGTACATTCACCGTTCTGACCATAACATATTTTAACTGTAGTATCACAGTGTAAATGTCTGAGCAGAGTAAAGCAGCCCCCTTCTGCGTCCATGGCCTTCAGCATACCCCATAGTTTAGAGTGGTTTACAATATCAAAAGAACAGGCTAAGTCTATAAACGCCATTGATAGAGCACCTCTCCGGTTCCCACATATCTTCCAATTAAAATGGATAAATGAAGACATCGCTCTACTGTGACTATACTGGTCCTGAAGCCCAACTGGACGGGGTAAAATACTTTTTTGGTTTCTGCCTAATCCTCTAGGCAATAAAGAAAGGAGAACCTTACCCAATATCTTAGTAGTAGAATCCAATAACGAAATAATAGGTCTAGGTTCTAATTCCTTGGGTGGGGCCCCAACTTTCCCATTCCACTTACTTAGTATATGGTTTGCCCCACTCCTCGGTCCTTTAGTACTTACTGTTTCTTTCACTGTTTTCTATTGCCTTTTGTGCTAATTCTTGACTCCTAATGTGTATATGATAGTGTGTTTACTTACCTCCACTTGTGGTATTGCCTATATAGTAGTTTGGTAATTGTGTTACCATAGTAAAGTACCTCTATTTTTGTAACACTGTATGGTTCTTTCATGTGTGTAAGTGGTGTGTGACTACAGTGGTATTGCATAAGCTTTGCATGTCTTCTAGGTAAGTCTTGGATGCTCATCCACAGCTACCTCTAGAGAGCCTGGCTTCCTAGACACGGACTACACCTCACTAATAGGGGATACCTCGACCTGATATAAAGTGATAACACCATAGGTGCTCATCACACACCAGGCCAGCTTCCTACAGCCTTCACCACTGGACCATTTTTAATTGAAGTAATCACTTTGTTAAACTCTATTAAGAGACTCAAGGCTATGGCTGCTACAGAGTCAGTGTTATCTGGTCGGCCCACATCAGTGTAGTTATTGGAAACATCTGAATCAATCATCTTAGAAAAAAGGGTCAGCTAGGTGTCAGCTAAAATTAAGCGTTCTATCTTAGTGGTATTACGGTTAGTAAAATAAGGGTGTTTCCACCCTCTCCCAGAACATGCTCTACCATTTGGCCTGGCTATGGCTTCAAAATCACCCCAGGCCTCCCTCCTAATTTGTTCCATCCTGAGTTCAAGTCCTACTTTGTAGGCCCTTATGACAAGTTTCACTTATTTCTTATCCCAAGGAATGGATTTAAGTAGCTCTTTAAGATTTTGGTGGACAGTAGAGCATGCGGCATCAAGCCATCTAAATGTTGGGACGCTCTTCTTAGGATTCCTGTCCAACATTTGGGATGCCCTGGAGCACAGGGAAATATACTCCCTTATAACTGAGATCGAATCAGCTTCAGGAGATAAACAAATGTGAAAGACATCCTCTTCAGTCTGGATTAATTCTTAAATTCAATTACCCAGATTAATTTTCCTCCATTTTAATCTTAAAATGTTGTTGGCTGAGTAATTTGAATTTCCCTAACTCATTCAATCAATTTTTTTTTCCTGCTTTCAAATCAAGTACCAATGAAAGGTAGTTATGGTCACTCATACAATCAATATTAATTGAATAAATAAAACTAAAAACTGAACATTTTTCAGAAATAAAGATAAAATCAATAGTGCTATGTTGGACCTGGCCCTCTCTGCAGGGTCACTCCCAAACATTTTGCCTTTTACCTTCTACTTTTTGCTGAATTTGTTCTTGTTGTCCTTAGGTCTCGGTGGACTTTACCACTGCTAACCTGTGCTAAAGTGCTTGTGCTCTCTCCCTAAAGCATGGTCAACTTGGTTTATACCCAACTGGCATTTTTACTTTACTTGTATGTCCTGCATAGAGTAGTATACCATATACCCAGGGCCTGTAAATGAAATGCTACCAGTGGGCCTGCAGCACTTATTGTGCCACCCACCTAAGTAGCATTCTGAAACTTGTCCCAGGCCTGAATGGAGTGTCAGGCTGCTATGCTGACTTGGTATTTAAACCCCTTTGCCAAGCCTTAAATTCCACTTTTCTTACGTATAGGTCACCCCTAAAGTAGGCCCTGCTTAGACCATAGGGTATGGTCCTGTGTAATTAAAAGGTTGGACATGTACTTTTGAGTTTTACATGTCTTGGTAGTGAAAAATGCCTATATTTGTTTTTCACTGTGAGGTCTACCCCTCCCATAGGGTAACATTGGGGATTCCTTATTATATTTAATAAGGTGTAATTCAGAATTGAGAGGAGGTAGGTATGTCATGTTTAATACCTATGGAATTGTAATGATAAACCTTTAATGGCTAAGCCAGATTTTTCATTTATTTTATAGGTTGGCCTTTTCCTGCCCTTTGTGCCTCTCTGGGGTCACACGACTGGGTGTAGCAGACAGTTAGATTTTGTGAATTCCTCCCAAACAGTCACACAATAGTGCAATTAGGTGTGCCTTAATAGGCCCTCAACTGATAGCATGGGGGGAAGTGGAGTTCAGAGCAGCTCTACTTGCACCTGAAAAGGCTGCACCCTGTCTTCTCACAATAGGCCTAACGACCCTGTATTGTCACTGCAGCCAGCTTTGAGCCAGGGCAGGGGAGTCAGGAAATTCCAAGAACTTAAAAGAACTGCTCCAGAAATGTCTTCCACTTTCCAGGAGAAGGGCACCAGGGTATAAAAATAGGACTTTCAAACCCACTTTTCAGTTCACTACTGGACCTGCGGAAGGACTCTCAGAGAACTGCCTGCTGCTGTGACCTGTGGTGAACTCTGACAGTCAACTGCTGTACCTGAAAGAACAGCTTTTCTGCCTGCAGCCTGAACTGAACCCTCAAAGGCTAGCCCTGCTGTTGAACCCTGCCTCAACTCCCAAATGTAGCATAATGTCCTAGAGTTTATCCTTATTTGGCCAAAAAGTGCTCGGAGAACCAGGAGACCAGGACCAACCTGCTTGCTTACCCGCCCGAGATGCATCGATGTTCTGAATGACTTTGCAGTTTACTCTTGCACCATTCTTCTCTGCAGCAGCAAATCCATTTCAGCGGTCCTTCACCAAAGGCGTTTCCAATCTTGAGGAACTGTCTTTGGCTGCAGCTCTTGGCTTTGTCCAGCTGGAGATTTTCATCTTCCATTTTAGTGACTAAGTACAAAAGGTAAAAACTCTCCCTTCCCAGACACTCCTGGAGCCTTGCCCCACTGAACTTCTACCTTCTCGAATATATTTCTTCAAATTTTTTCTAAGTCCGAAGATAAGCACTGACTGGACTCAATCCACTTCTTTTTTCCTAACCATGATCCATTGTAGTCAGCCTTAACTTTTGAGTGTGACCCTGTCTTGGGGTTGGTAGCTTGATCTTTGGCGTTATTTTGAACCTTAAATAAAAAAAAATCCTAACTCCGGTTCTACTAATTGGATTTTTGTAGTTTTGGTGTACTTTTTTTTTTAAATTTACTCTATGTTTCTAATTTGGTATGGAATTTTTTTGGGATTATGTTTTCACTTTGTTATGGTTTATGTAATGCATAAATACTTTTCACATTGCTTCAGAGTTAAGTCTAACTGCTCTTTGTCCCAAACTAAACAGGATTAAGCACAGGTTAATTAAGTGACTTTTTTGTGGTTCACCATGCAAGGGATTGTGGCTGTTACTTGACCTGGGTTCACATCCCAGTAAGCCAACAACCCAGTTTCTCACATGCAACCTTTACCATTTCCATGATACTTTGGAAGTAGCAAGCTAGACAGGGGATCCAGATCCACTACAAACATACGGTTTTAATGAGGATCCTACTTAAGGCTTCCCCATAGCACCTATGCTTAATATGGAAAATGTGTTCTCCTTTCACATTCGGCACACAGACCGGCTGCACACTAAGGGCCATATTTATACTTCTTGACGAAAAACTGCGCCAACGCAGTTTTGCATCAAAAACTTTAACGCCAGCTAACACCTTTTCTTTGCGCCACCCGGGCGTCAGATTTATAATTTGATGCACCGTGGCGCAAACCACGGGTTAGTGTCATTTTTTTTTTGCTCTAACCATTGTGCCATGTCGTAAAGCAAAACTATGTTAACGTGGAGAAAATTACTCTAATCCGGTTTACGGCGTCGCAAACCGGATACCGACATTTTTCCCCTCAATAGCATCAAAAAGCGACACAAACGCAGCAAACAGTGCTAAGGAGCCCCAAAATTGACCACAGAAGCCAGGAGAGATCCCAGGGAGACCCCACTCGACCAGGAACCAGCCAGGAGGACCCAGACAAGACCCAGGAGAGGGAGAAGAAGAAAAGGAAGTGTCTTTTTTGGTGCAGAGGTGCAGGAAATACTGGTAAGAGAGGTGACAGAACACCAACATCGACTTTTTGTCACCTCAAAATTGCCAATTGGGAGGAGAGAGGCAATTTGGCAACAAATTGTTGACAAGATCAACAGTGTGGCAGAGGTACGGAAAACTGAGTGCAAGAAACGCTTGCATGACAGCAAGCGCAGGACCAAGGAAAAAATGGCAAGGAACAGGAAGTCAGCACTGCAGACTGGAGGTGGGAGTCCAGCACCGTAGGAGGCCCTGGACCAGATGGAGGAGTTGGTGGCACCTTTAATTCCTACCAAAGTGTAACTCCTGTCAAATGCTCATGTCTATAGGTGCAATAAACATCAGGTATTGCTACTTACATTATGAAGTACACAGCAGTAATGTCATACCCATGCTGCCCATTCGAGGGTCCACCCCGTGCCTGTGTCACAATAGCTGCAATGCCACTGTGCATCATCCCAACTGTCATACTGCTAAGAAAACAGCATTGTGGGGAGGACATATGTGTCTAGCTAGTTAAACACACCTGCACAGTCATAAGAGGAAATGGAACACTGCCAGGCCCAATGAGTGCAATGCAATGTAGCACACATTCGCAAACATCAACATGACACACTACCAATGCTGACACCTGTATCGTGCCATGCCAATGCTATACATAGTATGTGCTTGGTCTCAGCAATGTATAGGTGTATGAGAAATATCAGAGACTGGGTCAGTCCCATATTGTTAAGTGTGGTGCAAGTGGCATTAGAACACCCACTGCCATTGCAAGGCCTCACCATGCTAATGGAAATAGAGGGAGGGTTGAATAGGACAAGAAGGTGGCAACACACAATTTGGACAGAACCTACACCTAGAAGATGTGACGCAGACAATTCCCCAAAGTGCCCACACTACATGTGACATGCAGGTGGGGCATAGGCCTGTGAGAATGCTAATATTAATGACAGGAACAATGAACAGGAACCAAGATTACAATGTCTCACTAATAGGAAGTCAGTGATGTCTCATTACAACTGCCACAACACAGACAAACTAATTGTACAATATCTCATTGCAGAGGACGATGGCTCTCCTGTGGATATGCCTGTCCTGGACTTCCCTGATGACATGGATGACGAGCTGACAAACATTAGCCAGCAAACCCTCCAGGATGTCCTTGGAACCCTCCAGACCCCACCTTCACTCGCAAGGAGGAGCACAGATACAGCAGCCATCACAGAGGACCCACCCACCACCCCAATAGTATGACCTGCCAGCTCCAACCTAGCTGAGGACTCTGATGACACTGGTACCACCTTTGAGAGGACAGTAGTGGGAGTACAGTGGGAACTGGACAAGGAGGTGCAAGTGGGGATGCAAAATATGGCAGCCAGCCTTGAGGGGATGCGCATGTGCATGATGTCATCTGCAGAACAGTCAGCAGCCATGCAAGTGCAACAATTCCTACTGCAAGGACTACAACAATGTGTGAGGGATTTCACCACAGCAGTTAGGGAGTTGCAACAACACCTGGCATCCCAAACATTTCACTGCGTGCACAACTGCATTCATGACCCCCTCCGGGCTGACCTGGCTGCCTACCACAGCAATTTAGCTGCTATACTCAAGAACCAGCAGCTCCTCCTTGCTGCAGTAATGCCCTTAATAGCCCCACAGTTGGCAGCTACCGGGAATTTTGAACTCCACGTCTTCAAACACTGAAGTGTATGTTGCCTCTTCAAACCCACCACCACCAAGGGCAGAGGAGACGACACACCCATCAGAAGATAAAGATGTGGAACAGATCACCTTCACCCGTAGGAGTACCCGGTAGCACCAGTCCATGCCACATGGGCACTGATTTCCTATGTCCTGTGCTTGTTAACATGCCAGTCTTGCTACAGTTGGTAACATGCACTGTTCTCCAGCACACTGTTTACCTTACCACTATGCACTGCAATTGTCTCTCACTACCTCATTGGCAATTCATGTTCCTCTGCACTGAATGACACTTCACCACAGCATGTCCAATGACATGTCCCTCACCATTGCACTTATGTTGCGTCACAATAGAAGGCGTCACACTAATGGACTTATAATCCTGGACTACGTAAATATTGCACTACAGCACTTTAAAATAAATAGCACTTACACAACCACTTTGTCTCTGTGTAATGTGACACATCAACTATGTAGGAGATTTGTGATTTATGTAACATGTCAGTGGCCACAGAATGTCAATACAACAGTGTAGAAAGAATGTGGGCTGATAAATATGCAAAGGGGTCTGGATTTTATCATCCTCTGTGCTTCCTTAGGCTTATATCTGAAGTTAAAAGGTCACAAACAATATAATGCTGTGTAGAACTGAATATGTCAGGTCCAAAGTATGTATAAGATGAAACTCAATGTGGCCCACATGCCCTTCAAGAAAATCATTATGTATGTGACATCTGACTCTAAACTTTATTCACACACACACACACACACCATACAGCAGGAATGAATGTGTACGAGTGTATGGACAATTAGGTAACCTGGGAGTACAATGTAAGAAATGATAGGTGTGAGTTATGTATACAGAACTTCATAAGATTATGACATCACTCAGCTTATCAGGGTTCACATGAACATCAGGCTGCAGGCAGACGGCCCACGGTGCCCACGATTCCAACACAGGACTCAAATGATGACAGATTTATAATCACACCAACCTTTACAACACATAGTTACCTTGAGTGGTGGGTGCAATGGATGACAGATGCATAGAGAAGTAGCTTTGTTGTAGCTGCCAATGTGACAGCTCATTTGGAAGTGGGAATAACCATGTCAAAAATGGGATTTGGATGCAGGATGGAACACTAATGCAAATACTAAATTGACACTGTACACTCATACAAAGGCCCTGATCCCCAAGCATATGACACATACTGTAAAGGAGTTCATAAAACTTTATTATATCAGTATGAAAGGAAACTTAAACTATGGGAAACACGTAAACTAACCTAACCTATCCTAACTATACATTACCCACAACTGGCCCTAACTACCCTAAGCTAAACTTATTTACCACTTTTAACTAAATACTCTAAACATCAAGCCCCCACCCCTCTTATATGACGGGACACGCATAGGACAACACATACTAACCTAAACACATACTAACTTATCCTAAACAAATATATATTTTTTTGTATTTCTTATTTTATAATTTTTTTTTTATACACATGAAACCCAACATCATCAACAAAAAAACATGTAATAATATAAGACCCTCCACTGCCCAACCCACTTATACCAAGTTATCTAACAGCCTACTCTAACCTAACACTAAGCCCCCTAAACCCACTAAAGAAATGAATGAGGAAAGAGGAGGGAGGGGAGGGAATTATGGGTGAGGATCAAAAAGTCACAAATTGGCCCTCTGCAGGATCTTCTTAATCCCCGCAGTCTCCTGCTATTGCGGGCCACCTCCTGCTGCAGCCTGTGCATCCGGCGCAACATACGTTGCATGTCACATTTTAGTGTCTGGAATTCTGTCATGTCCAATACAGCAGCTGGGTTGTCTGGGTAGCACTTGTAGAAGCTGGTGCTGGTGCTGTGGTTGGAGTTGGAGGTGCAGGAGGTGCTGCTTGTGGGCCCTGGGCTGACAAGGTCGAGGGACCTGCTGGAGTGGCTGTCATGCCTGGGGCCACTGTGGTCTGAGCTGTGGTGGTGGAGGCAGTCGTGGGCAATGCTGGCCCCCCCTTGGCTAAATTCCCTCCATACCCCTGTGGCTCTCTCATGTCGATATCTCCGTGCCATATTGCGGAACCCAGCCTCCACAACGACTATGTGGCGGTACCCCACTGCCCGCCTCTGAAGTTCCCGTACCTCCTGGACATTCATGTTGGCAGCTGTAAAAATAGAGACAGGCAAACAGTAGTGACATCATTGTGTAATACATCTACAGATGATATTCTAACACTTCATCAAAAATAGCACATACCGTCCAAATTACAGTACAGATGATAGAATGTCCCTGAGGAATGACATGCCAACGCAGCCTACCCATCAACTATCTAACTGCACAGCAATGCACAACAAGGTGTGTACTTAATTAAATGATCTGTGCATATTTGTACTGCTATTAGTCACATAACAAATGCTGCAAGCACTCAACATGTGCCAGGCCGACTAATAACTATCTTCAGGATCAAAATCAAGGCACACCAGACCTGTGATTTGTATATGGAACTGCCAGGACGGTATGCAGTTGGTAATCATGAGGGGCATTGTAGTTTGGAACACATATTTTCTAGCCCTAACCCTGTGCCTCAGGGGGGGATGGACATGCAACACATACCTTCAAACATCAAGGACAACCACGAAGCTTTGGGCAGCTGTACATGGGTTTAGTCAGTCCACCACAGGTAAAGAGGCCTGCCAACTAGGACTGAGTCAACCATTAGACAATCACATCTACATTGATTTTTCTAATTGCGGACAATTGTCAACATCACTAGATCTCACTGACACCTTTCCAAAATCAAGCACATTGATGCAAGCACCCATCTGGCCTTGACCTGCATGCACGCCTATGACATTTCACTCAAGTGCCTCGTAAATGGAGTACAATATGTGGAGCTAGATGCTGCGGGACAGTCACCCATACAGTCCTACATGTTCATTACTTAACAGGGATGCACAAGTTTGTGTGTAAAACTTATGCATCACTGGTCTGTGTGAATAAGGTTATGACTTGCTGACTAAATTATGACACTGGCCACCTCCAAATTAATTATCGGCATACATGTAGCAACAAATCACCTTGTTCACCTGCCCATACCTATTGCGCAGCACTCGACTCCCAATATATGACTCTCTGCCGCAGAATGTCTAACTCTACCATGGAACAAAATGTCAACCTCAAGTCAAGTCTCACATCAGCTCACATGCCAGCACATCATACCTTGCAATGAGTCCAACACACTGGAGTCAATCACACAACAGCTGCAAACACAACACAGGGCAAACATATTAACACTTACTGGATACGTCTGGGTCCGCAAATCGAGCCACTTCACCAATTGTGTAGGGGGCTGGTCCACCTGTAAAACATGGAAGGGTGATATGTGTTCAATGTCTGCTCACTGTACAAAACTTGGAACAATAAATCACTGTGTGTGACATTTTATATGATAGAGCTGCACATCAGGCATATATACACCCCAATAGACATACTGCTGCAAACATGCATTGACACTGTCACTCCAGTGAGTGATAGACACACATATGCACACATGCACTGTTGCTAACAATCATGTGGTGCCAAACATGATTACTCAATTTTGTGCTTAATTCATTCCAGAGGGCACTCCATTTCATCATTTGTAATTGGGAGACACATGCAATGCCACGTTCCTGGTGCACTGCAATACCAGTGACTCATGTATTGTGGCTTGTGCATCAAGGGACAGTGAGTAACTGTGTGATGCTCATGTGGGTTGATTTGCGTTCAGGAATTATTGTGCTTTCAGTGGTCCATTATATGTGTGCCAGTGTTGTATGTAGGTTACATATGCCACATTGGCAGTGTACCCAGTGCTGTATATGCCCCCTATGACAACATGATGGCATGGATCCTGTGTGTTACTTGATGACAATGTTACGCTAAACATGGATTGGCCACTTTTCTGATTCAAAACAACAAAAAGATGTATGCTGACAGTGTCTAATGTGATCGTTCTTGACAGAATGCATGGGCACAGGTGTAGTCATTGCACATGAAATGTGTTACTCTGGGCCCTGTGTACCTATATCAGGTATTGTAAATCACACTTTGCCAGATTCATTCACTTAGAATTGCCAAGTTGGGTGATCAGTGGTAGTAAAACCAAACTGACACTGTCCACTAATTAAAACATGGGTTAGCAAATGTCCTACTTCTGCAATCATGATGAGGTAGGTCTCTATTTGAAAGCACCCTGGGAATGGCGGCACTCACAGGAATGCTGGCCTGCTGATCTTAGCATACCACCAAGACTGTGACAGCCCTCATACTGAGAAGTTAATAATTGTACATAAGCTGCACTGTATCAGCAGGGGTGTACCAAAAGTAAAATAACAACCTATTTTGTCACTTAAATGGTATAATGGAAGCAGTCAGTGGTCCCTTGCACAACATCATGCTAATAACTAGTTTGTGACCATGCATTCACAAAGAGCAGGGATCCCATGATGAGCCATTCACTTTACAAAATAGTTTGGATATAAAGTGACACAGATGGTAACTGCACTAGCTCAGTACCAGCAATTGCGCCCAAGCCAAAAATGTTGTTGGGCCCTGCTACTCAATGATAGGATTTCAACACCTACTCCGAAAAGCCACGAGATGAACCTATTTTGTGCTACTGCAATCTGGTAGCATCCTGGCACATTTGGGTTTGACCATGTGAAAGATTTTCTGTCCAGACGTAAACACACAGAAACAATGAACTTAGGGCCAGATGTGTCATTTTTTTGTGTTGCATTTGCTTCATTTGTTTACGCTACAGCTATAGAATTAGTAAAATAAATTTGATTGTAGCATGTGTGCTATACTTTTGCATCCAAAAATAATGCAAATGCAGCACAAACAAATTAGAAATATCGGCCTAAGATATTAGCAGAGGTTAGGAAGAGCTTTGTACATATGGCCATGAATACTGATCAGACATGGTTTAAAAAAACTGGGTACTACATTGGTTCCTTGTATTAGCATGTGAAATACATCCCAGTCCTGGTACACTCACAGGCCCTGATTCATAATTTTGTTTGTGCCGCATTACCATCATTTATTGATGCAAAAGTGGCACTAATTTACAAGATAAATTTATCTTTTGTAAGTTTGCGCAGCTTTTGCATCAACAAATGACGGTAATGCTTTGCAAAATTTGTATAAATCAGGGCCACAGTTTGTTCAACTTGCATTCCACATGTCCACAAACATTGCATGCAGCACGTCACAAAATGTGCTACTGTCACTCCATATCATTGTACTGTACACATTAGTCAAATTTGTACTCACCATCAGGGCCACCAATCACCACACCCAGGTGGTCCAGCAGGTCCTGCTCTCGGGCCACCATGTCAGCCCAGCGATGCTTCAGCTGGTGGTCGTTGCGCTGGCTGCTGAATATGCACCGCGGGGGGAATAGCACCTTTGCCTACCTGAACCTTCTTGCCTCCGTGTGATACCCCTGTATCACCCGGCCCCCAGTCTCCAACATCAGGGGGAGGAAGTGGCACACCAGCCACACAAATGCCCCTAGCTCCTCCTCACCCATTCGCCCCAGACGTGGCCTTCCCAACATATCAACAAAAATAGGAGAGAAAAGGGTAAAGAGGGAAAAACAGGGAAAGGAGGTATGTAAAGGAAACTTAACTAACCCACAGACAGCCCAACAATACCCCAACTAACAATACCCACAAACAGACTCCCAACAGTACAAAGACAAATATAATTACAATAAATTACAAAAAAACACTTACAGAGATTACCACAGACACTTACAAAACACCAAAATACAATATCAATAGCACACAGGAGACAAATTCACAATATTCACAGACAACTCAAGACACAGCCACACAGTCTAGAATAATCACAGACTGCAAAGTGAAAGTGAAAGTACACCCACTGTACCATTTCTGCAAACAGGCTATCCTATTACATCACTTCCTGTCTCAATTGCGGGCCATTTTTTTTGTTTTGCGTGTAATTTGATGACACTTACGGGGTTTGCGTCAATATTTTTTTACGCATATGCATGAAAATTCCCCTGCATTCAAGGATCAATACATTTTAAATGGATAACTGCTTTCCTGGGGTGCGGTGTTGGAATTAACGCTAGGGACCAACTGATGTATAATGTGTGTGAGCATCATTTTTTAATGCATATGTGTTATATTTTGAGGCATATGCGTTTTTTTACGCGTTTGCGTCAAAAAATCTGTCTTAAACTGTGTTTGTGTGATTTTTCAATTTTTTACATGCATGCAGCCTATAACTATACAAAGATAGGATGGTATGACCTGCAGTGTGTGTTCTAGTGTTTGGGCACATGTGGCAGACCATACTACTGCGGCCCATAATACTCATGTTGTTGTGCAGGATTAGCTCTCTTAACTGACGCAACAGCAACAGCAACACAAACTTTGGAAATACAGTAAAATAGGTATTTTCTAGTTTGAGCAGGTGTTGCATCAATAGAGGACAGCAAGGCTACGCAACTAAACAAATAGACTCATGGCCTGTGTGTTTATGTCTGTGAGTTGGCTGTTCAAATTATTGTTGTGCCTCTGTGGGAACGTCACGAGAAAATTTTGGCATAATGTGCATGTATGAATGTGTTATAAATGTGTATAACCATCAGATGCCATTCATTGAGGTACATCAGTCATGACATCTGTTGCGTCTTATGCTCTGTGTACTTTCTTAACTTTGGGGACAAAACATTTCCCATGACTAACTATACACAGGATAGATCGAAGACGGTTGATAATGGCTATGTCAGATATGTGACCCCTCACATGTAATGAAATGTTGGATACCACTTCATGGTCACTTGTATGCATACTACCCATGTGTCAATCATTTGAACATGCTAGGTAGGTACAGTGGTTTTGCCACAGAGTCTCAAATCCAATCCTAAAATTGTTATGTACACCACAGTTTGAATCATGTAAATGACCTATGTTTCTCCTGTGGCTGTGGAGGACCAGCAGACCATGCTGCATGTGTTTACATATTTCCAGTGGTTCATTGCACAAAGGTGTCCAGTTCACGTGTGTGGCCATGTGTACCCTGTGTCAGTAATGGCCTCCATGTTGTCACAGTTACGTGCAGGTCTAGTCATGAGTCTGTGGAGCCAACCCTTGAATTAACAGAGTATCCTTCAAAGCAGATATGACCAAAAGCCAAAGATCAACTAACAACACACATGGGGATAGTCCACCTATGCCACTGCAGAACGTTTAGAAGGCTGACGACAGAGCAACCTTGGTGTGCTCAAATACGTTATGGATCAGTAATAAAAAACACGCAGGTTTCATCACAACATTTGTATACAGGGTGGGCTCTAAAATTCCCACTGCAACAGGGAACATCAGTGCCTCTGTGCTGATTAATCTCACAGCTGGTCACCATGCAAGCCCCATCAAAAGGTGGTGACAGAAGTGAATCTGTGTCTGGACCGTCAGGGCACAAACATGTTTTGTCCTTACATACACATTAGCAACCCTTGTTTGTTGTGCTGGAAGCACCGTACCAAATCCATGCATACAGCCATAGCACACTGTCACTGTTTTGCACTAATGAATACATGCAAAACCAGACAAGGGATGGGGACTGGATTAGGCCATTTGAATACATGTCCCAGAACAGAATACGATAAGTAAACTGATCAAACTATACTATACATTTGAGGATTCATCGTAGACCTACCATACACAATACCCCAGGGAACCTCTATGGTTAACACAAAGACTGGAACCAGTCTGGCTAACAGGATGCAGGCTCTGCCAGGAACAAATATGGACAAGGCAAATACACAGTGAGCAGACTCCGACTGGGACAAGCAGGAACAACACTGTGGGAACAAAAAACAGTATCTGCTGTAGTCTGCACTGTTACACAATCCCCCAAGGGCTCTGTGTTCACAAGTGATTTGTACACCAATACACAACAAGGAGATTCAGAAAATGGCAGCTTCTAAGCAGTTCCAGACAGCAGCAAGGGCAGGGCAGGTTCAAAGGCTGGTCTGCATGAAAGTGCTCACAGGTGTGTGCAGCTTCAGTCTCTCATAAGTCCTGGAGTTGAGAATCAAGTTCAAAGGGCCACCTGGACCTTTCACATGGGAAGCAATCGACAGCTGATTACAGGTCTTACCGACTACCAGGTAGTGCATTATCGGACCTGAAGTCCATGCAGACTGAGAAGCTATGACTATGGCATACCATACTGAAGAGGGAAGCACACAGGAGTCAGAATGGGAGTCTGGGTGAGTGTAGATGAAGATTCTCAGGGTACAGATAGTCCATTTACAGCGCCCCCTAGAGAAGGGTGGGAAGAGACTTAAAACATGGCAGTGGCAGGACTTATTACCTGGATGGACTGTGGAGGGCATGTCTTGTGAGCAATGCTTGTCATATCTGGGGCACTTGTGCTCTCCATTTTCAGGTTTAATACACTTCTTGTCACACATGCTCCTTGCAAAGATAGCTGATGCCACACTTACTGCTGTCAAGGGTCTGGTCATACATTCCTGTTACCAATGCAATTGCACATCCACTGCCTCATGTATGAAGCACTTTTTAACCTTATAATTGATGGTGTCTTATTTGGGTGTCATATGCTGCAATGGACCATGTTGGCAACATGGATGTGTCTCATAGCTGTGGTCCTCTGATATTGCCCTTCTAATGTGAAATAGACAGGATATATGCCATTAACACTGTGTGTGATGTTTGCTGTACATTCATACCCATCAAATGTGATGTGGCTTTTTCAGTATGCAAATTCATATTTCTGCAATGCTCCATGAGGCAAAACTCTGATTATGATTCCTAGAGATCATGTGATGCATAAATAATTACCCAGAGCATGATTGAGTGATGAAGTGAGGTGTTTAATTACATATGATAACAAAGTGGTGATGGTGACTCTAGTTAGAAGGTGTTTTGTACCATGTGTTGTCTCCGATGCAACCTTGCATCTGTGTTTGGATGTTCCCCCTCATTTTCACTGACAGCATCCTCCTCTTCCTCCTCTTCAGACAGTTGTTGATCCGATTCATAGAGGGGAATCTTCCTCCTCACATAAATGTTGTGCAGGATGGCACAGGTCAAAGTGATCTTGCAGACCATCTCAGGTGAATATAGGAGGCTGCCACTGGTGATGTCCAGGCGCCGGAATCTGGACTTCAGGATGCCAGAAGTCCGCTCAACTATGGTGCGTGTCCCACGATGTCTCCCATTATAGGCACGCTCTGCTGCTATGCTTGGGTTGGCAATTGGGGTCATGATCCATGGCTGGATCCTGTAACCCTGATCAGCTGAAAGAGAAAATGAGGGTAAGTATTTTGTTGTTGGTTGCACCGTGATTGTCACTTTACATGGCAGTTGTTATCTTGTGTCGTCTGTGACTCATCTGTGTTTCTGGTATTGTGTGGGATCCTAGGCTTCTGTGATGTTCTTTCTGCATTGGGTTGTTTGACTATCAAAACAGGTGTTTGGCTGGTTGACTTGATATCAGTGGTATATTTTTAAACTTGCTGTTCAGTGTGTATCTCCCATGTGTTATGTAATGTGAAAAAAGTGTCCGTGTGTCTTCACTGGAGCTGACATGATACTTCCACACACACAATCGATTCCACTGTGGTGGTAACATGGTTGCACTATATGGCCTGAACATCCCATTCAATTTGACATATATAATTGCAGGTGAAATGCAACAGTGAGGCCCTTTGATTTGGATAGGTGACAATGCACAACACATCTCTATAAGTTGGCAGCACTGAAGTGTTCACAATTGGCAACGCACAATTATCCCATGTGTGACAAGTTTTATGCAAACCTATTTTTGTGCTCTCACCGAGTTGGCTCATGTGCAAACGTGTACCTACACTACTGAACTTGCTCCAGATAAGCTGGCTAAGTTGGTTGTGGGGGTGAAGGTTTTAGTGTAGGAAGGTCCATCTGCCTGTACATCTGTTATGTATATGGGGAATTGTCTCAATCCGTATGTGTAGCAGTGTGCACTTTGCATTAGTGTCACACCCACATGTTTTCATAGCACAGTCCACTTCCTTATTGCTAGCTGGCAATATCACCCCAGGAGTGATGTGAGATGTTGGTACTGCCTTAATAATTCCATATCACCTTCATTAGAGTCAGCGTCATCATGCTATGGCCCATATTTATACTTTTTGACGCACAACTGCGCCAACGCAGTTGTGCGTCAAAAATTTGACCGCCGGCCAACGCCATTCCAAAGCGCCATACGGGTGCCTTATTTATGGAATGACATTAGCCGGCGCTGCGGACTGGTGTGCGTCAAAAAAAATGACTCACACCAGGCAGCGCCGGCGTATGGGAAAATGGGGGTTGTGCATCAAAAAATGGGCAAGTCAGGTCTGAGGCAAAATTCAGGCCTCAAACCGGATTTGCGCCATTTTTTTTGACGCCCAACCTCCATTGACATGACTCCTGTCTTAGCAAAGACAGGAGTCATGCCCCCTTGCCCAATGGCCATGCCCAGGGGACTTATGTCCCCTGGGCATGGCCATTGGGCATAGTGGCATGTAGGGGGGCCCAAATCTGGCCCCCCTATGACACTTAAAAAAAACGAAAACAAATACCCCAACTTACCTCAACTTCCCTGGGATGGGTCCCTCCATCCTTGGGTGTCCTCCTGGGGTGGGCAAGGGTGGCAGGGGGTGTCCCTGGGGGCAGGAGAGGGCACCTCTGGGCTCCTTCCGAGCCCACAGGTCCCTTAACGCCTGCCCTGACCCAGGCGTTAAAAAACGGCGCCCATCAGGCTGTGCGCTGTTTTTTAAGGCCCACCCCCTCCTGTGCGTCAAAATGACGTCTGAGTATAAATATGGGGAACAGGCCTTAAAGTAATTTTTTGGAAGGGAATGCCTACCTTGCATATAATTAACGCAAGGCTGGTTCCCCCTTCCAAAAAATGACGCACATGGTGGAATTTTGACGCCCGCGGGGTCGGACGTCAAAGTATAAATATGGGGCAGGGTTTGCGCCGATTGTGCGTCAAAATTTTTGATAAAAGGTGTGTGCAGTCAATGGCACCAAGCACGTGCGGGAAGCCATTAATTTGATAAAACCCCTGTTTGGTCTCCTGCTGCTTCTGCTGTGTGTTGGGGAAGCTGATGTGGTGGGGTGTGAGGGAGATGATGGCATCAAGTACCTTGGGAAGGAAGGCAGAGAATGAGGACTGTGAGATCCCGGCAACCAGGGCACCAGTGGTTTGAAAAGAGCCACTTGCCAGCATGTGCAGGACACGTAGCAGCTTGGTCTCCAGCGAAATGATGTGGGGTGTCTGCAAGCTGGCTGCCAACGGTGGCACAATGTGGCGCAGCAGCTGCTGTATGGCTTGCCAGTTTAGTCTGTACCTCTGGATGATGTCATGTTCCCTGAGGCCCTGAGGGGTTGTCCTAGTCCTGAATATGCTCTCCTGCCTTCTGCGTTGCCTTTGGGGTCCATGTTGGTGTGGTGGTAGCTGCTGTTGTTCCTCCTGTGCTCTGCGTCTTCGTGCATGCTGCATGAGTATCATGTCTTCCTTTTTGAGCAATGATGTTGCTTGTGTGAGTTTTCCTTAAGTAGTGGTGTGTTTTCCCCATTTTAACGCCTGCTCTGACCCAGGCGTTAATATTTGGCGCAGATCGGGATTTACACCATTTTCCGGTTCTGCCTACCAGACGTGCGCCATTTTTGCGCAGTTGGATAAATATGTCGCACGGGTGTTTAAGTCATTTTTTGGACGGGAACACCTACCTTGCATATCATTGACGCAAGGCAGTTTCACGCATCCAGAAAATGGCACACACTAGGATATTTTGATGTTAGACGGGTGTAGCGTCAAAGTTTAAATATGGTGTTAAGCTTGCGCTGGATTAGAGTAAAAAAATGACGCTAATCCGGCGCAAAGGGATTATAAATATGGGCCTAAATGTGCAAGCGCTTGTATTAAAATCCCCTGAATACAAAATTGATCCCTGATATTACAGTAAAAATTAATGAGCATTTAATCCAAGTTTGGCTTATAAAAGAATTGCAATGCAAGAGCCTGAATGCCATCTCAATGGCTGAGCAGTTGACTGAGGCAATGCAGCAGAAAACCTTACCACCCTTGTATTTCTAAAGTGTACTACTACATAGTCACCATTCCCAAGTTCCAAGTCTTAGCCCACCTGTTTAACTCTCCTAACTAGGAGGATGTCATTGTACAAGTCGTCGTGCCAACCAGAGTTCTATCTGAACCAGTAAACTATCTTTGCTTTTAGATCAGGATCCTGTTCTTTGTTTCCCACAGTCAAAGGAGGAACATTTCTTAAGAACAATACATAGGGGGCATAAGCTAGTGGTAAATGAAGGTGAACATTGATAACTGTGACACTTGCACTCTTCCTTTTTGTCTTACAAGGAAGAATCACAGTGTTCACTGTGTTGATAATGAAGAAATAGCGATAATGATAGTGATTATTCAGGATTTTAGTTTGTAATGTATCCTTGATTATGTTCAGACAATCTTGTATATCCAAGCAAAAGCTCTGCAGCATAATTTACAGTTACTTAAAAAACAGAGATACAATGACTTAGGAGAGTGGGTTGAAAGAGGAGCGTACCTGATTCTATTGGTGCTGATTTTCATAGATGATGAGCCCTGAAGTTTTTGCATATGCCTCCTTCCTTTTCCTTTTTGGCAGAGATGAATTGGAGGTAGCTGTTTTGCGAGCAATAATTTCTAACTGAGAGACATTTACAACGCAGGGATTTTGAAAAGCACTGAGACCTCTCTTAGTTAAAATGGTGTCAATAATATGAGTGGGAAGGGTAATTGCCCCCATGACTGATGAAAAATAATTGGTAATAGAAGGGGTAGTAAGTGCTGCTTGAGCAGATGCTCACTTAACCTTGCTGGCTTTCCTTTTACCCATGGTTGGTATATGAGAGAAGAGGATGTGTCTTCCTTCTTAAAGAATCAGAATCCAGGAGGATTGGCCCAGCCTCTTCTGGGAGCAGGTGGGCCACCGCACAATGGTCAGAAATTGCTGATTTTATTCTCCTTAACGGTGATTGGCAAAGTTTGGCTTCACCTCCTGGCAAAGAAGGACCCTGGGGCATCTGTTAGCAGATGTGAGTGCATTCCACGCCATGGTCAGAAGCTTCTGCTTTTATGCACATGAGTGCTTGGTAAAGTGTGGCTCTGCCTCCTGGCAAAGATGGATCATGGGGCTTGTAGTCCAGCCCAGTCAGTGAGTGCGATAAAATGCACATCTATTGATGAAGGAAATATAACAGATATCTGTAGAGATTTGTAGGAAGGGCAAAACATAATAAAGTGCAAAATTTCTTGAGTGGAAACATGAACACATTCACACGTTAGAGAGTTGGAGTCACTTGTTTAGCCCTTCAGGATAGCTAATAAAAATGAATCATATTCAGTCTATAGCAAGTTAATAAAAAACGGTGATGATTAGTGTTGGACCTGGCTTTTTTGACAGGGTTATCCCCAAACTTTTTGCCTCCTTCCTCCTATTGTTTCTGACCTGTTGTTGTTGGCTTTTGAACTCTGGGCACTTTACCACTGCTAACCAGTGCTAAAGTGCATATGCTCTCTGCGTAAATTGTACTATTGATTGGTTTATCCAGGATTGGCTATTTAATTTACTTGTAAGTCCCTAGTAGAGTGCACTATATGTGCCTAGGGCCTGTAGATTAAATGCTACTAGTGGGCCTGCAGCACTGGTTGTGCCACCCACTTCAGTAGCCCCTTAACCTTGTCTCAGGCCTGCCATTGCAAGGCCTGTGTGTGCAGTTTCACTGCCACTTCGACTTGGCATTTAAAAGTACTTGCCAAGCCTAGAACTCCCCTTTTTCTACATATAAGTCACCCCTAATGTGTGCCCTAGGTAACCCCCAGAGCAGGGTGCTGTGTGGGTAAAAGGCAGGACATGTACCTGTGTAGTTATGTGTCCTGGTAGTGGAAAACTCCTAAATTCGTTTTACACTACTGTGAGGCCTGCTCCCTTCATAGGCTAACATTGGGGCTGCCCTCATAAATTGTTGAAGTGGCAGCTGCTGATCTGAAAGGAGCAGGAAGGTCATATTTAGTATGGCCAGAATGGTAATACAAAATCCTGCTGACTGGTGAAGCCGGATTTAATATTACTATTCTAGAAATGCCACTTTTAGAAAGTGAGCATTTCTTTGCACTTAAATCTTTCTGTGCCTTTCAATCCACGTCTGGCTAGGTTTAGTTGACAGCTCCTTGTGCATTCACTCAGACACACCCCAAACACAGGGTACTCAGCCTCACTTGCATACATCTGCATTTTGAATGGGTCTTCCTGGGCTGGGAGGGTGGAGGGCCTGCCCTCACACAAAGGACTGCCACACCCCCTACTGGGACCCTGGTAGACAGGATTAAACTGAAAGGGGACCTGGTGCATTTCTTAGCCACCCTTTGAAGTCACCCCCACTTCAAAGGCACAATTTAGTATAAAACAGGGCCTCTGCCATACCTCATCAGACACTTGCTGGAGAAGAAACCTGAACCAGAACCTGCATCCTGCCAAGAAGAACTGCCTGGCTGCTTAAAGGACTCACCTGTCTGCTTTCTACAAAGGACTGCTGCCTTGCTGTTGGCCTGCTGCCTTGCTGAACTCTGATCTGGCTGTAAAAGTGCTCTCGGAAAACGACACACGACTTCCCCGCGTGAAAAATAATGACGCAAGTCCATGTGTGCAGAGGAGAAATCGACGCACACACCATTTTTCCACGTATCTCTTCTTCTGCGGCCCTCAGCTGAGATTTTTAACTCCAAACCAGGTTCTTTGTGCTTGAAACAGACTTTGAGGGTCATTCAGACCCTGGCGGGCGGCGGGAGCCGCCCGCCTGGCGGGAACCGCCAAATGGCCGCTCTGCGGTCAGAAGACCGCGGATGCCATTCTGCCTTTCCCGCTGGGCCGGCAGGCGACCGCCAAAAGAGTGCCCGCCGGCCCAGCGGGAAAGGCCCTGCAACAAGGAAGCCGGCTCCGAATGGAGCCGGCGAAGTTGCAGGGGTGCGACGGGTGCAGTTGCACCCGTCGCGATTTTCACTGTCTGCTAAGCAGACAGTGAAAATCTTTATGGGGCCCTGTTAGGGGGCCCCTGCACTGCCCATGCCAGTGGCATGGGCAGTGCAGGGGCCCCCAGGGGCCCCACGACACCCGTTCCCGCCATCCTGTTTCTGGCGGTGAAAACCGCCAGAAACAGGCTGGCACGAAGGGGGTCGGAATCCCCATGGCGGCGCTGCAAGCAGCGCCGCCATGGAGGATTCCCCCAGCCGGGGGAAATCCGGCGGAAAAACGCCGGACCCGGCTGGGCGACCGCGGCTCGGAATACAAAATGAAGCACCGCCAGCCTGTTGGCGGTGCTTCAGCCGGCCTCCACCCTGGCGGTCATAGACCGCCAGGGTCAGAATGAGGCCCTTTGTTTGCTTTTTAAAGACTTAAGACACTTCATATCACTTTTTAGTGATATCTTTACAAATTCATATTGCATCTTTGATCGTTTTGACCTGCAAATACCCAGATAAATATTATATATTTTTCTAAACACTGTGTGGTGTATTTTTGTGGTGCTATATTATGTTATCGTATGATTTATTGCACAAATGTTTTACACATTGCCTTCTAAGTTAAGCCTGACTGCTCGTGCCAAGCTACCAGATGGTGGGCACAGGATAATTTTGGATTGTGCGTGACTTACCCTGACTAGAGTGAGGGTTCTTGCTTGGACAGAGGGCAACCTGACTGCCAACCAAAACCTCCATTTCTAACAATTAGGCATATTAAACAACAAGTATGGTACAATTGACATAAAACATTTTAACAGAACACAGGCTCTTACAGGTGACTTATTTAGTGCATATGATTCTCACTCATATGACTTCCAATCAACAAAGGCGTTTTTAGTCCAAATAATATTGCCTTTTACAATAGTCTTGTGGGAATCAAAAATCAATTTAAAACAAGATTTGACAGATCTAGGGCATTTTAAGTACAAAGTCTAGGGGCATACAATCTTTTATAATTAGGTTGTTTAATGCTCTCAGGTTTCAGCCAAATTGAAAGCGATACAAGCAAATGTCATAGTTGCAAAACATGTGACAAATATCTCTGGCCCAGTTCCTTGTGTATAACAAACAACGCAGACCTGGGAAGAGACAGTAATCTTCTCATAAATATGTTTCTGACTGTTTGCTGTACCAGGGAATTTGCATACCCCCAAGATCTTGCTGCCATAAGCAGCGATGGGGACACATTTAGCCGTATGTACTCAGCTTGGCCTCTGTTGGTTTGTGACCAACCCTGGTGGCAAAATCAAAAACAGATGCTATACTACAGCTCAGGATAAAGTTTCTGCATCATCAGTATACAACAATGGTGATATGGAACGCCTTCCAAGCAAAAGCATATCCCTTCCCCATCAACCAAGGCCTGTTCAAGGTGATTGATATGTAACGTAAACAAGAAAGGTACCGGAATGCAATCTCGGTGTACACCTTGTTTTAAATTAAAGTGCTCTTTAAATCTAACTCTCACCATGTCTGACCACAGCTGACAAATCTGAGTGAAAATCAGCAATAAATGAACAACATTGGCCTCAACTCCCAAAAGTAGCATAATGCCCCAAAGTTTATCCATATTAACCCTGTCAAACATTTATCTCAGGTCAATAAAGGCCAAACGTATGGATCTTTGTTTAGCAAGAGTATATCTAGTGACAATGAGATGAAGGTTTAGACATTGATCAACGGTCCACAGACCGGTCTAAAACCAAACTGTAAGTCAGACAGAATATTATGACCTTTAGCCCATATCATTAGCTTGTTTAAAACCATCCGCCCAATTATCTTGACTACAGCACACATCAGAGAGATTGGACAAAGACAACCAGAGTCAGTTCTACTCCCCTTTTTTTTATTACTGATACAATCACAGACTTTGATCAAGACGATGATAGTGCCAGCCTAGCTGCAGCTTTAATTAAAAATAGTGATCAATGGGGCCCAAAGAGGTATGTTGGGGTTACATAGGTCTAAGGGAACCCGATCAGGACCTGAAGCTTTATTCTTAGGCAACTCAATAATGGCTTCCCTATCCTGCTCCCACTCAAAAGAGGCTGTTGTGAGGCCTTTGGGCAAAGAATACACATGGGCTCAGATTTAGAGCTGGGAGAGCTATAAATGGCACTGAAGTCTCTTACCCAAAAATCAGGTGAAAAACTTGAAGATAATAATGGCCCTGCTTGTTGTGTAAATAGTGGGCAATTAATTATATACCAGAACATAGAACTGTCTCGGATACTACTAGCACAAATAAATTGGTTCCATGACTCAAGTTGCAAGAAAGCAAAAAGCTTCAAAGAGGGAGAGAGGCAGTTCTGAATTAGATCTGACATCTCTAGGGCCACCTTACCCCGTCAGTAGGAACAGGAGAGTTATATACAGGAACTGAAGTCAATAACTGCAACACCACAAGTGAAGTTTCCAGCTACTCTTAGGGTAAAGTGGAATAATGAAATGTTAAATTTCAGAGAGCCTCCAGAGGTAGAGAGCTGATAAAACATAGAAAGTTGCAGGAATAGCCACATCAGAGAGGTAGACACAAAGGCCCATATTTATACTTTTTGACGCTAAACTGCGCTAACGCAGTTTAGCGTCAAAAAATTTTGCGCCGTCTAACGCCATTCTGAAGCGCCATGCGGGCGCCGTATTTATGGAATGGCGTTAGCCGGCGCAAGCAGACCGGCGCTGCCTGGTGTGCGTGGAAAAAAACCACGTAGACCAGGCAGCGCCGGCGTTGGGCAAAAATGACGTTAGGGCGTCTTAAAATGGGGCAAGTCAGGTTGAGGCAAAAAAATCGTCTTAACCCGACTTGCGCCATTTTTTAACGACGCCCATCCCCCATCAACATGACTCCTATCATTGTAAAGATAGGAGTCATGCCCCCTTGCCCAATGGCCATGCCCAGGGGACTTCTGTCCCCTGGGCATGGTCATTGGGCATAGTGGCATGTAGGGGGGCACAAATCAGGCCCCCCTATGCCAAAAAAAATTATTTAAAAAAAAAAAAAAAATACTTACCTGAACTTACCTGAATGTCCCTGGGGTGGGTCCCTCCAGCCTTGGGTGTCCTCCTGGGGTGGGCAAGGGTGGCAGGGGGGGTCCCTGGGGGCAGGGGAGGGCACTCTGGGCTCATTTTGAGCCCACTTGTCCCTTAACGCCATGCCTGACCCAGGCGTTAAAAAGCGGCGCAAATGCGCCGTTTTTAGCCACGCCCACTCCCGGGCGTCTCTTTTGCCCGGGAGTATAAATACCACGTAAAGGCCTGGGAGTCATTTTTTAGACGGGAACGCCTCCCTTGCATATCATTAACGCAAGGAAGGGGTTCACGCTAAAAAATGACGCACATTCCGGGAACTTTGGCGCTATACGCCTCTAACGCCATAGTATAAATATGGCGTTAGTTGGCGTTAGTTTAGCGTCGAATTTGCGTCGAAAAAAACGACGCAAATTCGGCGCAAACGGAGTATAAATACGGCCCAAAGGGTTATGGTTATGTACCCATTTTAGATAAAGGGAGGTTTCTCTGGAGGGATGGGAGGGTACAGGTGTTGTTCAGTTGGATGGGATGCAAGCACAGGTGGAGATGGTAGTGGTTAGGCACAGGGTGGGAAGCATGTAGGAGAAAAAAATGATAGTCCTCATCCATGGCAAAGATAATCATTTTATGAGGCTAGCACTTAAGATAGTAGAACATAATTAAGGGACTAGATAAAGAGCGTAGCATGAAGATTTTAACTTGGAATGTAAATGGACTTAGTTTAGCTGGTAGAAGGAGGGGGATCTTGGAACATTCAAATCAATTGGATAGTGACATTACCTTAACTGCAAGAAACTCATTTACGTCTAGGGGAGTGGAAGAAAATATTAAAATCTCAGAGTTGGGTCAGCCACTTTGTAGGCTCAGACCAAAATTGTAATGCGAAGGGTGTGGCTATTATAGTGAAGAGATCAGTGCAAGCTTGTTTGGAAGTGCCTCTGTCCCTCTTTGAAGCTTTTTGCTTTCAGGGCCTCAGAGAGGATCTGTTCCTTGACTACCTAGAAGAGGAATTTGTGTGCAAGAGGTTATAGTGGACCCAAAGGGCCAGTGGCTAAGTGCTAAGTTTAAAATATCTGGTGTGAGATACACATGTGTGGTATACTGCGGCCCGAATCTAGATGACCCGACCCCTCTTTCAGGGCTATACTCTCACTTGGCAGGAAATGGGCATCATATAATCATGGCTGGCAACTTTAACGTTGTGTTCGACCCCATTTTGGACAAATCTACCTTTAGACCAATAGCTAATTGCCCGAAGATGCATGAGTGTGTCTATAGGATGATGAAGGATTTGGGTCTTTCTGCTATCTGGTGTAGGAGAGTGGGACAGAGAATGTAATACACTTTTCATAATAAGAAGTATGGCCACCCCTCAAGGACATACTATTTCTGAATAGATCCTGGATTGAGGAACAAGGCTAAGAGTATATTCTACTATCCGGCACCATCCCTCTCTTCCCAGGTGGAACCTTGATAGATCACTTTTAGGGGAGACGGAACTGGTCCTGCAGTTGAAAAGTGACACCTTAGATTGAGTATAATAAAGATTCGGCCCCCATTCTAATTATACAAGCTTTTATTCATGGGAGGCTGATCAGTCTTGCAGCCTTTAGAAGGAAGGAGAAGAGTAATATGCTAAAGGTACAAGAGCACAATATAGCTGAAACTTACAATGCCTTGGATAATTGTAAGGATCTCACCAATCAGGCTGCTATACAAAATCATATTAAAGAGCTTAAACGTTCCCTATCAGAATTTCTGGAAGGGTTTATTCGGAAGAGGTGGGATGCCAGCAAGTTAGGCCATTATGAATATGGTGAGGGTTGTGAAAAATTACTGGTGTGGAAGATCCGGACAGAAAAAGTTAGGGACATAATTAGGGAGATAGTGGTTGAAGAAACTAATTAACGTTGCCTTGAAGACTCCACTATTCAGAATGCCTTTTGTAATTGTTACCAGAATTTATGCACTGAGGAGACCACAACTTTGGACACCCATATAAAAGAATGGTTTAAAAAGGAGGATGTTCCAACACTAGATCCAGATTCAAAGCAATTTCTTATCTGGCAGTTTAGTGAGGCGGAGATTCGCAAAACATTAGGCAGGTTGAAAAAAAGGAGGGCTTCAGGCCCCAACAGTATTCCAAATGAGCTCTATAGGGTTATAAATGAAGAATTATCCCCCATTCTATGTAATTTAATGAACACCATATTTGTGAATGTTCTTCCAGTCCCTGACTCTTGGAACGAAGCCATTATCACTATCATTCTAAGGTGGAATAAGGATCCAAAAAACTTTTAATCATGCAGGCCGAACTCTTTACTTATAATTTAAGATCTTCACGAGTATATTAGCAAAGAGACTAGAGAGGGTGATGGGTGGACTGGTGCATGACAGTCAGAAGGGTTTCATGAAAAATAGACATTTCCATGTCTGACCCATGATCTTGTGACTGCAATGGATATCGCAACTCAATCTAACCTCCCGTTGACCATCATGACTGTCAACTTCCTAAAGTCATTTGACAGAGTGAGTTGTCCTTTTTATATGCAAATTTGGCATATAATGGCCTAGGTCATAATTTTCTTAAAGCAGTTAAGACCATCTACAAGACAACAGTTGTAAGGGTGTTAGTGAATGGGAATCTTTCTCCACAGTTCAGGACTGGAAGAGGTACACGTCAAGGGTATCCTCTTTCTCCTTTGTTGTTTAATCTATACATTGAACCCTTGGCCAGATGGATTAGCGAAGTTCAGAGGATCCTCCCCTTCCAGTATCATCAGTGGTTTAAAAAAGAGGCGCTCTACACTGAGGACCTCTTGATATACATTCAAACTTTCAAAAATCTTTTCTGATAATCCTGGATATTTTGAGGGATTTTGGGAAAGTTTCAGGTTACTTAGGGAGCCAGGGAAAGACAGGGATGATGACAGGGAATGCTTCTATGGATAGTCCCTTAGAGAAGGAAGAAATTCAATACCTGGGTATAAAGGTGGTCAAAGATTTGAAAAAGACTGACATGGTTAACTTCTTCTGCCATGGTCATATCTCCCATTATTAGTCTTGGATAGAACCAACTTGATTAAAATGATGATCCTCCCCAAGTTTACCTTTATTTTTAACTCATTACCCCTTTCTTTTGGGGCAGAGTGGTTTAAGAGACTACAGGGGGTTTGACTAGTTTTATTTGGTCTAATAAGGGCACGAATATTGCATGTAAGTAGCTTTGCAAAAAGAAAGTGGGTGGAGGAATTGCACTACCATATTTTCAGTTCTATTGCTGGGCATTTCAACTGAAAAACATTCAGACATTATTGGCTAAGAGTTATCAACTTCCCCCCTCGCTATCAAGTACTAATCGTAGATTTAAAAAAGAAGCACAGTCATCTTCTATTTAAATTTGGCCATTCAAATACTTTAAAAAGGTCCATAGGCTGCCTGTGAGGTATGGTCCCGTATAAGGAAGGTTCATGATATTTCATATTACTGTGCTCTGGCCCTCTTATGGCACTCCCCTGGGATCCCGTTGTGTCTTCAAGATATGCTGTCCGTTTCGTTATTGAATGCAGGTATTTCTAGATGGGGACAACTGCTTGAAGGAGACACTTTGATTTCATGGGATGCTCTGTCTAGGCTTACAAGTAGTCCCCTCTCAAGATGTAAATACTTTCAAATAGCCAGCTGGTTTTGGAGTGAACCTAAATTGGGTATCAGCACAGAATGGGATGAAGATCCATTTGTTGTGAATCAGATAAAGAATGAGGTATCTAAATGGCACTGTGCCCTGACACAGTATGAGGATGGGCCCCCAAGTGGCAGAGAAGGTCTGGAGCGCGGTTCTGCCTTCGCTTGATGTCTCCCTCTTGTGTCAAGTATCATGGTCTATGCTTTGGTCTACAGTGAAATCTGCGCCGCTTAGGAGACATCATCTTTTTACTACCCTCAGGGGTTGCTGATCGCCAAAACAAATGTAAAAAATGGGATGCCAGATGACACGGAGGTGATGCTGCTGAGGTGCAATTTGGAGAATGCAGATGATGTCCACATGTTTTGGCAGTGTTCGTGTATCCAGTCTTTCTGGAAAGATGTGGGTCAGGTATTGAGAAAGGTATTAGGAATAGAAGTTGAAGTTAGTGTGGCATTGGTCATTTTTGGTACACAAAAAGGGATGGGCTCAACTACTTTTTGTCCTGATTCTTATTGCTCACAGAGAAATATGGGAGATGAAATGAAAATTTCCTACTGCTAGGGAGTGGGTTGACTCAGGAAGAATTATAGCCCGGTTAGATTGTGTAAGAGGGTCAGAAAAGCAGGTGAAGATTTGGGAGCCTTTTCTTGCATACGGCCTGGTTTGACTGAAGTAGTTAGTCAGTTGTTGGGGGAATCAAGTCTACTTTGGGGCCGTTTTGTTTTTTAATTCCAAGGGCAAATTTGAAAGTCCAATGATCATAGACAAGGCTCAGCAATAGAAGGAGATGTGGGCGTGTATTCTCCTGTTGTGTCTCCCTAACCTCTTAAGGAGGTCTTGGTGGCAGAGGTTTGGGCCTTCTGAAGGTCAGGCTATGAGAACTGGTGTTGCGGCTATTACCTCTTTTTACCTTGACATGGATGAGGACAGAAAATAAAACAAATCACCAAGGGGGAGTGCCAAAATACTAGGAAAACCCCCCTGCATGGACAACAGTTCATAAAGCAATTGGCCAGCCATTACAGCGTTGTTAAATTCACCACAAAACAATTGCCTTCTAGGGTTTTAGGATCTCTACCTACTCATGAAACCCTTCTCGCCCTGTTGATGTGTTGACATGATTAAATAACAGACAGTTACTTTCTAAATGCCTATGTTGACACTTGGGGTCCCATATTTTTATTTTTCTTCTTCAAACTGACCTTTTGAGGATGCTAGAGAAGTAAAAGAGAGTTAAAATCACCCTTTAAATGTAATTGACAGTGTAACCTATTTGGTCACACATTAAATCTAGGAGGCAGAGGATAAAGTTTGAAAATGTATAACAAATTAAGAGCCAAACTGATGTAAATGAATCTCAAAACATGCTAGATAAGTATAAAATCAACACAGGTGAAGTAAACCATCTAATGAGGTTAAATCATATAAGCATAAGGCATACAAGAATTTCAGTTGAAGAAATACAAAAGATTAGAAACATAGGCCCTCATTCTGACCTTGGCGGGCGGCGGAGGCCGCCCGCCAAAGTCCCGCCGTCAGGTTACCGTTCCGCGGTCGAAAGACCGCGGCGGTAATTCTGACTTTCCCGCTGGGCTGGCGGGCGGTCGCCTTCAGGCCGCCCGCCAGCCCAGCGGGAAAGAGGCTTCCACGATGAAGCCGGCTCGGAATCGAGCCGGCGGAGTGGAAGCTGTGCGACGGGTGCAGTTGCACCCGTCGCGTATTTCACTGTCTGCGCAGCAGACAGTGAAATACATTTAGGGGCCCTCTTACGGGGGCCCCTGCAATGCCCATGCCAGTGGCATGGGCACTGCAGGGGCCCCCAGGGGCCCCGCGACCCCCCCTACCGCCATCCAGATCCCGGCGGTCGGACCGCCGGGATCTGGATGGCGGTAGGGGGGGTCGGAATCTCCTCGGCGGCGCAGCAAGCTGCGCCGCCTTGGAGGATTCAATGGGGCGGCGGTACACTGGCGGGAGACCGCCAGTGTTGCCGGTCCGACCGCGGCTTTACCGCCGCGGTCGGAATCCCCATTGGAGCACCGCCGGCCTGTCGGCGGTGCTCCCGCGGTCCTCCGCCCTGGCGGTCTTTGACCGCCAGGGTCAGAATGACCGCCATAGTCTGATGATCTATATATAAATTGCAGTCCTCTTGCCTAATTACTGGAGAATCAACATTAGTCTAAGTACCCTAAACTAAACTCAAGGGAAATCATAATTGAGACTCAGGAAATATAGGAAAGTGACAGCCTATAAGAAACCTCAGTAGACGATCTGATTGAGGGGTGATGCACAGCATAAACCCAAACAAAGGAATAAAAAATAGAGAGATCTGTACCCCTCCAAGTCTCAGAGAATGTGCCCTTGTCTAACTAGGTGAATACCAATTAAACCTACAGAACCTCAAGAAAGTCACGTCATCAACACCTGTAGTTTTCCATCTTCCTTGCACAGTTGAAATTGGCAACTCCCATCAAACCTCATATCTTACGAATTGGAAATCAGGATGGCCTTGAATGACTCTTGCTGTCTGGTTCACAAACAGGAGTCTTTTCTTAGTTCATTAGTGCTCCTTGCCCTTGCCAAAGTATCCTCCTGTATCCCAATATCTTCAATACACATACACACCTTTCATTAACTGTAGACTCACATGAATGCACCTGCAAAAAAAATATATTGCAACGCGAGCAAAACTCCAACTTGAAGGTTAATCACAAGAAATCAAATGTTTCAGGCCTTTGGCTATGCAAACTTAATAAGGGACTGAATGCACATTTGAAATACATGGTATAAGTGCATCTCACAATTATAAATGGAAAACAAGAATTTTAAATGAGATGTGATTATATGCAGTTTCACCACAATGTCATTATCAGAGTATATGCATATAAATGTGCATGAGTACTCTATTTCAGCCTGCTAAAACCAAATATTATAACAAATATATTTTAATCTCTAATTTTCTACTTTGAATGCACCTTCAATAATACAATTTAGATGTTCCACTTTACATTAGTAACGTTAAGACACACAATATATGTGTTGTCGAGTACATTATTATGTCACTTGATGGTGCAACCAAAATTAGGCATTACCAATACCCCATTTAATGATGAATTTAGTTATCATAATAATGATAAAAGCTTTTAATGAGACCGACTAAAAGCTTATAGTTTTCATCAAATGTTTATGTCATCATATAATTTACACTGATTCTCTGCTAGCTCCACATCTGCTCTCTTTCTTTTCACTGCCTGTTTAGCTTTCAAAATTCTGAAATCCACAACTAAGACTATTGCACCAATGGCAATAACCAACAAAGGTTTCAGAACAAAACCCCACAATTTCATTTCCCAAATTTCCAAACCATCTGCCTACAGCAGCAAACCCATCTCAAATAGCCTCCCATGTTCTTGTTCCATCCAACCCTTCCAAATCCTTCTTCAAGCCAGTAAGTCTCAATGCATTTCTCTAAATCCTTACCATCTAACAGGCGCCACCCTCATTTGCAAGGAGAAGGTCTAACATAAGTCTGTTCTGCAAACCATAGATCTTATTGCTACCATCTCAGTATTCAGAAGCAATAAGGAATTTGATGTACCCGTTGCCAGTTTATTCACTATCATGGACAATTTCCTAATATTCAAACCATTCAGAATCACACCTACAGATGGAATCAATGCACCAAATATATCTCCTACCACTTCTCCAGCACTTACACTCCTGCTAGTGCTAGGTTTTGTTTCCCATACAGGGTCATTAAAATGTTCCATGTGATAAATCTTACAAAATACTATACCTAAATAACATGTACCATACCATCCTTTGGGCAATTTGAAAAAGGCAGTGCTTCCACGAGTAAAGTACACTACAGGAATCACAGGATCCCTTCCACCTTAAAGGTACTCATTCTTTCCTCTAACCTCAAAGGTGCATTCACATTTACTATTCCCTAAAATAATGTATCCAAATAACTTTGGTCAATTCATATGCACAACTTTCCTTTATGCTGCCAATCTAAATCTAATGCTGGTTGGTTTCTCTTCACTTGATGTTCAAATTCTTCTTTATTCCAACTGTGCTGTCTCTTACGGTCTTTATCTGTTTCATAGTTAGAGGCATATTTAAAAGCCCCTAGTACCATCTAATGACTCATTAGCGTACATTTTGTTTATGCTAATGTGGCGTGAGATGGTCAAAAATGCCATGTCATATTTACAAAGTGGCGCAATGCATGTAACCCCTTGCACCACATTATTCCTCCGTCAGGCATGATGTATGCAAGGGGGGGCGTTCCCCCATTAAGGGGGCCGAATAAATGGTGCAAAGAAATCTAAAAGATTTATTTGAGCCATTTTTTCAGCATTTTAAAAACTTGGACAGAGCAGGCTTTAACAGGAGGCTCCTAGTGTTATCAATGGGCCTCTAGGTGCTTTACAGGATTAGCGTCAACATTTTTTACACTAAATCTGCAAAGCGCCAAACTAGCGTAAAACATGTTGACGCTAATTTCCAAACTATTGCCATGGGGCACCGTATGTTAAATACGGCGCACACATGGTGGCGTTAGGGCGGCGCTAAGGGGCGCAGGAAAAGTGGTGCTGGATATGATGCAGAGCTACTTTTCTTAACTTTGCCCCTTAGACTCAAGACTCCTTCTTCTGTCTTCCACTAGATTAAAAAAAAAAATCTCTACTTCTGTTATGTCACAAGTCAAATTATGTCTCTGTGCATATGCAGTGTCTAGTGTTGTGACAGATACAAATTATTTCCCTGCTATTTCTACGCCTTTAAATTAGGATTTTTATTCAGGTGTTTAATGAAAGGTACTTCTAGAAGAACTAAATCATAATACGAGAAATAATATTGAAAGCTATCCTGTCTAAAGAATATACTCAATAAAGGACTACAGGAAACTCCATAGATCAAAGGAATGTGATGCCTTGTCAAACTGAAGCAGGTAATTGAGTTCAAATGTAGCAATCCATTGCGTCAATAACGTCAATTCACTCATAAAGCAATTTATAATAAACATTTGATGAAAGATGTCCTCTTTGAAGTATCTAAGTGCAAATCTGTCTCATTTAGGGCCACATGTATGTATGTTAGGAACTACGATTTCCTAATTGCGATTCCATTCAAATCGCAATAAGCAAACCGCAATTCCTGGGGCGTGGCCGAGCCAGCGACCAAGATTGCTGCATGGCATCATTGAAGCTCCGGAGACTTCACCTGACTATCGCTGTCTACATGCTTAAAACCGATCCATCAACGTGCCCCAACGACTGGAACATGTCGTACTGAGAGCTTGATCCCCCAACATACCTATGGCATGCCACTAATGCCCCTGAGACTGCTCTGACTGAGACTACTGGTCACCGCAGCCTGACGCGTCCTCCGAGGCCCTGCGCGACAGGGGCCACAGGTGAGCCTGAGGGTGGGGTAGCAGTGAGCATGGACAGTGAAGAGGCTTTATGTTTACCTCACTAGATAACGTGATGGGCCTTGGCAAACGCCCCAACACAGCACCTGCAGGCAGCTGAGCGGAGGTGAGCCGCAAATGTGCCCATAGCCTGATGTGCATGACATCACATATGTAGGCTGCCACGGGACATGTGTATTAGGACACACACACCCGGGCCAAACAACGCACCTACCTGGTTTCCCCAGCCTGTCCGGCTGACACAATCAGTAGCTCCCGCCTCTGCTGCGCGCCTAGGCCCTCTTAGATGAGACCTGGGGAGAGATATGGCCGCTGGGACCCCCAGTGATAGACGTCTGACAGATGGCCTAGTGCGGCCTTTGAGAGCATCATGGCGGCGCTTTGAGGCAGGCCTCAGAGGTCACTGTGGACGCAACTGCAGCGGGGGTCCTGCAACAGAGGAGTCCACCTTGAGGAACATCGGGTGACATCAACCGGCTACAACTATGCAAATGTGAGCCGCAAATGTAAACATGTCCTCCTCGGTGAAACCGGCACTTAAGAGAATCCACTGTCATTTTACATCTGACTCTGGTGGTTTGCCTGAGGACCTATACCGTTGCACGGTTACTGGGCGGTCCCCATCGGTCCGATTGGAGGCCGAGAGTTGACATAGTAGGCTTGCATCAATCCTCTGCAGCAACCACTCCTGGAGCATTACCTCCCCATCGACCCACTGTGCCATCTGCTGCAAACAAGTCTCCCAAACACAACTTAAATATTGTTGAACTGAGTCAGATCTTTGTATGATCAGCGGACACCACAATACGAGCTAGAGACTACTCCTTTCCAGACTGCTGTGGCAGCCTGCATGTTTGCAAACAGAGCTTTGTGGTTTTAATAGTCGTTGCACTGCACGTTTATGTGTGGGAGTGCGAGGAGACTGGCCTGCATCTCTGTCCACTGGCCAGCAATTATACTTTATTGCATACCCCACCTATTACTCTTGACTCCCCCACTACACGCAGAGCCGGCTTTGGGGCCATTGAGGGAGCGCTATGGGTCATGGGGACCATAAACAAAAACAGTTATCATTTGACACTACCAATACCCCTCGCAAGCAACATGCAGATGAACCTACTGACAAAGACCCTCCATCCAGCACCTCTTCAGACCCCACACGAGGGCACAGCAGCCATAATGACTGAATTGAAGGCTGAATTCAAGATTTGCCCTTTGGCTCTTTAACCACGCGACTTGATCATATGAATGAACGCATCGATCGGCATGCCACAAGACTAAATTGCATGGAATGCCAGATATCGGAGATGAAGACGATAACGCTAACACCAGAACACGAGTGAAAAGAATGGAGCGTCTACTGAAAACCGTTTCCACTATTAACGAAGATCTGGAGGCATGTTCTCATTGCAAATAATACTCATATGTCTGGAGTGGGTATGACTGCCAATACTGGCCGTATGGACACTTTTCTAGAAACCCTTCTGGTGGCTCTGTTTGGCAGAGAGACCTTTACTGGAAACTTCACTGTCGAGAGAGCTCACAGATCGCCTGTCCAGCAGCCTGTTTCCGGTGCTCCCCCGCACTTCATAATTGCTAGGCTTCTAAACTTCGAGACAGAGTGCCCCGCTTGGCCTGAGGGAAAGGCCCGCTTCATTTCCAAGGCATGGCCCAATCTATTTTTCCAGATTTCACGCAGATGGCCCAGGAGGTACGCCATAAATTTGCTGAGGCAAAGTCTACCCTCCAGAGATTCGGCCTATGATACGGCATGTTGTAACCAGCGTGTGGAGAAGGATGGAAAACATTATGTATTCAACACACCTGTGGATGCTGTTTCAGTTTGAAAATAACCAAAGCTCAAACCGACCTCGACTGGGTGCTTGCCCTCCGTGGGTGCCCCGATTTACTTGCCGCCAGGACCACGGGATGATCAGGCATCCTAAATGATCCTCCAATATGGGTGCCTACCGTCCTCAGTAGCTAGCCCGATAATTGTTATGGTACCATTGTATTAGTCAGAACTCTTTGCTCACTGTCAAATGTACTTGTATCTCCTGTTAGACAAACTTTGTGCTTCTGCCTACCCAATATACAAATGAGTGAAGCCCCGATAAGCGTTGTTAAACCCCCAAGGTGTGCGCTGTTCCTTATTTCCGGGTAAGTAATGGGAGTCACTGGTAGTTTTCAAGCTGGTGTGGGAAGGGATGTTGAGATTGTTGTTTCTGTTGTTACTGTCCACAGATGCTACATTATTCTATATTAGCAGGACATCCAGTACTCTTTGCTCCACTTGCACGCACCATAGATCCCGCTGTTTATATGACACCACAAAGTAGAGAAGAGCACGCTTTTATCTTATCATGTATGACGTGACAAGTTCACTCTGACCTGAGTAGACATAGACATTTATCACCCCGTTCCAATTGCAATTTATGCCAGACAATGGGGCCCTAATTGTTCTTTGCACTTCAGAGTTCAAACTCTTGAGGATTATGTACTCGGATACATAAGAGCATCCCTTTTCTTAGCCACGACAATGTATCTGACCCAGAGGGGAGATATATCCCTAGTATTCGGAGCCTTGGCTGTCTGGGCTATTTTGATAGTAATGTTTACGCACCCAACATGGATTTGCCAAAATTCTTTCATGATCTCTCAGTTCTTATGGGATGTTTCCCGGCAGATCATGTCCTCCTGGGTGGGGACTTTATTATTGCACGTTCCTATAGTCTCGATTCAGCTGGATCTACCGGGCTCACTAAACAACACTCTTTACTAGCCCTTACCGACTTGCTTGAAACCTTTCAACTTACTGATGCCTGGCACGCATTCCACCCCTCAACAAAAGATTACACATTTTACTCAGCCCCACATAATGTCTGGACTCAGGTAGACCACTGGTCCCGGTCCCCTAGATTACTTGTTTGGCTATCAGACATTACGCACTATCCACACACACTATCAAGTCACTCCCCGGGGATAGCTACACCTCACATCTCATGCCACAGTCCGCCAGTCAAACACTGGGCATTCCCTGCAAAGGCGCCACATGATGAAGTATTCCAAACAGAAGTTTGCAACACAATTAATGAATACTTCACAATTAATACTGGCTCTGTCCATAAACGTTCAACCCTTTGGGAGGCGTTTAAGGCATATATAAAGGGAGTTTGTATATCTAAACATGCTGGAGTCCTCTGCAGAATTAGGAATGTGCCTAGCTAATGTGGATGAGAAACTACATGACTTAGACCACCAGCTCCCTACGATACTGCGTAACAGATCCATACTGCTACAAGAATTCCAAAAACTGGCCACTCGTGATGTTGCCTTCCTGGGTAAATATGCCAGAGCACGTAGGTATGGAGAGGGGAAGATGCCGGAATGAACCTTGGCTCAACTATTACGTCCGCCATGTCAGACCACATACGTAACAAGCCTGCTTCAAGCACATAACACAATGACTACTGATAACCATAATATCACGAATATGTTCACAACCTATTATAAGCAACTGTGTACATCCCACACTGATATGTCTGAAAAAGCTCTGGCTGACAATCTGTCCGAAGTCGCCATAGTATGGCTGGAAGGCAGTCATCAACAATTCTTGGCCTCACCAATCACATGCAGATAGATATCCTAGGCCACTGACACCCTAAGAGGCACTAAGGCTTCTGGCCTAGACAGCTTCACAGGAGACTTCTACAAGGCATATAAAACCATCTTAGCGCCATACTTACTAAAAGTATATGCTGAATCCTTAACAAAAGATATCCTCCCTCCCACACTCCGGGAAGCCAACATCACAGTGCTGCTGAACCCTGGGAAACCCCTCCACTTATGTAGATCCTACAGGCCCCTGTCATTACTCAATCATAATAATAAAATACTAGCCAAGGTTATATCAACAAGCTTATCCCTCTTAATGGATCGTATAATTTCCCCCATGCAATCAGGCTTTGTCCTGCATTGATCCACATCAATTAACCTTCGGACACTGTTTGAGTTTTTTAACCAGAGTTCCCCTGACATATCTGCAGCAGTTGCTCTGTTGGATGCTGAAAAGGCATTCGATTCCCTTGAATGGCCCTTTCTACACATTACATTAGCAAAATTGGGGATACCCTTAGGCTTCAGAGACCTGATCAAGCTGCTTCACGAGACCTCAATGGTGCGATTGCGGATCCCTCCGTCACAAGAGGCACCCAGAAGGGCTGCCCACTTCTATTCATTATTGCCATGGTTCCTCTTCTCCATCATCTTCAGGGTCGTCATATGGATAGAGGTCTCAGATTTCACCATGGCACATTACTAGCCTCTCTATACATGGACAATATATTGTCATTAGTTCACAATCTTGTAATCAACCTTCAACGGCTAATGTGGGAAGTGGCATGCTTTGGGACCATAACAGGGTTATCCATTAACTGGAATAAGCCAGAAGTTTTTCCACTGAGAGATGCCACTACCCCTTGAGCTCTTGATTATCCATTCCAATGGTGTACGGATTTTCCCAAATATTCTGGCATTTATTTACACAGAGACAGCTCTGAGGTGATTCGCCGTAACTATGGCCCTGCTGTGGATAAATTCTCAACTAAAACTGATCTGTAGGTGAAATTAACTATCTATGGGGGGGCACATTGGTATTAAAATGGTGAGTCTTCCACATTTTTTATACTTGTTTTTAAACATTCCTATTACCTTGACCAACAGCTTCCTTGCAACACTACGAAGCCTGTTTACATTGCTTGTATGGGCTGGCAGCCACCCTTGTTTATGTTAGGATGTTTTAACACTTCCCTATGATCAAGGCAGTTTTGGGGGGTTTTGCTTATCACTTGTAGCACCAAGATGCCAAGTACTCATATCTCAAACCAGAAAGAACTAAGGCCCTTGATTTACCCTTCTTTGGCCTCCTGCCTCAGGGACTACCTAGGAACCTGGCAGAGATACAAACGCTTCCCACCGCCTGCTGGGCTTGGTCCTAACTCTGCTATGTAGGTCATGACACCCTCTATTCCCTTCTTATTCCCCTCCTCAATAATCCATGGCTTCCACTTGAGAACAATTAACACAGAGCACCCTCAGCTCCCACCAACTCAGCACCATAGGTGACGCAATCTGCGTATCGCAAATAGCGACATGATTTTGCAGGTTGCAAATCTAGGTTGCAATTTGCTTTACGCAGATAGCGATTCGCTAAATCATGTCATTATTTGCGATACGCAGATTGCGACATGCAAATTCATGTCTCCGTTTCAAGGAATCGGTATTTTAGCTATTCCTTATATTTGTACTGCGAATGCCTTTCACACATCGTGAAAGGCTTGTTTACATTCGCAAACGGCCGAATTTTGCGAGTCGCACCGTTTGCGAATGCAAAAAAGTTTGATACATCTGGCCTGTGGTCCCTAATGAGTGCATTCTATCATCAGTAGGAAACAGTATCTTAGGGACACTTGTAGAAGTAATGTCCTGTATACTAGAATGTGTAGGTGAGCTCCACCCTAAAGCAAAGCGATTGTTACTATAAATGTTGAAACCAACACTCCTGTAAGTATATATCTGCATTTACTCGTGCTATTGTTTCCAGGTTCCATAATTTCTCTAAATTCAGACATGTTTCAGCAGCAGTAATGGTTCGCTTAAGTTTCACTTGTGCAAAGTGGCAAAACAAAGTCCATGTGATAAACTGCAACAGATTTATTTACAAAAGTCTTTTTGAATCTTCTTAAGCCCTACTTCGTGTCTTCTAAATGACAACCCTCTCTTCTTCTGTAGACTCGGCCTCAGTACTCTTCTTGATTCCCTAACAAAGTCATTGCAAAGCCTCTAAGATATGCACTGTTCCAATTCAGTAATAATCACATCCAGTGTGGAATGTCTCAGTCTATACAACATAATAGAAAACTTAAAGTAAAATGCATGCACAATGTTCAATTAAAGAGGTTCCGTTGGATCTGCAGTGTTCCCAAAACTCCCAAAACGTTCTCTCTCCAAAACTGGCAGGAAAGTATGTCCATTCAGGTGAGAAGTACATTTGACAGGGCACTCTAGTTCTCTTAGATCTCCTCAGCGCCAATCCTTTGTTTTTACTTTCACTAAGATCAGAGTTCTCAGTGTCCTCTGGAATTGTTTGAGCCAGACAGACCTTGTCTGAGTTCAGTTTCCCTCTTTCTTGCCTTCTGGGCCAGTGGTCTCCAGCTTTAACACACTTTCTCACAGCACTATGTCCTTCATTAGGGTGTGAATCTGAATTCGACTCATTCACCACTACAGGACAAAATTCTTTCGGCCCAGCTTCAACTGTGAATCTCTCCAGACCCCCCCTTCAGACCAAGCATGTGCTGCTTCAGGCTCTCTTTGCTGTCTCTGATCCCTGACAGCTTGACTAATCTGCTCCCATTGTTCCTCTATCACCACCAGTACTTCTGGAAGAGGTGCTGACACTCATGTCTGTGAGTATGAAAGTGTGTAACCAGTTAGGGAGACTTCAACATTTAACAGCTGTCTTTTCACCAAGGTGACTTGACATGGCCCATGCCAATGAGGCTTCAAACATGTTTCCCTTATTTGTTTCTTTACCTGGACCCAGACACCGGGATGAGACACAGAATGTACCACATCAGCTAGGTCTTTGCATTAATCAAAGATCCTATCATCTGTAATGTTCACAAGTTTATTCACAGTTATAGCTGGCAATCTCATAGCTCTGACCATGATTATCTCATGAGGAGACAGTCCTGTCTTCTGATCAGATATACTGCAAAGACTCATCAACAGAAAGGGGCAAAGCATCAGGCCATTTCAAAGATGTCAAACCACACACTTTCGACAATCTAGATTTCAGTGTTCCATTAACCTGTTTCACAAGGCCCGGAGCCTCAGGTCTACAGCTACAATGTAAAATCTGTTCTATTTGCAATGCTGCTCACAACAATTTCAGAACCACATTATTATAATGAATCCCTCAGTCTGACTCCAGAGAGTCGGAAACCCAAACCTGGGGATCAGTTCTGTTAACAACAATTTTGCTTCAGTGACACTGTCATTCCTTTTGGTCTTGTAAGCTTCAACCCAACGTGAGAAGATGCACATGACCAGCAAGACATATCTCAGGACATATCTTAGCCCATTGCACACAAGCATCTCTATACAGTCCACTACATCTTTTTAAAGGGACTTCCTGATCTGCCTATGTGACTTAGGGCCTGATTTTGAACTTAGCAGATGGAATGCTCCATCATAAATGTGATGGATGTCCCATCCACCGTATTATGATCCCCATAGGATATAATGGGACTCTAATACGGCGGACGTGATATTTGTCACTTTTGTGACACAGTATTCCCCTCCTCCAAGTTCTAAATCAGGCCCTTAGGGGCATATTTATACTCCGTTTGCGCCGGATTTGCGTCGTTTTTTTTTACGCCAATTCGACGCAAAACGAACTCCATATTTATACTTTGGCGTTAGACGCGTCTAGCGTCAAAGTTCATGGAGTTTGCATCATTTTTTAGCGTGGACACCTTCCTTGCGTTAATGATATGCAAGGGAGGCGTTCCCTACTAAAAAATGACTCCGAGGCATGTGCGTCGTATTTATACTCCCGGGCAAAAATGACGCCCGGGAGTGGGCGGGTCAAAAAAAATGACGTCTACCCTCGTTAGCGTCATTTTTTAACGCCTGCTCAGGGCAGGCGTTAAGGGACCTGTGGGCTCGGAAGGAGCCCAGAGGTGCCCTCCCATGCCCCCAGGGACACCCCCTGCCACCCTTGCCCACCCCAGGAGGACACCCAAGGATGGAGGGACCCATCCCAGGAAACTTAAGGTAAGTTCAGGTAGGTATTTTTTTTTATTTTTTTGGGTGGCATAGGGGGGCCTGATTTGTGCCCCCCTACATGCCACTATGCCCAGGGGACATAAGTCCCCTGGGCATGGCCATTGGGCAAGGGGGCATGACTCCTGTCTTTGCTAAGACAGGAGTCATTTCAATGGGGGTTGGGAGTGAAAAAAAATGACGCAAATCGGGTTGAGGCGAAAAATTTGCCTCAGCCTGACTTGCCCCATTTTTGCACGCCCAAACCCCTTTTTCCCCTACGCCGGCGCTGCCTGGTGTAAGTAATTTTTTTTTTTAACGCACACCACTCCGCAGCGCCGGCTAACGTCGGCTAACGTCATTGAATAAATACGGCACCCGCATGGCGCTTCAGAATGGCGTTAGCCGGCGTTAAATTTTTTGACGCACAACTGCGTTGGCGCAGTTGTGCGTCGAAAAGTATAAATATGGGCCTTAGTGTTACTGCAGTTCTTTTTTCAACATTGTTCTGGTGGCACACATCACATCTGTAAGACAGCACTTCAACATCAGTCTCAACTTGGGATTAAACCATGTTTGCCTAAACAATCGCACTATGGCATCTCTGCCAAAATGAACTGGACCATAGAAATACCTATCCGTTAGGGGCAAAACAAACTATTTGGCAACATAGGTCTTCCATCCATCGAAACACAAATGTCACCCTCCCCTCTTGACAACCTGCTCAAACTCAACTCTGTTCTTCTTCCATTGACACTTCTTCCTAAAGCCTCTTTACCTCTTCCCATGTGTCTGTAGTTGTTAACAATATTTTGTAATGGGGTTCATTCATTCCCTCATTTGTATTTTCTCCATTCAGTACTTTGCAACCTCATCAGCATGTGTATTGCCTAAAGTTAGATGATCATCCCCACTTTGGTGTGCAGGCCACTTGACCACTGCAACCTGTTACTATAATGCCTCAAGAAGATTACTCACTTCTTCATCTTTCTGGTTGAGGGGATCCAGATGAGATTGAAAACCCCATTCTGGAACCATAACTGTCCAAAGTCATGCACAAGACCAAAGCTGTACTGACTATGGCTGAAAATCGTCACTTTCAGCTGGTCTGAAGCACAGCAGGCTCTAGAAAAAGCAATCAATTCAGCCACTTGTGCAGAACATATTTCTTAACTCCAGGAAGTTTCAACAACTCCTGAAATTGTGTAGACTGAATAGGCAGCTCTCAAACTTCCTCCATTGTGTCGTAATCACAAGCATCCACATATGGCACAAAATGAGTCTCGGTAGTGGCTCATCTTGTATATCTGTTCCCTACTTGGTGCATAGTTCAGTGGCATCAAGACTGCCATACTGCACTTTACAATCATCATTTTCAATGTTTGATACAGGTAAGAGAGTAGTAGGATTGAACAGCACAGCGTTTAACAATCACATTTTCAGCCAAGTATGGTTTGTTCATACTTAGTAAGGTGGCTACTTGTCAAATGCTGTGTTCTAGCCCTTATCCACAGTAACTGAACAGAGTAAGGAAGATAAACAGTCAGTGAATGACCCATCATAGTACACCTCTTTATGCTGACATTGATGGCCACCACCGCTTTGAGGCACCTTGTCAGCGAAGAAGCTATGGGATCAAGAGTAGCAGAGAAACAGGCCACAGGCCTTCTGGTATTTCTGTGTAACTGTGTAAACACTAAGGTCCATATTTATACTTTTCTTGAGCTGCATTTGCGCCACTTTTTGATGCAAAAGCGGTGCAAACTTACAAAATACAAATGTATTTTGTAAGTTTGTGCCACTTTTGCGTCACAAAATAATGCAAATGCAGTGCTAAAAAAGTATAAATATGAGCCTAAGAGAGTGGAGCCCTCCCTCTCACTGCAGTAAAGTGCAAATGACTTATTGTAATCAGGCATTCCCAGTGTCGAGGCAATACAGACTTTCTCTCAGTTCTGGCAAGGCAATAAAGCAATCGTTATCCCAGGGCACCATATCAGACACATCCTTGAGCGTCAGCCTCCGCAAAGGCTTGGCCACTCGGGAAAAGTTGGGTATCCACCGGAGACAATAGCCCACCAATTACAAAAACATCCTGAGTTCTCTCTGGGTAGTTGGCGGATTCATTTTCAGAACTGCCAAAATCATCTCTTGTGACACTTTCCTTGCTCCTTTCTCAATGTGATGTCTAAGGTATTGGACCTCTTTCTGACAGTACTGCAACTTGTTTGGGGACACTTTGGGGGTCATTCAGACCTTGGCGGACGGCGGAGGCCGTCCGCCAAGGTACCGCCGACAAATGACCGCACCGCGGTCAAAAGACCGCGGCGGCCATTCAAACATTTCCGCTGGGCCGGCGGGCGCTCTCCAAAAGAGCGCCCGCCGGCCCAGCGGAAATGCCCTTGCAACGTGGACGCCGGCTCAGAATTGAGCCGGCGTAGTTGCAGGGGTGCGACGGGTGCAGTTGCACCCGTCGCGTATTTCAGTGTCTGCAAAGCAGACACTGAAATACTTTGTGGGGCCCTCTTATGGGGGCCCCTGCAGTGCCCATGCCATTGGCATGGGCACTGCAGGGGCCCCCAGGGGCTCCGCGGCACCCCCTACCGCCATCCTGTTCATGGCGGGTTTCCCGCCATGAACAGGATGGCGGTAGGGGGTGTCTGAATCCCCATGGCGGCGGAGCGCGCTCCGCCGCCATGGAGGATTCAATGGGGCAGCGGTAAACCGGCGGGAGACCGCCGCTTTACCCTTTCTGACCGCGGCTGAACCGCCGCGGTCAGAATGCCCTTGGGAGCACCGCCAGCCTGTTGGCGGTGCTCCCGTGGTCGGTGTCCCTGGCGGTCACCGGCCGCCAGGGTCAGAATGACCCCCTTTATGTCCTTTCTCAGCCAGATGCTTCAATATTGCATACAGGCTTCCTTAGGTTTCAATGTCACCAGTAGGTCGTCAATATATTAGACTAGGGCTGAGTTACAAGGCATGACCAAAGACTCCATATTCTTCTTGAGAATCAGGTTGAAGATGGAGGGACTCTTGGTATACCCTTGTGCGACTCAGGATCATGCCAAAACATGACTGCCAAACCAAAATGCAAGGAGAAACTGACTGTCGTCATTCAAGGTATAGAACAGAAAGCCTGGTACAAATCAATAACCATGACCCACAGGAGAACAGGGAATAACAATGTTAACTTTCCTCAAATCTTGAACAATATAATATTTCCCACTTGGCTTTTGTAAGCCCATAATGGGTAGGTTCCATGGACTTCCAATAATCTTTTTCAGAAAACTTGTTGCATCATAGATTCAATTATTGGGGTAAGCTCAGCAATCATTTAAAGTGTCAAATTATATTGGGGTGTTCTCAGATATTCAGCATTTGGCTTCACTGTGATTTGAATGGGTTCAACACTTTTGATCAACCTTATGTCCTTTCCAGTACAATCCCAAACCTCAGACCTGACTGCATCTCTAAGGTATGGCAGCAAGTTATCAATGGTCATCTTGGTAAACAATACAGTATCTAAGAACCATCATTGACCAGTTTAAGGTGACATCTTGATCATGAGTTTGCATTTCTACACCTTCTGGCGTACAATAAATGACACAGTTAAGCTTGCAGGGGAGCTGTCTCCCCAAGAAGCTGACTGGACTAGAATGGCACCATATAAATCAGTGGTTCTCCTCAAAGGACCCTATTTTCACAGGCACTTCTGCTGTTTCTGGGGTTGTCAATTGTTCATTCGCCACTTCTTTAACTTGGATCATTTCTCCCAAGAGGAGTAGGTTAGGGACTCCTGTTCTCAGAGTAGAACTGGTAACACCAGTATCAATCAAAAATGTCACGGAGCAGCCATTCACCTCACCATCTACGAATGGACCACTCTAGTCTACCTTCAAGGACACGCCAAGTATCTAGTCTTCTTCCTCCCTCAGGCACGTTCAGGTTGACTGATCAGAGCCATAGCTCATGGATACCTTAAATATGTTGTATTGTTGGAAGAGATTATTATCTTGAAATGCACTTGAATTCATGATTGGATCTTGATAAGAATTTAATTTAGGGCCATTCACATTTTGTGGTGGCATCAGGGGTTGTGGAACCTGAACCACTGGAGCTTGTGGTAGTCAAATGTCTGCACTATTTGGCTTTGCACATTTTGCATCTCTACAGGGCTGATACCCTGGGGCTGTACAAACCCTGAATTCTGGAGTTGATTAGCTGGATTAAGATGACATTTCCTCTTCCAATGCCTTTAACTTGTTGGAAAAATTGCAACTGTTTGTCTTCTTCAGACTACCCATATCCATCCTTGTACTGGGATCAATTGGGGCACCCCCACCTATACCCGGCATCATAGTAGTTTCATGCTGTTACCCTCCTTGCATAGTACCAGTATTCCCTACAAAAGGCTGGATCTGACTACTTCTCTGAGCAACCATCAACTTCTCCTTTTGCTCCTTCTGTTTCATCTATATTCCATCATTGCAGTATTTTGCATATCTCAAAATCTCATCAACCACTTTATTCAGCCAACAAATCAAATGATGCTGAATCATCATGCTAAATTCAGGTCTCAATCCTGTCACATGCCTTCACACAAAATGTGCCATATCCTTCTGTTCAAGCTTCTCCATTCTACTATACTGCTCGAACGCCTGCAACAATCTCTTATTAAGCATAAATCAACTCTTTTTGGTTCCTGAGTTGTTCTGTCAAATTTGATCCAATCAATATCTCTGAGCGACACCTATCACTTTAAAAATGTCTTCACCTGCTCTTACATTCTGCCCACTAGTCACTACCAACCGCAATGTCGAACACAGCATTCATATTGGTCCACACTTATGAAATCTTCACAAATCACTCAACCTGCTTGTACCACTCTACTGGCTTTTCCCTCAGGGTCATAAAGTCGTTAGCGAATGATGTAAGATGACTTCCACTCAAAGGCACAAGAACATAACCTCCAACAGGCACGTCTCTCAGCGGGAAATTTGATGTGCCCGCCTCTCCCGCTCCAGAAGGATATGGTTCCCCTGTCTGTTCCTTTTTTTCTTTCTTTTTTTCCCATCGACTTTCCCATTTGCCTAAGTCATTCAATTTCCAAATGTTCTGAATTAGCTCTTTAATTTGTATTGTCATTCCTGAAGTTCTCATGAAGGCTATGCCTTCTTCATTAAAGCATACACGGTTACTCCTCTGCAAAGCTATGGTCTTGTTAAAGTCTACCTCATATGTTTGAGGCAACTCAGATACTTTGTCATCAATTTTTCCTGCACTTCTGGTAACATCCTTACACATGAATACAAGCTCATTTTCTTGGTAAAAGTGTAAACGAGCCATTCCAAAATTCCCACTAATTATCTCATCCAATTCTAGCTTTCATTTAACCACATCCCCCTAGTTCTCTCTCAGAGGTGACGGATTAGTTCCCTGACTCACCTCGGAACTCCTGCTGTCACTCGAAGAAGTATTGGTAAGTAAAGCTTTCACCCATTCATCTATTTCCTTAGCACTGAGATGCCATGACACTACAGAGACCTTAGACATACTTTCATCTCCATGGGTGCCACTACTGAAATTTAAAGGGAGCTCCCATACAGGAGTACCAGAGGTTGGCATTCTTTGAAATATACCTATTGAACTGCTCCCTGTAATATTCAAACTCAAATCCGCACTTGCCACACATGGAGCACCTTTGTGCGTCTGGACTAGAGGAACAAATCCTCTCGTATCGGGACTTGCTGCAGCATTACTTAATGCACCTGCAGCACCAGGGACAGCTAGATTATGAGTTGTCTTTCCTGGGAAATCAGGCTTTTACATGGGGACCACAGGACAAATAGTTACTGGGACAGTAACAGCATCAACAGTGTTTGGGACAGGAGGGTTAGCAGTAACACATTTCTGAGCATTCTCCTATTGTTTCATGATGCACAATCACCTGAGTAACCGCCAGTGAACCAGAATTCACATTTTTTGGGGCAGTAGCTAATCCATGATTCCTGCCACCATTAGTGCTATCTCCACCCTTCACTCGGGTCTCATTGTACGGAGGTGGAAATTCTGACAATAATACATCAGGAAGGCTATCACCAAAATCACTCTCCCTGATCTCACTCTTATCATCTGCCCCTTTTCTCTTTCCAACCTTCACTTTCTTTTCCTTTTTCTTTTCTTTCTCCCTCTCCAATGCTTCACTCGTTAAGGCTGGGTACAACCTAACTCCCTCCATCATGTCAGTTCTCCACTTCTTTTGTTCACCATCCCATCTAGCAGCTGCATAAGTATGCACTGTTTATTGAGCTCCTGCCTGATACTTCTCTTTCTCTCTAGCATGAGCAGGACACTCCCAAGAGTTCAGCGCCTCATACTGTGCAGGTCTAGGAGGTGGTTTCATCTTGGATGATACTCTCCTCAAGTATTCAATAATTCTCAGATTTTTCTGGGATCTTGTGCCACTGATCATGCCAAATGCATGTGCTGAACTCTACATTTATAGCCATATAATGACCTGGGGTATTTTGGGAGGTGCCTTTCCCCCTCTACTAGGTACAGGCACATTTCCTCTAAACAATCCTCACATGACTTCAAAACAATTCATTATTCACAGTGTGCTGCGCTGGTATTGAATGGTTGTTGCAGTGTTGCGCTGGTATTGGTTATCTACATAACAAGGCGTCGCACTGTGATTAGGTGTTGCTGTTGATTGAGAATCGTGGGCAAAGAGTTATTTCCTGGTTCATAACAAAAATTCTATCTGGGATTATTGATATTTGATTGAAAAATGAATTGCAGAGGATTGAATTGCAGAAGGTTTTGCAAAGAAGGTGTTTTAGGGGGGGCTGCAGCGGTGCACCACCATTTTCTGCTTCTATTCACGGACTGTGTGTGTGGCCCTGAGAGGTCCAAGGTGGTCATGCGGCTGGTGGGACACTCCTTCATCCATTGGGCAGCAAAGTATGCAGAAAAGCAGATTTATGAATGTTCCCTTGGATTACCTGGCAGTTGCCACAAGGCTTTGTGGTGAATTTGCACACATATCTCTCACAGCACCTGGAGCGCTACTTACCAATCTGCTAAATCTATGCCCAGTTCCTTTCTAAACGAGCACCCTCAGTTGCTGCCCCAATCCTGAAAGAGTGGGTCCAAAAGATATCCCACTTCCTCCCAATACATCGCAAAGCCATCCTCAAAACTGCCAGCAACTGAAAGGCAGTAAGCTTCTTTCCTGTTGCATGAAATAATATTGCCTCATTTGTGGCCACCACCCATTGCCCGAAACTGCACCATTCACAGACCGGGTATGCCTCTCCATTTCCCCCTTTCATCAGCCATACCTATTTCCCCCTCCCCAACTGGTCCATCTTGGATCTCCTTAACCAGATTATCAATTTCTCATCTTCCAAAATTGTCTCCCCTGTCACATACCTACTGCCTTTCCCACCCCATCAACTCAGACACTCAAAAATGCTCCAAAACGCATCCATATCATGCAAACTCTGAAAAGCACCACCTTATAGCTACCCCTGCAACAGACAGATAGCACTTGTAATGATTCCAATATTAACTCGCCCTGACCTTTCTTTCCCCCACCCTTTTAACATCCTGCCTAGGATATCATCCTTAGCCAGATCGACACCCAAAAACAACTTACAATAGAACAATATACATGCTAACTTAACCCCACTTGTCTCAGGTGACAAACCTTTTTGAATCAAAAACAGCACAAAACATATAACTCGTGCCTCTAGTGCTCCCTGATCCTGGCTCAAGCACTCTTCATCGGTCCCCTCAAAGGACAGAAATTCCAACCAGGCAAGGTGGTAGCTCCTTTGAGTGGACTGAGCTCAGGACTTCTCTACCAGCCTAATGACCATCATGCTCCCCACTCCTAAATCTCTGCTAGAACAGTTGTCTTGCATTTGTCTGCGCCAGGTGCCAGGCTGTGAAAATGTTTCCACTGTGAAAGAGACAGTGAATCGGCTATTGCCTTAAAAACTACATTCAGTCTTAGACAACGAAGCATGAAACGTTGAAGAAGCCGCAATATCCTAGGAACTCTAGCTTTTTGCTTGCTCACCAAATCAACCACTCTCATGTTATCCATGTGAAACATCACTGTCCGATTGGCCAATTTGGCCCCCCAAACCTCAAGCGCTACAAGCAATGGGAAAAACTCCAAGAATGCTATGTTTTGCCCTTAATCCAACCACCACTGGGGCTATGCTTCTGTACACCACCTGCCCTCCGAAAACAGACCAAAATCAGAGGCTCCCGCCGCATTAGAAAAACTCTGAACCTGCACACAATGTCCTCTTCGCGAAAAACCATAGAGACCCCATTGAAATTTGGAAAGAAAGCCTCCCAAACCCCGATTTCCTCCCTCATGCCCATGGAAACATGTATCCGGTGATCTGGCAGCAAAGCACCTGACAAAGCTAGGCCCATTTTCCTGTAAAAAGTCCTCCCCCATACCATTCTGCAAGCAAAATTCAGAAATCTAAGTAGCTGCTGCACCAGCCTTAACTCACCCTTGTTCAAAACCAGGAGTTGTCTCAGGAAAAACACAATCTCACACACCTTGTCTGCCGGTAGGCACGCCATGAGAGCCACGGTATCCAATGCAATGCCCAGTAATGTCAGTACCATACTAGGCCCTTCCATCTTGTCAGGAGCTAATGGAACTCCCAGCTCCCCAGCCAGATTCTCAAAACACGTCAATGCCTTGCTGCATGCACCGGACTCACGCACAAAAAGGAAATCATCCAGATAATGATATACTGCACGAAGCTCGCTCACCTCATTAAAACCCACTGCAGAAAGGTGCTGAATATCTCAACCAGCGCGCAGGAAACGGCACAACTCATTGGAAGGCCCCTGTCCACGTATTTGGCCCCATCCATCTACATACCAAATAACGGAAAATCATCCGGGTGAATGGGCTGCAGCCGGAAAGCCGCCTTTGATGTCACACTTCGCAAGTTCTGATCCCCTATCCCACCTACAAATAAGGCAAATGGCATCGTCCACCAAAGCATAGACCACTTGTGTGTCCTCAGGCGCAATGAAATTGTTCACCCCTCAGGCCAAGACAAGACAAGAGGTGTATGAGACGAAACTCCCTCTACGTCTTCTTAGGTACAACACCCAACGGTGAGATCATCAAATCTTCCATAGGTCACCCATAGAAAGGGCTCACAATCCCACCTTCATTGACCTCCTTATGCAGCTTTTCTGTCACCACTGCTGGTAATTCCTTGGCCGAACGCACATTGTCAGCCCAATGCCTCTCTCTTGGTCCCTGGTATCCCAACCGTAAACATTCTCTGAAAGCCCACTCCAACTTCAATGCCATCTCTCTGTCAGGATATAGACACAACCAGGGTAGCAATTTGTCAATCTTAATTGGCATAGACACCCTTTGGCCCAGCAGCACCTTGAGCCCCTTTCCCCCTGAATGCCCTCCATTGCTCTGCTGGACTAGCCAACAAGAAGCACTGCATGACCAGATGCTTATCTCCGCACTTTGAGCACTCATGCTTAAACTTACATGGTTGACGTGAGCAGAAACCCTTATTAAAGTTCCAGCAGGCTCCCACGTTAGAGACCTGGGGGATGCTGTGTGCTACCTGACCCTGTCGGGGCGGGACGGGGTTGAAAAGGCTTATAAATCACAGGCAGACCACTGGCAGTGTGGGTCGATGCCGCCAACTGTGATGATAACATCCACTGCATCCACAATTCAGAGTCCACAATCCTGCATGGTTTTTCTGGATTCACACTCACACGGGCCCGAAACTCCTCATCATAACTAAGCCACGCACAACCCCCAAAATTCATTTGTATCTTCCAGATGATGTCCATGTATTTGAACAGAGCAATAGCTCTATTCCGGTATTTGTCACAATAAATGCTTGCATATATGAGGAGCGGATGTCCAATTCTCCATCGTAATAGGGAATGGCGCCTGCATGCTGCCTCCCTCTCTTCTTTTTTAGACCCCGCTTTAGCCAGTGGAACAGCTTAAACACATCCACGTATTCATGCTTCCATATTCTGGCTTTTGTTTCTTCAGGCACATGAGACCTGAGCAGCATCGCTAACCTCATGTAGGGGAGTCTTTTCTTGTGTCCCCCGTCCTTTTCTTCGACCTCTGTGTCCCCTTCACTGTTCTTTCCAGCCACCTCGGCAACCGTCCCCACATCAACCTTGGTCGTCTTCTCCGGCATATCCCTGTTACTTTTGGTTGTCCCAGCCTCCTCACGTATTGTCCCTTCCCCCACCCCAACAAATTTATTTTGGACTTGTTTTGTGTCATGCTATGGGACTTCCCACGCTGACCACCACTCTCCCTTACCTTTTGGCCCCCTCTCTGGTTCATGCGCCATCCGGAGGCCCAGTCCATGCTCCTCACGTTTTTCTGCCACAGCTCCTTTGTCCGCACTGGTCATCTGCAAAACATCAAATGAAGAGGGTGTTGCGCCCCTTGCCCCCTCCACCACCCTGCTCACTTCTGCATCACATATCTCCCCTTTTTCCCAATCCTCATTGTCATCATCATAATTGAGCTCCACAGCATCCTTCCTGTCACGCATTGCATTTGCTTACCCAGCATCCAACTCAACATGCTGCATCTCCTCTCCATCTCCCACCTGGCGCCTGCCAGTCTGTGATCATGGTCATTCCTTTGCCATAGGAAAGGCTGCTGTTGGCCCCCCTAATTCTTTAGACCAACATCCAAGGACTGTCTTGCGCCCCATTGACGTTGCTACCTGTCTCCCAGTCTCACCTACTGGCTTCAATGCTCCTTTTGCCACCTGGCCTCTCCTGCCTCGTGTGCTTCTCGCACTACCAGCCCCATATTCCACACTGGCCTCCTGCTCCTCTCTACCACCATGTTGCGGTACCCAAACCCAATATCCTCTGTCACTGTCCTTTCCTTCAGGAGCCCTCCACACTATACTTCCTTTTTATTTCCCCTTCAAGGCCAAGGCACCATCCCTGCACAGCTTCTCCCATCTGTCCTCTGTTTCTGCCACTAACACCTGCTGTTCCCATATTCTGGCTTCAATGTCCATCGTAGACCAATCAGTGGGTGCTGACACTTTAGCCTCTGCCCCCTGACGTCCTGTACATGGGTCCTATGCCTGCTCTTCTTGGCTGCCGTGGCCCCTTCTGACACTTTTGCACAGCCTCTTTGCAACAAGGCCCTCTCATCCTCATGTCTGGGTCCATCCACAGGCCTGTCACTCTTTGCCTTCTTCTTGCCACCCATTGCCAGGCTGGGTTTATTCCCAGCTTCCCAGGTCAACCCAGTTGTCAAACCTAGGGGAAGATCAGCCCCACCTGGTCCTTCATGATCTTGGCCTACCACTATGTCTGTGGAGACTCTGCCCTTTTCCACTGGGGCCAACTCCTGCTCCACGGCAGCCCCTGACATCCCTGGGATGTCCAAGTCCTCCTCAAGAACTTTCCCCCTACCATGCCTCCTCCCCGGGGCCTTCTTAAGGGATGGCAGTGAAGACGCGCTGCATCCCGCCCCTGCCGACTTCACATTTGGGCCCATATTTATACTCGGTTAGCGCGGAATTAGCGTCATTTTTTTACGGTAATCAGCGCAAACCTAACTCCATATTTATACTTTGGCACTAGAAATGTCTAGGGCCAAATTAATGGAGTTAACGTTGTTTTCTGGACGTGAAAACCAATCTTGCGTCAATGAGTTGCAAGGTAGGCGATCCCGTCAAGAAAAGGACGATATGGCCTTAGCGCTATATTTATCCCCCCATGCTAAAATCCAGCACAGGAGATGGGGGCCTTAAATAACGGTGCTAAGCTTGCTTAGCGCCATTATTTAACACCTGGGTATGGGCAGGCATTAGGGGACCTGCAGGCATATTTCCATGGTCAGAGACCAAGGAAAGAGCCCACAGGTGCCCTTCCCTGGCCCTAGGGACACCCCCACCCACACCCACCCACACCAGAGGGACACCACAGGATGGAGGACCCATCCCAGGTAAGTCCCGGTAAGTATATATTTATTTTTAAAATGCCCGGGGGCCCTGACTTGGGGCTCCCTGCATGGCGCTTGCCCCAAGGGCCATGCCCAGGGGACATCAGTCCCCGGGCATGGCCATTGCGGTGGTGGGCATGGCTCCTGTCTTTACTATGACAGAAGCCATGTTCATGGGGGTTGTGCACCAGAAAATGGCGCTACACTGCTTACAGGCATTTGTTTTGCTTCTAAACAGTGTAGCGCCATAATTCAGCCCACAAGCTCTGGTTTCCCACATACCTCCGCCACCCTGTTTGCTTCCTTTACAAGGAAGCTAACAGGGCATTAGCGCAGGCTAGCACTATTCCATAAATATGGCATCCCGGCCAGTGACTTGGAATGGCGCTAGCCGGCTGTAAAGAAATGGCTCCCTGTTGCAGTTACCCCCCACTTTTTGCCTGATACTGATGCTGACTTGACTGAGAAGTGTGCTGGGACCCTGCTAACCAGGCCCCAACACCAGTGTTCTTTCACCTAAAATGTACCATTGTTTCCACAATTGGCACACCCTGGCATCCAGATAAGTCCCTTGTAACTGGTACCTCTGGTACCAAGGGCCCTGATGCCAGGGAAGGTCTCTAAGGGCTGTAGCATGTATTATGCCACCCTAGAGACCCCTCACTCAGCACAGACACACTGCTTACAAGCCTGTGTGTGCTGGTGGGAACAAAATGAGTAAGTCGACATGGCACTCCCCTCAGGGTGCCATGCCAGCCTCTCACTGCCTATGCAGTATAGGTAAGACACCCCTCTAGCAGGCCTTACAGCCCTAAGGCAGGGTGCACTATACCATAGGTGAGGGTACCAGTGCATGAGCACTGTACCCCTACAGTGTCTAAGCAAAACCTTAGACATTGTAAGTGCAGGGTAGCCATAAGAGTATATGGTCTGAGAGTCTGTTTTACACGAACTCCACAGCACCATAATGGCTACACTGAAAACTGGGAAGTTTGGTAACAAACTTCTCAGCACGATAAATGCACACTGATGCCAGTGTACATTTTATTGTAAAATACACCACAGAGGACACCTTAGAGGTGCCCCCTGAAACTTAACCGACTGTCTGTGTAGGCTGACTAGTTCCAGCAGCCTGCCACACCAGAGACATGTTGCTGGCCCCATGGGGAGAGTGCCTTTGTCACTCTGAGGCCAGTAACAAAGCCTGCACTGGGTGGAGATGCTAACACCTCCCCCAGGCAGGAGCTGTGACACCTGGCGGTGAGCCTCAAAGGCTCACCCCTTTGTCACAGCCCAGCAGGGCACTCCAGCTTAGTGGAGTTGCCCGCCCCCTCCGGCCACGGCCCCCACTTTTGGCGGCAAGGCTGGAGGGAACAAAGAAAGCAACAAGGAGGAGTCACTGGCCAGTCAGGACAGCCCCTAAGGTGTCCTGAGCTGAGGTGACTCTGACTTTTAGAAATCCTCCATCTTGCAGATGGAGGATTCCCCCAATAGGGTTAGGATTGTGACCCCCTCCCCTTGGGAGGAGGCACAAAGAGGGTGTACCCACCCTCAGGGCTAGTAGCCATTGGCTACTAACCCCCCAGACCTAAACACGCCCTTAAATTTAGTATTTAAGGGCTACCCTGAACCCTAGAAAATTAGATTCCTGCAACTACAAGAAGAAGGACTGCCCAGCTGAAAACCCCTGCAGCGGAAGACCAGAAGACGACAACTGCCTTGGCTCCAGAAACTCACCGGCCTGTCTCCTGCCTTCCAAAGATCCTGCTCCAGCGACGCCTTCCAAAGGGACCAGCGACCTCGACATCCTCTGAGGACTGCCCCTGCTTCGAAAAGACAAGAAACTCCCGAGGACAGCGGACCTGCTCCAAGAAAAGCTGCAACTTTGTTTCCAGCAGCTTTAAAGAACCCTGCAAGCTCCCCGCAAGAAGCGTGAGACTTGCAACACTGCACCCGGCGACCCCGACTCGGCTGGTGGAGATCCGACACCTCAGGAGGGACCCCAGGACTACTCTGATACTGTGAGTACCAAAACCTGTCCCCCCTGAGCCCCCACAGCGCCGCCTGCAGAGGGAATCCCGAGGCTTCCCCTGACCGCGACTCTTTGAACCTAAAGTCCCGACGCCTGGGAGAGACCCTGCACCCGCAGCCCCCAGGACCTGAAGGACCGGACTTTCACTGGAGAAGTGACCCCCAGGAGTCCCTCTCCCTTGTCCAAGTGGAGGTTTCCCCGAGGAATCCCCCCCTTGCCTGCCTGCAGCGCTGAAGAGATCCCGAGATCTCTCATAGACTAACATTGCGAACCCGACGCTTGTTTCTACACTGCACCCGGCCGCCCCCGCGCCGCTGAGGGTGAAATTTCTGTGTGGGCTTGTGTCCCCCCCGGTGCCCTACAAAACCCCCCTGGTCTGCCCTCCGAAGACGCGGGTACTTACCTGCAAGCAGACCGGAACCGGGGCACCCCCTTCTCTCCATTCTAGCCTATGCGTTTTGGGCACCACTTTGAACTCTGCACCTGACCGGCCCTGAGCTGCTGGTGTGGTGACTTTGGGGTTGCTCTGAACCCCCAACGGTGGGCTACCTTGGACCAAGAACTAAGCCCTGTAAGTGTCTTACTTACCTGGTTAACCTAACAAATACTTACCTCCCCTAGGAACTGTGAAAATTGCAGTGTCCACTTTTAAAACAGCTATTTGTGAATAACTTGAAAAGTATACATGCAATTTTGATGATTTGAAGTTCCTAAAGTACTTACCTGCAATACCTTTCGAATGAGATATTACATGTAGAATTTGAACCTGTGGTTCTTAAAATAAACTAAGAAAAGATATTTTTCTATATAAAAACCTATTGGCTGGATTTGTCTCTGAGTGTGTGTACCTCATTTATTGTCTATGTGTATGTACAACAAATGCTTAACACTACTCCTTGGATAAGCCTACTGCTCGACCACACTACCACAAAATAGAGCATTAGTATTATCTCTTTTTGCCACTATCTTACCTCTAAGGGGAACCCTTGGACTCTGTGCATGCTATTCCTTACTTTGAAATAGCACATACAGAGCCAACTTCCTACACCGGCGCTATACTTTTTCACACAAAACTGCACTTACACAGTTTTGCGTGAAAAAGTATAAATCTTGGACTTGATGCCTTTAATTTAAGCAACTGGCAAGCGGTTACCACCGCTGCCATGCCACTCACCAGAGCACTTATAAGGCGCAACATACCGACCCAGGCCTGGTCCAAAACGCCAGGCCCGAGAAGGTCAGCCCTACCTGCTTCCCTGATGATGCGGAGCATGGTGCACACTGCCTCTGCCTGTGCACTGCCTTCCATGCCCCTGAAGGGCACGTCCCTGCCGCTACCACAGCCAAACTTACCACAGCACAAGAAGCAAGCCGCAAGAAAGAGGCCGACCCCTCCCCAATGCCCCTATTTGTATCACCTCTGTAGACCCTACCCTACCTCCCCCCACCTATCCTGTCCTTTTGGCACTCTTCCGCATCACAAAGAATCCCATGGATAGGCTAGGCTGCGCCTTTTGCTCTCCACTGGCTCTTCGTTGGAGTTATCATAAAGTTGGGCAGGATGTTATGTGCCGTTGCTGTAGCGTCTGTGATACTCCCAACTAGATATTTAGCTTTCCTCTGAAAATGCCCCAATGGCTGAGGTAAGAAAGGAAATAATGCTTGAGCCATTACCGGGGGTGCTTAACATCACCGTGGGTAGATAGGGACTTGTACTTACCCATATCGATTAAATCCAGAGAACGCTGCTAAAAAAAGGCACCTGTTCAGTCTTGTTTGGGTGTGGATGGGTGCAGACGGACCTAGTCTTGGCCAATCATTGCCTGGGCATGCACCTGGGTGCATCCTGAGCCACCGGAAAAGCGTCACGTTTAAGTAGTGCGGCTGATGCTCAATAGCCGCTCCTCCAGTGAGGAAGAAAACTGGGACTTTTTCGGATGCTTTGTGGGCTAGAAAGTGCCCAAGTCCTTTCCTGCGTCCCGTGAGAAAATCAACAAATGTAAGTAGCCTCTCAATGCTAAATAGACCGCCCCTCATTACCATGGCTGACAACTGGGATGAATCCAACGTCCCCCTCCCCCCAACACACACACAGAGGAGTCCTGAGGTGACTATTGTCTTGTTGTTTAGCTCTGCCAGTTTTAACAGTCTCTTGTGATAAGCAATAATCACACCTTCAGCCCTATATGAACTGTTAACAGGTGCTTGTAGGTGGCTGACAAGGCTGGCTGCAGCACATGAGTGTTCTGCATAATCAGCTTCAGAAGCAGGGGCATTAACCGAGATGCAAACAGCCCAAAATGTGTATGCAAATTAGAGGGGCCTCGCACAATTAATTTCTGCCCAGGGCCCCAAAAATCCCAGAACCGGTCTTGCGTTCCAACATTCACTTCCAAGGAATTCGTGGTCTATTAACACTCTGCCTTGCTCTCCCACGGCTTTCCTACACAACTGCGGTCAGTGTTTTTCAGGACACTGATCACTGAAGATGGTCTCAGAAACGAATGGCAAATAATCCTGACTGGATAGATTCATTTTTTCAGTCTGACAGAACCCATTTGGGGTACACATGGCAAGCAAGAGTTACTGGGCTGCAATCAAGATGGTTGGGGCCATTTACCACAGCTGTTCTATGATCAGACCTATTATGGCACTGAAAACTGAGCACTGTACACTGTATACCCTTTCACCAGATGGCACTCAAGGTAGCGGGCGTGCAGACCAAGGAGACTAGGAGCTCAACAATTACCTAATAGGGCAAAGTAACAGCTGTCCAATCCAGTGGTCGCCTTTATGAAAAAGATGAGTAATTTATTCATCCCAAAGAAATATTACACATAATATATAATATAATATAAACAAGGGCATAGTGTTCTAATGATGTTTAATATGCAAGGCACAATCAAAGTTGCAGGCTAACAATGAAAGTGTAAGAGAGTGCTGTGTCTGTGACCTTTGAAGATTAGGTTCTAGGGACACGCAATCTCAGTTTATTTAGCAGCTAGGGCACAATATCAGTTCTAGACTCCCATATCGTCTTAGGCCCAAATCAGTTCAGTTTTTTTTTAAACCAATTTGTATTGATTTTTACAAGTAATAATAAAATATGGTTAATTCCTTTTACATGTCTATGCTGCAAGTAGAAAGGCAGTATACATGTATTAAGATTCAACATCCAACATGTGATATTCCCACCACTTTCCCCAGATCTTATCATGCATCTTAAGGCCTCCTTGTGCTTTGTAAATCGGTCGTTCTTGGTGGGTGCAAAATTCTACACTCCTTCTGCACTCCGCCAGTGCCGGGGGCTCTGGAGACTTGAAACTTGCAGGCAATGTCCTGCTTCGCTACCAATGTGGGCACCCCAACAAAAAATTTTTCCATCCTGCATCCCCCAAGTTCGTCCAGTAATGCAAATAGTGCAAAAATTCAGGCCGGGTTTACCATCTTCTATGCTGGTAGATGTCCAATGTTTGTGTACTGCTGGTGGACGACCCTGCATCTCTTCCGACAACAACAGGGAAGCTCCAAATGCTGTGGTAGGTCTGCAAATGCACCTGAGAACTCCAGAAGTGCAAACAACTCTAGTGAAAAATTTCTCATCCAAACTGTGAAGAACCTACACTCAAGATCTCCTTGAGGTAATTGGCTATAGGCGGGCAGGAGGTATGGCTGGTGTCAGCACCATTTCCCAACCTTTGGCAATGCACAGAAAGATAGCGAGCTGTGGTCAAGGTGTCTTTGTTAGTGCAGCATGTCAAAGACACCTGCAGGGCACATGAGGGCCCCTCTGACACTTGGGCTTTTTTCTCTGACATCCCATCAGTGGAGAATGACAAATGTAAGTGGCCATACTCTCTTGCTTTCCTTCAGTGAAGAACATCAAATGTGATTATGAGGTTGCAGGGAAAACTAATCCTGCACAGCTTTTCTAAGAAACAGATTGAAGTGACCACCATGGAAATAGCTATAGGAGCAGAAGCTAATGAGCAAGGGTGTGTTAACGCGTCCCTTTATGATAATTTATTATACATCGGAACTCGTTTTAGGCCAATGGATCTTTTGACCCAGTTGAGAGACACCTTAGGACGAGATAGCTGATCAATATGTCAATCAATACATCAATAATGTCATCAATATTTATCATGACAATGCATTTCACTTTAGTCAAAGTCATTAATCAGTTCAAAGATGCTACCATGACCTTTCAGCCATGAATAACCACACCTTGATTAGTAGAATGTTATGAGTTTTATTCCCTATTGCTTACAATTCTAATATCAGATACGTCAATCTCAAAACCAAGAAACATAATAGCATAGTCACGATATGGCAACTTTTGATAAGATTTAATTAAAGCAAGAATTACAAACATCAGAACATAACACGGCGTGAACATACATCAAGTTTAGCAGAGTGTCAATAACGTGTCAGTTCAACAAAGCACAGTCTCGGTCGTTTGTCTATTTGCGTCAGTTTAGTGAGCACCTGTCCTAACCACTAATTAGCATTAGCATGTTGGGCTTCATGCAAAACAATTTAGAACACCAATTTGGAAAACATCTAACTGTGGTCTCTGTCAAAAGTAAGCAGTTGGTACCTAGAAAGGAAAAGCAAACAGACAAATCACAATCGCATTGTCATAATTACCCTCCAAGGTTTAGGTCAGCGCACAGGTTCATTCTTCGTCTTCAGGACATCAGTCAAATCACCATCAGCTCTGGGGCAAAAGGGCACTTCCCTCATAAGGAGGTGAAGTGTAACATGGACAAATCTAAGGGCAAGGATGGTTTAAGTAAACCACCAAATCACCAAACAGAGTGACAGAGTTTCTGGATAAAATCGATAGCATTCCCTACCTAATTCTAAATGACTCCCCGGGACATGGGTTTTTATCCCTTTTCCATTATACATTTCCCCAAAATTCTATTGGACATTTGCTATACCCCACTATCTTTAACCTATCAGAAAACACATTAGGTAACCCAACTCTTCACCCCATATTGTTTTACAAGTCTTTGATTGGTCTTCATAATTGACGTCTTCAGAGGTGGCACGTCTGGTATGATTTCATCCTTCTGTAATTCTTTGCACATCTTTTGGTCAGCAGTTCCATTGTCTTCATCGGTTTGAATGACCTTGTACATAACATTACTCTACACTGTTTCAATTTACTTTTAACATTTATTCTGCCAAGGCTGTGAGAACGGATCTAACATGGTTACATTCGTCTTCTAATTTGAAGAAAAAGAACACGCAGGGTCATTTCCCTTTGTGAGTCAGCACACTGGAAAATAGAAAAATGCATTTAATATGAGAGCCAAGTAGCTAAGCTTCAGCTCATGCTAACTTAAGGCCTATAAGGATTTCAGTACGGATTCAATAACGCAATCATTAGTATAAACTTATTTAAACATAATATAAACATTTTAGTCATTATTATTATTCTACGTATACATTGGTGGCCACTCCCCGTGGTCACAATTCAAGTGCACGTTTAAGCAAATTACTATTATTATAGTTTCTATGCAGCATTATCACATATTGATTCATAAACATTTCATGTTAATATAGATTATATAAGCTACGCTCTCTCAGTCCCTCCTCTGATGACGTTCTTCATCACACAAACCTTTCCCCTTTGACCTTTCACTTTAATTTTTCACTTTACGCATAATGCGCATTTCAACATCTTGTCCCTTATGTGAACTCTCCCAAATTTCATTAAACATTTTCTCCCTTTCACTTTCCTCATTGCTCTTGTTTCTCTTTGTCCAATTTCTCTCAATTTTGTCATTCATTTTGCATGCTCCCCATAATCCTAATAGACAGGCCAGAACAATTAATAGACCCCCTAATATTTTTGCAAGTACCCCATTCCAAATATTGCTAAACCAGCTCCATACTCTGGCAATTCCTTTTCCTAATTTCTCCCACACTCCAGGTTCCTTCAAATCCTTCAGATCTGCACTATCTTTAGTTAGGTTACTAAGCATACCTCTAATCTTTTTACTATTGTCCGGTATATATGAGCAACAATGACGCTAGTTGAGCATCTTGCAGACTCTGACGCTCTTTGCTAAGAGAATGTCTAAAGCAAGCCGATTTTGAAGAGTCATAGCTCTTTCCGCAGCAAGTTCAGTATCCATCAGGAGTATAGCCACTGTAAAATTTGTCAGCATGTTATCCACAACAGTAGACAACTTTTGAATCTTTATGGAGTTTAAGATAACCCCTACTGAAGGAATTATAGCTCCCAAAAAATGTCACCAACGACAGCAGCCGCTGTCTCTCGTTTTTGTCTAGTATGTTGTAATTCAGACGTTTTAGGTATTTGTTTTAAGTCATCAATCTGGTAAATCTTTGGGAAAACTATTCCCAAATAACATGTCCCTTACCATCCTTTAGGAAGACGGTAATAAGCATTAAGTCCACAGATATAATACTGTAGATCCCAGGGATCGCTGGGTAATGTCCATTTAACATGAATGTCCATTTACTCTGAAACAAAAACACATGCCTGCATTCACTCGTTCCCACAAATAGAGTGTTATGCTCAGATTTCGGCCTATATATACAAAGCCTTCCTACATGTAAAGCATCTATAGCTAGTTTGCCTTGCGTCTTTATTACAGTGTAAGCATAATCATTTGCATATGTGCGTTTTTCTAACCCTTTTTCTAATCTTTCTTTCAATGCTTTGCGTCTATCAACAGTGTGATCTAAAAAGCTTTTCTCTATAGGTGTCAATAAGCAAGTCAGATTGTTGCGGTGTGCATAAGCTGTCCCAAATGTAAGCGTCGGTTCAAAGAAACCTCTCACAAATTTTATACTATGCTCCTTAGCTAGCTTGTTCAGAAACTCAATTACAGGCACAAAAGAAAACACTACATCCAAATTTGAATAGAAATATTGCACATGCTCTTGATTATAGAATCTTGTTAATGGCAAGCTACAACTTATCCCATAACTTAGTGGAAGGCTATGATAGGTGACCCCTTCCTGCACTGATGAAGGAATCTTTGTGCACAAATAACAGTTTTTCGCATCCATGGTTTCAACATACTCATTCAGCAAGCGATAGAAGACATTGGTAGAAAGTTCCCCCTTTGAGTTAGTTCCCTCATGCAAGTGTCTTGCATCCTGCTCAAACTTTTCCCACGGTGTTTGTGTTGTAGTCTCAGGTTTTGAAGCATTGTTAGTCGCTTTCTTGTCCATCCACGGCATTCCCACAACCACTCCCACAATTATTATTGCACACACAATACCTAATATAAGACTCAACCAACCACACACTTTACCCTTTTTGTTATTACCTCTATTATAAGCCATGTCTGTAAAGAATCAGATAGCAAAACGATAATCAATTGAGGACGATATAAAACTTTCTTTTTTTTTTTTTTCTTGATGCAAAAGTCTCTTTCTCTCTGCGTGTATTTACAGCGTTTCACTCACTCCAGGACCCTTTTGTCAAATCAGGTTAGCAGCTTGTCATAATCAGGTTTTCAAACTCAATTCAGGTTATCAGTGTCACATCCGGTAATTTATAGTCTCTTTCTTAGCTTCTCAGTTTTCAATTTCGAAATTTTGGTTTTAACAAAGTCTCTTTCTTTTAATTGATTTTCAGGTACCGTAATATTGGCCTGGTACCTCTCGATCAAAACAAAATGCTAAGAATTCTTGTTGCCATTCAGATGTTGTTGCATACGCCCATTCAGGACCTGCGTACCTTCTATTTGCGGTTCTCTTTCTTTTCAATCGGCGTTCGCCTTGAAATTCTCCTTCACTCAGATCTTCTATCGGTTTCTTCTGTTATTGTTTCGCCTGGTACGACCTTTTCTTTCGTAGCCTGCTTCTCTGGCCAGTTATCTTCCTTATGTGTCTTTTTCCTGCTTGTCCTTTCAGGACGCTGAACAGCACCCTCCTCTTGTACTATGGTGTTTTCTCTTGATGGACCTGCATCTGGCTCAGGGGATGCCGGTGTACTTTGATCTCTTTCTACTATTTCCCCTTCTTCTTCTTCTTCTTCTGGGTCTGTAACGGGTTTAAGCTCAAACCCGTATCCGTCTGCTTCTGGGAGAACCTCTCCTTGATTCAGTTCTCCTGCTGCCTCTACTGAGATAGGCACATTGTCACCTCTCTCGAACTTGTTTACTGTTTGAGGGACAAGGCTGTTCTCAGTGGGCTCTCCCGCATTCTCAGTTCCCTCTTGGTTATTTTCAGGCCCTGAGACTTCCCTCTCTGGAACTGTTGAGTCGGAAACTTCAAGTTCCTCATCAGTTGGACACGTTACCTTCTTTGTGTGACCGGCATGTATCCAGTTTGGAATGCCTGCACATTTCACAGCAGTGGTTGTTGTCAATATTACTTGATATGGCCCCTTCCAGCGCGGCTCCAAACACAACTTTCTCACGTGCTTCTTGATAACCACCCAGTCACCGGCTTGCAGAGTGTGATCTGGATCACTGATCGGTGGCAATGTGTTAGCTTCCACCTGGTGAGAAAAAGAGCGAACCACATCAGCCAAACCTTTGCAGTAGTCCAACACCATATAATCCGTATATTCACAAGAGCATTCACAGGTACTGCGGGCAGCCTCATAGCTCTACCCATAAGGATCTCGTGGGGAGATAGTCCTGTCTTCTTATCAGGGGTGTTCCTCATTGACATCAGCACTAAGGGCAATGCATCTGGCCATTTCATAATGGTAGCTGTGCACATCCTCGCCATTCTCGATTTCAAGGTACCATTCATTTGCTCTACTAGTCATGATGCTTCAGGGCGGTAGCTACAATGCAGCTTCTGTTCAATGTCTAATGCGACACACAAGAGCTTAATCACCTCATTGCCGAAATGTCTGCCCCTATCTGATTCTATAGAGACCGGGAACCCGAACCTGGGTAGTAGTTCTCTGAGCAGCAGCTTTGTGACTGTGAGACTGTCGTTTCTACGTGTGGGGTAAGCTTCAATCCAGTGGCTGAAAACACATACAATCACCAACACGTACCTCAATCCTCCACAAACCGGCATCTCAATGAAATCCATTTGCATCTTGCTAAATGGACCACCAGCTCTCCCTATGTGGCTCAATGTTACCACAGTCCCTTTTCCGGCATTCATCTGTTGACAGATGATGCACCTGTGACAAGTAACCTCTGCAGCATGTCTGAATTTTGGGTTAAATCAGTCAATCTTGAATGACCTTATCATTGCATCTCTCCCAAGATGTGCCTGTCCATGGTAGAGCCTCGCAAATTGTGATAGAAGACTGTTTGGCAAAACCAGTTTCCCCTCCTTTGAGACGCACAAGTCATCAGCCCTTTGTACGCATTGCATTCTCTGCCAGGAGAGTTTCTCCTCTTTGCTAGCACGACCCTATGGTGTTTTTAGCTCATCTAATGTATCAACCACCCTTAATGCAAGGTTCAAACATGTGTCATTTTCGGTTTGCGGTAACAATTCCCACTGATCCTTGAACGATATACAGTTCAATGCGCAAAACCTTGTGACTTGATCTGCATAGCCGTTTCCCATGGGCACGAAGTCTTGTGGCTTAACATGAGCATTGCATTTCACCACGGCAATTTCAAGAGGTAACTGAATCGCATGTAGCAAATCCTTAATTTGTTCACCATTTTTCACAGGAGAACCAGAAGAGGTCCTGAAACCTCTCTGTGACAACAATTGGCCAAAATCATGTACAATTCTGAATCCGTATCTGCTGTCAGTATAGATAGTGACCCTCAGATTTTCAGCTGCGTGGCATGCCTTCCTGAGGGAAATTAATTCTGCCACTTGTGCGGAATATACTCTCTCGAGCCAGGAAGCTTCAATAATACCAGCTATGGTACATGCAGCGTAACCGGCTCTCAGCATTCCAACTGAGTCTCTCAAACAGGATCCATCAACAAACATAATGCAGTCATTTTCTTTTAACTGCGTATCTTGAATATCAGATCGGGGCTTGGTACATAGTTCTGTTACCTCAAGACAATCATGCTCCACTTCCTTTTCATTATTAATCTCGGTATTTTCAACAGGAAGCAGAGTTGCCGGGTTTAATACAGTACATCGCTTCAGTTAAACATTAGGCGACCCCAATATAATTGTCTCATATCTGGTAAGTCGGGCATTTGTCATGTGCTGAGTTTTGGTTCAAGTTAATAAAATTTAAACTGAATGCGGAACAATTACTGTTAGGGGATGTCCCAACACTATGCCTTCACACTGCGTGAGGCTTTGACCAACTGCTGCAACTGCGCGCAAACAACCCGGTAAGGCTGTTGCAACGGGGTCCAAGGTAGCTGAAAAATATGCTACAGGGTGGTTTGCACCTCCATGGACCTGTGTTAAGACAGACAAAGAACAAGCATCACGTTCATGACAAAACAGTAGGAAAGGCTTTGTGTAATCAGGCATACCCAAAGCTGGTGCCCTGCCCATGCACTCTCTCAATTCCATGAATGACTCAAGCTCTTCTTTTGATAAGGCTGGTATACAGCTCATCCTTAATCTCTTTACCTGTCAGTTTTATCAGTGGTTTAGAGATAATTGAGAAGTTGGGTATCCACTGGCGACAGTAACCCACCATTCCCAAAAACATCCTGACATCTCTCTTTGTTGTCGGGGGGTTCATCTGCAAAATAGCAGTTACCCTTTCCTATGATAGTCTCCTGGACCCCCTTTCAATCAAATGTCCTAAGTACTTCACCTCTTTTTGACAGTACTGTAGCTTCTTTGATGACACTTTATGTCCATTCCTTCCTAAATGATTCAGCAAGGCAATTGTGTCATATTTACAGTCATCTTTTGTCCTGGACGCAATCAGCAAGTCATCAATGTACTGTACCAGAGTCGAATTGAAAGGCAGTACTAGGGATTCTAAGTTCTTTTTTAATATCTGATTGAAGATGGACGGTGATTCAGAAAACCCTTGAGGAATTCTGCACCAACTGTACACCTTGTCCAGGAAGTTGAAACTGAATAAAAACTGGTTGTTCTCATGAAGAGGTATTGAAAAGAAAGCTTGTGACAGGTCTACAACGGTGAACCTTTCAGCATCACACTGGACCTGAAACATGATCACTGCTGGATTGGGCACTATGGGGCAAAACTTCACCACAATCTCATTTATTTTCCTCAAGTCCTGCACAATTCGAACCTTCCCACAGGGCTTTTTCAGACCCATTATCGGTGAATCACATGGGCTGCTCAATACTTCCTTCAGGATTCCCTGTTTTACAAAGTCTGCAATTATTTGCGACACCTGAATAAGGACATCTTGTGCCATATGGTACTGCAGCACCTGGGGAAACACTGCATTTGGCTTCACTTGTACTTTAACTGGTTCCACTCCTTTTATCAGTCCCACCTCCTTTCCTGTCAAATCCCACACTTTCTCTGTTACCGTTCCCTGTAACTCGGCTGGTAAGTTAGTCACTGTAAGCATCGGGAATAATGATATTAAAGGGTAATCTTCATTTGCGGTTTCTGTCTCTAACTCTGAGAACTGACCATCATCCCCTTCATCATCACTGTTTGTCTGCACCTCAATTCCATCATTGGAACAGGTAATTGAGCATTTCGTTTTGCACAGTAAGTAGGGGTACCAGACTTGAATCACAGACTACAAACTTATGCAGTCCCTGGAAGTTGCCAATCTCAACTTGCACCGGATCTGTAATTGGATTTGTCAAGTGCTGGTTTGCTACTCCGACCACTCTTATGGTATGCCCCGAAAGTGGCAATTTCGGAACCTCTGCACTCCTGACTGTGGAGCGTGTAGCTCCGGTATCAACCAAGAATGAAACCTTGTGACCCATTATCTTTTCCTCTACATAGGGTCCCCTCTGATCTACCTCTAGGGACGCTGCAAGCCTGCACTCTTCACTGTCTGAACTATCATCCGACCATTCCTCATTCATTCCATCTTCACCGCGCAATGGGAATTGCTGTACTGTATTATTTTGGCTCATCACCTGTCCTGTGACCTGCTGAGGAGGCACCACCTGTTGCTGTCCCATCGGAGCCATTGGTAGTTGCATTTGCTGTCTAGGTACCATGGGAACCTGCTGTTGTACTTGCTGTGTTTGTGCTGGCTGAACACGCGGCATTTGCATTTGCTGCATGGGCTGTAACCCTTGCATCTGAACCATGTTATTTTGGAAGTTTGAATTTTGGTTTCTGAATTTTGGACCTCTTATATTTGGCAATGTACCGACATTAGTACTTTGTTGAATGACACCATCCTGCACCACATTTGGGCATTCCCGCTTCCAATGCCCCACGCCCCCGCATGCATGACATGGTGACATCTTTTTCATCCCTTGTACATCATTTTGAACTACAACAGTATTCAAGTCTGGACTGCGATTCACAAATCCTCGGCCTCTCGGCTGTGTCTGAAACACACCATTCCCTTGCGGTTGCTGCTGTATCATCGGTTGAATTCCATTTCCCTGCATTCCTGCCTGTGCAGCCCTTATCTGCATCACCATCACTTTCTCCTTCAACTTTTTCTGCTTCAGCTCAATCTCATCACTACAGTATTTCGCATACTGCAACACCTCATCAATCGGCTTCGCTTGCCAACAGATCAAATGATTCTTAATCATCTGGCTAACCTCTGGTCTCAACCCTTCAACAAATCTGAACACAAGATGGTTCATGGCTTTCGGCTCAATTGTCTCAGTACCACTGTAATGTTTGAACGCCTTCAACAACCTCTCATAGTAAGCATGTATTGATTCTTTAACCTCGTGTGAGGTCCGGTCGATTTTCTGCCAATCAGTCCCTTTCGGCGACACTTTCTGCTTCAAAAACTCAATCACTTTATGATAGTACTTCATCACCTCCTCAGAGGGTGCTCCGGTCACCTTATGCCTTGCCGGCTCCTTCGTCGGCCCGTCTACCCCTCGCTTGCACTCAAGCCATAAGTCGGGCGGAACAATGATCTCAAACAAGGTATTCAAGTCTTCCCAGAGACACTTCGTAAGCTTCACAAACCTATCTGTTTGTTGGTACCACTCGATCGGTTTCTCCCTCAATCTGGGATAATCATTAGTGAAGGATAAGATGTCTCCTCTGGACCAAGGTACATGAATTAAAACCCCACCAGCTGTCTCTCCCATTGGTAGCATTTTTACTGATTCCGCATCTGGTGTAGCTTTAGCTTTACTTGATCCTGGGCTTTTGCCTTTCTCCTTGTCTCTTTTCTTAGCCCATCTGCCTTCCCACTTTTCTAATGCACCCCAGATTTGTTCACTTTGTAATATTTCTTTTAAATGCGCTTTCATTCCGGCCGGCCTCATGTGGTCAAAGTCTTTTGAATCAAAGTCTAACCTGTAACTTCTTTTCAAATGTTTAGTATTCTCAATATCAATATTGTATTTGTCTGCCAGGTTCGCTAATTTCTGATGTACCTTGCCTACTTCCTTAGTAATCTTAGGGCACAGGTATCTCAATTCTGCTTCTGTGTATGACTCTAATCTGTTCACCCCCATTGTTCCGTCCACCAGTTCAGCAGCTTCCACGCCCAGTCTCACAAAGTTCAGGTACTCATCTTTCTCTGACCTTTCAGGTTCCACTGCAGTTACTGTAGTCTTTTGCGTAGTAAAGGTCTTCTCTAACCACTGATTCAACTGTTGTACCGTGAAACCTTGTAATGAAATGTTCCCTGCATGCATCATCGGCGACTGTGAAGCATTCGTACTTATTGCTTGTGGGGTTAACACTCCTAGCCCTGCCTGTTTCATTGCTTCCAATGGTGCTTCAACTGGGCTAAGGTCTATCAAAGACCTCGGTTTCTTAACCGCTTGCCCTCCTGGGGCCATTAACTGAGGGGTTCCTATGGACCCTCCTCTTATTACATCTTGGGTCATTACTCCCTGATCACATTCACCAGGCTTACCTTGTGCATACAATGGCACCGGTGGACCAACAGTAATTGGCAACGATATTGCAGCTGGTGTCTGACCTGGTCCCAAACCTCGTGGAGCAGCAACTCCAAAGGTCTGATTTTCTGAAGCCGGGGCAGGTATTAATGGAGGTCCTGCTGCTGGATTATATCCCGGTATCAGTTGGGGCTGCGGCTGGGGCAACAATTGCGGAGTTGATTCAATTTCCACTAACCTCGATTTTGTATATATCGGGTCTGGCGGCACTATCAGATTTGTAGTAGTCTCTAGTACTGGGACGTCTGGATAGAGTCTCTGTATCTGTGGTGGAGGTTGCAACTGTATCTGCACGTCTGGCGCAGTGGGTACACTGACACCATTCTGTATCAAACCTGTATCACTAGTCTATACTGTATCAGTAACTCCCTTCTCCTGCGTCTAGGACCTGCACTAGTGTTCGGGACATTGTCGCTTACTGCATAAGGTGGCGGGTGATCATGTAATATCTGATTCAGGGATTCTTCCTCGTCTGAATCATCTTCTTCTTCCCAAGGTCTCTTAGGGGCATATTTATACTCCGTTTGCGCCGAATTAGCGTCGTTTTTTTCGACGCAAATTCGGCGCAAAACTAACGCCATATTTATACTTTGGCGTTAGACGCGTCTAGCGCCAAAGTATGAGGAATGAGAGTCATTATTTTGCGTGAACGCCTTCCTTGCGTTAATGAGATGCAAGGTAGGCGTTCCCGTCTAAAAAAATGACTGTGACGCAAATGCGTCGTATTTATACTCCCGGGCAAATATCACGCCCGGGAGTGGGCGGGGCAAAAAACCCCGCATTTGCGCCTCTTTTTAACGCCTGGGTCAGGGCAGGCGTTAAGGGACCTGTGGGCTCAAAATGAGCCCACAGCTGCCCTCCCATGCCCCCAGGGACCCCCCCTGCCACCCTTGCCCACCCCAGGAGGACATCCAAGGATGGAGGGACCCATCCCAGGGACATTCAGGTAAGTTCAGGTAAGTATATATATTTTTTTTAAATATTTTTTTAGGGCATAGGGGGGCCTGATTTGTGCCCCCCTACATGCCACAATGCCCAATGACCATGCTCAGGGGACATAAGTCCCCTGGGCATGGCCATTGGGCAAGGGGGCATGACTCCTGTCTTTACTAAGACAGGAGTCATGTAAATGGCGTCTGGGCGTCGTTAAAAATGGCGCAAATCGGGTGGAGGCGATTTTTTTGCCTCAACCTGACTTGCCCCATTTTAAGACGCCCTAACGCCATTTTTCCCAACGCCGGCGCTGCCTGGTGTACGTGTTTTTTTTCCACGCACACCAGGCAGCGCCGGTCTGCTAGCGCCGGCTAACGCCATTCAATAAATACGGCGCCCGCATGGCGCTTCAGAATGGCGTTAGAAGGCGCTAAACTTTTTGACGCTAAACTGCGTTAGCGCAGTTTAGCGTCAAAAAGTATAAATACGGGCCCTAGTTTCTTTAGGCTTACTAGGGTCTTTGTCGGTTTTACATTCGGCTTTCTTTCCCTGCGTCTCATCTCCCTGTGTTGTAGCTGGGAACAGTTTTAATCCATCAACTATCCCTCGTCTCCACATTTTGCTCTCATTGTCCCACCTGGCTTCCGCTAAGGTCTTTTCTGCCCTTTTTATTCTTCTTTGGAATTTCTCTCGTCTCTGTTTAAGGGCCATTAAATCCCAAATTGCTAAAGCCTCATACTGAGCTGTCCTCGGAGGTGGTTTCTGTACACTTAACATCCACCTTAAATTCTCTAAAACTCTCGTATTGAACGTACCGTGTTCTGGGAACGCCAAACATCCCTCTTTTTCTGTCAGTTTGCGCCACTGTTTCATCCATAAACAGGGCGCCACACCTTTTTCCTCCATAACTATGTAAGCTGGAGTTCCCTCAGCGGTGTAGGCTCCCCTTCACTCGCCATAATGTATGTGCCTCCTTTCAGAGCACTCTTAAAAGCTTTAACAAAATTCATCTTTGTGTCTTTTCCTTTTGTTGTATTTAATCAAAAAGTGACTTTAATTCCCAGGACACTCTTCACCCACCTTTCTCAACCTATTGCCTCTCACGGACGGCAGCCAATCCGTGCGTGACCCCTCTCGACAACTGACCTATCTCAGCGCAGCACCACTGACGTCACACTCACACACTGAAGCTGACAAAGTCTTGCGGCTCGTCCGCCCCTTACTAGATTCACACCGAACTGCAAAATTACTGCGAGCACCTTTAACAACAACACAAATTTGCCGGTTTACTACAGGAAGGGTAACACATTCGATTCAGAACTTTACAGAGATTTCAATTGAAGCCTCGGCCGCTACTCTCTCCTTCTCAGCTCCGGCACCCGCAAGCAGAATTTGACCCACAAATCCTACTCTCGACTTGTCAATGGTTTGTTCTAGTGCACTTTAGAAATTGCCAAATCTCCATCGAAGGTTTCACACATACAATTTGACTCAAACTCGACTTGTCAACCACGCCCGATTGACCTATTAAACCGCACAAATTACAACATAAACCCAAGTGTCTCCTACACTTGTCAATATACTCCGGAGTCTTAGACCACGATGGGTCCGTACCTAAACAACCAACCATGTGGATCATTTTTAGCACAAAGCGCCACACTCATATGAAGTACGCCGACTTCCCTACTCTCCTACTGCGGAGTACGCCCACTCCTACTAAAACAACATTTACCTGGCCTAAATACACACAAACTTCACAAATCACCTGCAAAAATGCATTAGCTGAGCAAGCGCAAACCCTACACCATACATGCTATGACCCTGAGAACATTCCCAACTCACTTAGGCAGGCTCCGAGATACCGGGAAAGTCATGGTGAATTTAGAAACACATCATACCTCCAATTTGCATTGTCTCAGAAAAACAATTTATACAATGATTATCTGTCCTAGAGCCCCAAAGGGCCAAACCGTCGCTCTGCTACCAGAACTATTAACGCGTCCCTTTATGATAATTTATTATACATCGGAACTTGTTTTAGGCCAATTAATCTTTTGACCCAGTTGAGAGACACCTTAGGACGAGATAGCATATCAATATGTCAATCAATACATCAATATTATCATCAATATTTATCATGACAATGCATTTCACTTTAGTCAAAGTCATTAATCAATTCAAAGACGCTACCATGACCTTTCAGCCATGAATAACCACACCTTGATTAGTAGAATTTTATGAGTTTTATTCCCTATTGCTTACAATTCTAATATCAGATACGTCAATCTCAAAACCAAGAACCATAATAGCATAGTCATGATATGGCAACTTTTGATAAGATTTCATTAAAGCAAGAATTACAAACATCAGAACATAACACGGCGTGAACATAGATCAAGTTTAGCAGAGTGTCAATAACACGTCAGTTCAACAAAGCATAGTCTCTGTCGTTTGTCTATTTGCGTCAGTTTAGTGAGCACCTGTCCTAACCACTAATTAGCATTAGCATGTTGGGCTTCATGCAAAACAATTTAGAACACCAATTTGGAAAACATCTAACTATGGTCTCTGTCAAAAGTAAGCAGTTGGTACCTAGAAAGGAAAAGCAAACAGACAAATCACAATCGCATTGTCATAATTACCCTCCAAGGTTTAGGTCACCGCACAGGTTCAGTCTTCGTCTTCAGGACATCAGTCGAATCACCATCAGTAATAACTCAGCTCCGGGGCAAAAGGGCACTTCCCTCATAAGGAGGTGAAGTGTAACATGGACAAATCTAAGGGCAAGGATGGTTTAAGTAAACCACCAAATCACCAAACAGAGTGACAGAGTTTCTGGATAAAATCGATAGCATTCCCTACCTAATTCTAAATGACTCCCCGTGACATGGGTTTTTATCCCTTTTCCATTATACATTCCCCCAAAATTCTATTCAGGTGTTCCCATGCTCGTCTATCTCCTTCTTCACCATGAATACCAATGCCGGCAAAGACGACCACGGTGAGTACTGCCACCTAGCACACAGGGGAGAGGGGAGGAAAAAGAGAGTGACACACACAACACGCAACACCTCCACTCCCAACACCATACACACAAACAGATGCAATAACATCACATATCTACCCCGTACCCCTCAGGAATAATGCAAGGACAAAAGGAATTGATTAAAGTGAGCGTAATAAAATAAAATACTAGAAATACATCCTTCAAAATTAAAACAGTATATACATATATACAAATGGAGGGACACTGCCCAGTCCACAATGTCTGTGGGCCACAGTGCCACATCACTTAGGCCAAGGCCCCACTTGACTCCTGCCACAACACGGAGAGAACACCGCAGAGGCATCATGTCGAAAATACATAGACACCTCAGAGACGGGGAATGGGGGGGCACCTCAGTCGGAAGATGGAACAACACCACTGGTCCTGGAGTGGGCAACATGCCCTGTACGATGTCCTGGGGAGTGCAAAGCCACAGTCTCTCAAGTGGGTAGTCTGCCCACTGGTTGGTCTTGGGGAGTGCAAGGCCACAGTCTCTCTAGTGGGTGGTTTGTGCACTGCTTGGTCCTCGGGAGTGCAAAGCCACAGTCTCTCTAGTGGGTGGTTTGCCTGCTGCTTGGTCCTTGGGAGTGCAAGGCCACAGTCTCTCAAGTGGGTAGTTTGCCCACTGCTTGGTCCTGGGGAGTGCAAGGCCACATTCTCTCAAGTAGATTGCTTCTCGACTGGTTCTGGAGGGGGTTTTGTGCCAAGTGTGCTTCATCCTGGAAAGGAGGGGGTGAGTGGATTGCTTCTTCCACTGGTTATAGAGGGGGCTTTGTGCCCAGTATGCTTCCTCCTGGCAAGGATGGGGTGAGTGAATGGCTTATTCCACTGGTTCTGGAGGGGGCTTTGTACCCAGAGTGCTTCATCCTGGCAAGGAGGGGGTGGGTGGATGCCTTCTTCTAATAGTTCTGGAGGGGGCTTTGTGCACTGTGATGCAGCAAATGGGGAGTGCAAGGTCACAGTCTCTCACCTGGGTGTCACACCCACAGGGTTTGCATGGGCCAGGACGCACTACAGTCCATGGAGGCAGGACTACACACTGGCCGCCAGTGGTGACGGCTGCTCAGCCCTGGCAGTGACGGGGCTGGTGTCGGGGATGCTAGTGGTGGGGGGAGGCTCCAGTCCGTCCCCTGCAGCCTCGGATAGTGCCCACTGGATCTGATGCTGCTGGCACTGCTGCAGCCAGTGATGCTGGTGGCAGTGCTGGTGTCGGCAATGCCCGTGGTCATGGGAGGCTCCAGCCCGTCCGCTGCAGTTTCAGACGGCTGAACCGCCATGGTTGGTGGTGGGGGCTCTGATTCAGTCCCTGCACCAGCCCTCCTGGCCTTCCTGCCTGCAGGGCCAGGCCCCTTGCCATTCCCGGCTTGTGGCGCCTCCTTGCCCTTCACAGCTGGTGGTGCCTCCTTGTTCTTCCCTTTGGCAGCTGGTGCAGGCACACTGTCAGTGGTTATGGCTGGTTCCCTGGAGCCTCTCCCACCTGCAGTAGCTGCTGACACCACTGTGGCCGTGGACTGGGTGGTTGAGGTGCTAGCCTGGGTTCTGACCACCCTGGCCCAACGTGAAGGATGGGGGGGAGGGGTAGGGAAGAGGTCCACAGCAGAGAGGAAAAGCTTCTTAGAGACACTGGGGCGGGAAGAGGGTGACGGTCTGGGAGTGGAGGAAGAGGGAGTGGTTGTAGGAGGTTTCAGTCTGCTGTGTTTGGGTGCAGGTGCATGGGCTGGATGCTGTTGTGAGGTGGATGGCTGTTGGGTGTTTGAGTGCTTGCGTTTTTGTACTTTGGGAGAAGGGGGCACAGACACAGTGGGAGAGGAAAAGCTTCTTAGAGACACTGGGGCGGGAAGAGGGTGACGGTCTGGGAGTGGAGGAAGAGGGAGTGGTTGTAGGAGGTTTCAGTCTGCTGTGTTTGGGTGCAGGTGCATGGGCTGGATGCTGTTGTGAGGTGGATGGCTGTTGGGTGTTTGAGTGCTTGCGTTTGTGTACTTTGGGAGAAGGGGGCACAGACACAGTGGGAGAGGACACAGGGGACGTGTGCATGGATGTTGGGGTTGTGACTGCCAGTGAGCGGTGTGTATTGATAGGCGTGATGGGGATGGAGGTAGTGGATGAGGATGTAGTGCATGCAGGTGTGAGTGGAGACACTACTGGGAGGGTGGTGGACGAGGAGGAGGAAGGGGACACAGTGGAGGCAGTGGATGTTGGTGTGTCTGATTCTGGGTGGTGTTTGTGTGAGTGCCTGTGGGATGATGTGTGGTGCTTGTGTTTGCCTGAGCCACTCCTGTGTGTTGTCTTGGGTTCATGCTGGTCTGAATGTGTGCTTGGAATAGATTGGGGTCTCGGGGATATGGGACTGGATGGAGGAAGTTGGAGGGGGGAGGCTAGAGACAGGGACAATGGCTGCCATCAGGGAGGAGGCCAGAGCCTGGATTGATCTCTGTTGGTCAGCCATGCCAGAGTGAATGCCCTCCAGGAATGCATTTGTTTGTTGCAAGTGGCCTGCCAGCCCCTGGATGGCATTCACTATGGTTGACTGCCCAACAGAGATGGATCACAGGAGGTCAATAGCCTCCTCACTGAGGGGAAGCAGGGCTAACTGGGGCAGGGCCTGAGGTGCCTGGGGCGAAGGAGATGCCCACCTTCCTTTGGCTAGTGTCAGGGGCCCGTTGGTGTGCCACTGCCTTCCTCATGGTGTTGGCCATGTAAGCCAGCAACCCTGCAATGGTGACCATGGTGGTGTGGATGTCCCTCAGGTCCTCCCTGATCCCCAGGTACTGTCCCTCCTGCAGCCGCTGGGTCTCCTGCAACTTGGCCAGTATCTTGCCCATCGTCTCCTGGGAATGGTGGTATGCTCCCAGGATGTTGGTGAGTGCCTCATGGAGAGCCAGTTCCCTGGGCCTGTCCTCCCCCTGCCACACAGCAGTCCTCCCAGCCTCCCTGTTGTCCTGTGCCTCTATCCCCTGGACTGTGTGCCCACTGCCACTAACCCTAGGTCCCTGATCGTCCTGTGTTTGTGGGGTGGCCTGGGGTCCCTGTAGTGGTGGACACACTGCTGATTGATGTGTCCTGGGCACAGTGGTATGGGCCCGCTGGGTGGGTGCTGTGCTGGTGTTTCCTGAGGGGGGAGGCTCTGCGGTTGTACGTGACTGTGCCTGGGTAACCAACTGTCCGGAGGTCCCTGATGGGCCAGGTTGGTCCTGCTGATCCAGGTGTGTAGAGCTGCTGTATCACTGTGGGCCTCTTCTGGTGGGGAACTGGATGTTGCTGGCACCTCCTCTCCGGTGACGTTGTGTGGGGGACTTGTGGGGATGTATATGTGTAAGTGTTATTGTTTCTGTGTGTGCCATCTTGTGCATGGGTGTGTTGACCTCTATGGTTTTTATTGCCCTGGCAGCTTAGGCTTGTGTCAGTGGTGATTTGGTGGGCTAGGTGATTGACTCAAGTGTGCATGCTTTGGTGATGGGTGTCCATGCAGGTCTGTGATGGGTGTCCATGCATTGGTGTTGCATGCAGTGCTTGGTTGGGGGAGGGGTGGGTTGTGATGGTGGGGTGTGTGGGAGGTGGTGGAGTGATGGGAGTGAGGGTGAGGGTTGGGGTATGTGATGGCATGCAGGTGGGGGGGTGAAAGTAGTAAAGATTTGACTTACCAGAGTCCAGTCCTCCTGCTAGGCCCTCAGGATGCAGTATTGCCAAGACTTGCTCCTCCCATGTTGTTAGTTGTGGGGGAGGAGGTGGGGTTCCACTGTCAGTCCACTGTACTGCTATCTGGTGTCTTGCTACCACGGAACGTACCTGCCCCCATAGGTCATTCCACATCTTCCTGATGTCATCCCTTGTTCTTGGGTGCTGTCCCACGGCATTGACCCTGTCCACGATCCGCTGCCATAGCTCCATCTTCCTGGCAATGGATGTCTGCTGCACCTATGGTCTGAATAGCTGGGGCTCTATCTGGATGATTTCCTCCACCATGACCCTTAGCTCCTCCTCTGAGAACCTGGGGTGTCTTTGTGGTGCCATGGGTGTAGTGTGTGTGGTGTGTGTGAGGGTGTGTGCGGTGATGTGTTGGGGAGTGTGCTGTATGGTACGTAGATGGTGTATGGGTGATGGTGCTTAGTGGCTCGTGTTCTGTGGGTGCTGTTGGTCTGTCTCTCTCAGTTGGCAATATTTTTGAGTCGTAAGGGGTTGTGGGTGTGTGTTTTATAGTGTTGTGGGTGTGTGGGTGCGGTGTGTGTATGTGTGACCGGTGTGTGTAGTTTGAATTGTCCAATGTGGTATAGTTTTGTATGTGTGTGTGTATTTTGAGTGCAGCGGTATGTACCACCAATGGTTTAGTGCCATTTGAAAGGTTTAAAAGAGTCTCAATCCTTAGAAATGAGCAGTTGTCTCTTTGTTACACACAGTACCTGGTATGCGTCAAAATTAATGATGGCCAGAGACTGCAGAGGAGGAGATGTGTGGAAAAATCGTGTGTTGTGTCAAATTTCCTGACGCAGCACAGACGGTGTAATTTCTTCGCATCACTATTCTACGTGCAGTCTTGGTTCCTCACTGCGGTGGAGGGATATTTTGATGCCCACGGACGATGCTGGAAAAATTATTTACATGCTGGAAGGGGGCACAGGCGATGTGTCGATCTGGTAGGCGATGCATTGAATTTTCCATTGTAAGACAGGCGCTGCATCGAATCTCCAGTTGGGAAGTCAGGGCTGTGTCATTCTGGTAGGCTGTGCGTCGATTTCTCAGTTGCAAGCCAGGCTTTGCGGCAATTTCTGCAGGCAATGTGTCAATTTTTTGACGGACAAGGAATTTCCTGAAGAGATAAAGCCTTTTTGGCCCAGAGACTTCAGAAAACAGGAGGCAAGCTTAATCCAAGCCCTTGGGGAGCACATTTGGGGAAGGCAAAGTACTTCTCAGCAAAAAGTCAGAGGCCAGCAGGGCAGCAGGGCAACAGCAGGGCAGCAGTCCTTCTCAGCAAAGCAATCCAGCTGAGTCCTTTAGGCAGCCAGGTAGCTTCTCTGAAAGGGTGCAGGTGTAGGTCCAGAAGTGTCTGATTTGGTGGGGTCAGAGACCCAGTTTACATACCCCAACTGCCTTTGAAGTGGGAGAGACTTCAGAGTGGTTTTGAAGTGCACAAGTTCCCCTTTTAGCTCAGTCCTTTCTGCCAGAGTCCCAGTGGGAGGTTTAGCTTTCCATTGTGTGAGGCTGGTCCCTGGCCTTTGAAATGTGTCAGGCCCCCCCACCGTCCCAGCCCAGGAAGACCCATTCAATGTGCAGATGAATGCAGGTGTGACTGAATGTCCTGTGTTTGTGGTTGTCTGGGTGAAATGCAAAAGGGAGGTCTCAACCAGCACAGACCAGGCATTGATTGGAGGCAGGCTGTAAGGCACAGATGGTTTTAAGTGCAGAGAAATGCTCACTTTCTAAAAGTGGCATTTCTAAAATAGTAGTATAAAATCCAACCTCACCAATAGGCAGGATTCTCTATTACTATTCTGGCCATACTAAATATGACCTGGTTGCCCCTTTCAGATCAGAATTTACCACTCAAAAGTATATGAGGGCAGTCCTAATGCTAGTCTATGAAAGGAGCAGACCTCACAGTAGTGGAAAACAAATGTAGGGGGTTTTCACTACCAGGACCTATAAAGCACACCTGTACATGCCCTGCCTTGTACCTACATAGCACCCTGCCCTATGTGTTACCTAGGGCCTAACTTAGGGGTGACATATGTAGAAAAAGTGGAGTTTAAGGCCTGGCAAGTACTTTTAAATGCCAAGTTGAAGAGGCATTTCAATGGCAGGCCTGAGACATGGTTAAGGGTCTACTTATATGGGTGTCACAGAGCTGCAGGCTCACTAGTAACATTTAATTTACAGGCCTTAAGCACATGTAGTGCACTTTACTAGGGACTTATAAGTAAATCAAATATGGCAATTGGGGATGAACCAATGTTACTATGTTTAAGGGAGAGGGCATATGTAGTTCAGCACTGGTTAGCAGTGGTAAAGTGTGCAGAGTTCCAAAACCAGCAAAAACAGTGTCAGAAAAGTGGAGGGAGGAAGGCAAAAAGTTGGTGGATGAACACCTTAAGGCTGTCAGGTCTAACTGTCTATACCCGTTTGGGATTTTAAAAAAAGTACTTTTGTGTACGTTTTAAATTTTTGTCAATTCAGAAAAGAATTTTACAAGTAGTGTCTTATGACCACACTTAAAGAGATAGCAGTCTTTGTGAATTACAAAAAATCATAAACTTGGATTTTTAGTGAGGTGGATTGTGAGACCCAAGGGTGAGAGAACATTGGAATTGACAAATGGCTTATTTTTCACCTAACACCCAGCTTTCGCTCCATTCAGACAAAGTAAGCTATCCTTCATCCATTGGGATACATGGTTCAAGCAATGCTGTGACTTTGTATTAGTCGATAAAAAAAAATCCAGTTAGAGGGTCATCTGGGTGTTGTGCCAAACATTTCAAAGCTCTTAAAAGAACTAGCAAGTGTTGCCATTTTTATTATCTAGTATATTTATGGCACTACTTACACATTGTGAGAGATTCATGTGGCTTTAGGGAGTGTATCACTGGCACATGCAAAACAACATTAACATAATCTGCACTACAAATTTGAAACTGTGCAGTGTTTCACTTCAATAACAAGATTCAAAATCAGTCTTGAAAAAAATCCTAGTTTCTTAAAATTAAAAGGAATAACCGCACTCAATAAATCAAATGATGTCTCTGCATACAAATCACATCTAGATATGAAAGTGTCAATATTGTTAACCTCATACAATTTAATATGGCAATAAAGCAAGAGATGAAGTGGTAGGAAAACCTACATTTCGACCAGTGGCGTAACGAAACTTGACCATCCTCCCCCTTGCAATGTACCTGGAGGCCCCCCCCCTCCTCCCTGGACCCAGTCAGGGGCCTGCCTTTGTGTACTGTGCTGAGGGGACCCCTGGAGCTCGGAGCCTCCTCACACAGCGGGTGCTGGGTGGGTCTTTGTTACGCCACTGATCTCAACCTAAATAAGAGTGGAAACAAAATTAATTCTGCAAACACAAAATTAATATTACAATTTATCTGAGTTCCTTTTTATTAGGTTGAGCATAGCAGCACGCAAACACTGCTTTTTCCAAGGTGTTGGTATGTATCTGGGCTTTTAACCACGCCCACCGCACACCCATCACTATCAATCCTTCATGGGCTTGCCTTTGAAAAATCCTTAGGCCCATATTTATACTCGGTTTGCGCTGAATTAGCGTTTTTTTGTTTCGCTAATTCAGCACAAGCCTAACTCCATATTTATACTTTGGCGCTAGACACGTCTAGCACCAAGGTTATAGAGTTTACGTTGTTTTCTGGAGGGGAAAACCTACCTTGCGTCAATGAGATGCAAGGTAGGCGTTCCCATCCAGAAAAGGATATGGCCTTTGCGCAATATTTATCCCTGTGCTAAAATCGAGCACGGGGATAAGGGCCGTAAATACTGGTGCTAAGCTTGCTTAGTGCCATTATTTAACCCCTGGGTCTGGGCAGGCCTAAGGGGACCCGTAAGCATATTTTCATGCCCTTCCCTGGCCCCAGGGACCCCCCGCCCACACCAAAAGGACACCTAAGGATGGGGGACCCATCCCAGGTAAGTCCAGGTGAGTATTATTATTTTTTTACCCCAACACCGCCCGGGGCCCCTGACTTGGGGTCCCTTGCATGGCGCTGGCCCCATTGGCCATGCCCAGGTGACATTTGTCCCCTGGGCATGGCCATTGGGGTGGTGGGCATGGCTCCTGTCTTTACGAAGACAGGAGCCATGTCCATGGGGGTTGTGTGCCAGAAAATGGCGCTACATTGGTTAGAGGCAATTTGTTTTGCCACTAAACAGTGTAGCACCATAATTTGGTGCACAAGCCCCAGTTCCCCCTACACCTCCCTAGCCCTGTTAGCATCCTTATCAAGGACGCTAACAGGGTATTAGGGTTGGCTAGCGCCACTCCATAAATATGCTGCCCCACCAGCGACTAGGAATGACGATAGCCGGCGCTATACTTTTTGATGCAAACCTGCGTTAGCGCAGATTTGCGTCAAAAAGAATAAATATGGGCCTTAGTTTTCGTTGGTAAATGCTTTCCGTGTCCCTCGTTGGGGCGGTTTTGTTACCGCCTTGGCCATGACCCTGGTACATGGATAATTGCACTTTTGCTGATAACTTTGACTGCAAGTGAACTTTTTTTGCCTTTTGTGCCTCTCCTTCGCTCTCACGCTCCTGACAGCGGTGGCGCTTTGAATTGGCTCTCTCATGTCAACTGTTTTACTTTTTATTTTCAGTTTGTGTGGCAAGAAAAAGTCAAATTACGAATTTAAAGCGCTAATAGCTCTACCTCGTGCAAACGCGAGACCCATTGCATTGCAAATGCTTGTTTCAAATGCTTCTGGGAAGTCTTCAAAATTGTCTATTTCAGCGCAATCATGAATGACTGGTGTAATTTACATACATATGCTTCTGAGGACTGAATAGCTGAAATGTATTGAACTGGTACATCAAATTATGAATAGTTCATTAAATCTAATAGTTCATTAAATCTAACCACATAAATAAGAAAATGGAGTTAAGCTGAGAGACAATGCCTCAAAATTCTTAGGGGAACAAACACAAGTTTTTAATAATTTCATTGTTAATAAAGATTAGCTAAACTATTATGAACGATGATATGCCAGTACAGATTTCAGGGCTTTCCTCAATATTGAGAGGTGTAGGCCCTTACTGAAGTCCAGTTTTGATGGCAGCCTAATGTAATCTAGGATAAGAGATGAGGAAGTGCTAGAAGATTTTACTTAAGACTGTAGGCTGGTACTGCAGGGACTGTACAATATCGCAAGGTCTTCCACACTCCACTGCTAGGCCAGTACACATCTTTATAAAGCATCCAAACCTACAGCAACATTTTCGGGAGTAATTCCAAAACAAGAAATGACTGGACTTACATTACTGGACATTCAATTAGTTTTGTACTGAAGTAAGATTTAAGGTAGAAGTTTGTGGGTGACCATCGACCATAATCACATCCTTCTATTGGATTGTTCTTACTTTATCTAAGACGTTGTGCCTTTATGTGTTTTGCTGATTTGTTCGGTCACTTCTGCTTTATGATTCACAACAGTTCTTAACCCCTTCGCTGCCAGGCTTTTCCCCCTCAGGTGCCAGGCTTTTTTTGGCTATTTGGAGCAGTTTGCGCTTAGGCCCTCATAAATTTTTGTCCACATAAGCTACCCACGCCAAATTTGCGTTCTTTTTTTCCAACATCCTAGGGATTCTAGAGGTGCCCAGAGTTTGTGGGTTCCCCTGAAGGAGACCAAGAAATTAGCCAACATACAGCAAAGATTTCATTTTTTTCAAAAACAATGGGAAAAAAGGGCTGCAGAAGAAGGCTTGTGATTTTTCTCTGAAAATGGCATCAACAAAGGGTTTGCAGTGATAAAAAAAATCACCATCTTCCCAGATTTCAGGAACAGGCAGACTTGAATCAGGAAACCCAATTTTTCAACACAAGTTTGGTATTTTAATGGGACATACCCCATTTTTACTATTTTTGTGCTTTCAGCCTCCTTCCAGTTAGTGACAGATATGGGTGTGAAACCAATGCTGGATTGCAGAAAGCTAAACATTTCTGAAAAGTAGACAACATTCTGAATTCAGCAAGGGGTTATTTGTGTAGATCCTACATGGTTTCCCTGCAGAAAATAACAGCTGAATAAAAACAATATTGAAATTGAAATTGAGGTAAAAAAAAACAGCCATTTTTCTCCACGTTTTACTCTGTAACTTTTACCTGCGATGTCGGATTTTTTAAAGCAATATACTGTTACGCCTGCTGGACTCTTCTGGTTGCAGGGATATATAGAGCTTGTAGGTTCATCAAGAACCCCAGGTACCCAGAGCCTATAACCAAGCTGCACCTTGCAATGGGTTTTCATTCTATACCGGGTATACAGCAATTCATTTGCTGAAATATAAAAAGTGAAAAATAGGTATCAAGAATTTCCAAAATGGTGCCCATACTAGCATGTGGCATTTCTCAAATAGATGTCTTTTTTAAACACTGTCTTACATTTGGAAGGAAAAAATGTAGAGAAAGAAAAGGGGCAATAACACTTCTTTTGCTATTCTGTGTTCCCTAAAGTCTCACGATAAAAATGGTACCACTCTTGCATGGGTAAACCTCAAAATGTGGCCAAAACCCACACTTTTTCCTCACATTTTGGTGACAGAAAGTTCTGGAATCTGAGAGGACCCACAAAAATTTCCTTCCACCCAGCGTTCCCCCAAGTCTCCCAATAAAAATGGTACCTTACTTGTATGGGTAGGCCTAGCACCCGTGACAGGAAATGCCCCAAAAAACAGAATGTGGACACATCACATTTTCCCAAAGAAAACAGAGCTGGTTTTTGCAAAGTGCCTAGCTGTAGATTTTGACCTCTAGCTCAGCCAGCACCTAGGGAAACCTACCAAACCTGTGCATTTTTTAAAACTAGACACCGGGGGAATCCAGGATGGGGTGACTTGTGGGGCTCTCACCAGGTTCTGTTACCCAGAATCCTTTGCAAACCTAAAAATTTGGCTTATAAAACACTTTTTCCTCACATTTTGGTGACAGAAAGTTCTGGAATCTGAGAAAAGCCACAAATTTCCTTCCACCCAGCGTTCCCCCAAGTCTCCCAATAAAAATGGTACCTCACTTATGCGGGTAGGCCTAGCGTACCTGACAGGAAATGCCCCAAAACACAACGTGGACACATCACATTTTCCCAAAGAAAACAGACCTGTTTTTTGCAAAGTGCCTAGCTGTAGATTTTGACCTCTAGCTCAGGCGGCACCTAGGGAAACCTACCAAACCTGCACCTTTTTGAAAACTAGACACCTTGGGGAATCCAAGATGGGGTGACTTGTGGGGCTCTCACCAGGTTCTGTTACCCAGAATCCATTGCAAACCTCAAAACGTGGCCAAAACCCACACTTTTTCCTCACATTTTGGTGACAGAAAGTTCTGGAATCTGAGAGGAGCCACGAATTTCCTTCCACCCAGCGTTCCCCCAAGTCTCCCAATAAAAATGGTACCTCACTTGTGTGGATAGGCCTAGTGCCCATGACAGGAAATGCCCCAAAACACAATGTGGACACATAACATTTTCCCAAAGAAAACAGCTGTTTTTTGCAAAGTGCCAGCTGTGGATTTTGGCCTCTAGCTCAGCCGGCACTTAGGGAAACCTACCAAACCTGTGCATTTTTTAAAACTAAACAACTAGGGGAATCCAGGATGCAGTGACTTGACGGGCTGGTTCTGTTACCCAGAATCCTTTGCAAACCTAAAAATTTGGCTAAAAAAACACTTTTTCCTCACATTTTGGTGACAGAAAGTTCTGGAATCTGAGAGGAGCCACACATTTCCTTCCACCCAGCGTTCCCCCAATAAAAATGGTACCTCACTTGTGTGGGTAGGCCTAGCGCCCGCGACAGGAAATGCCCCAAAACACAACGTGGACACATCACATTTTCCTATAGAAAACAGACCTGTTTTTTGCTAAGTGCCAAGCTGTGAATTTTGGCCCCTAGCTCAGCAGGCACCTAGGGAAACCTACCAATCCTGTGACTTTTTGAAAACTAGACTCCTAGGGGAATTCAAGATGGGGTGACTTGTGGGGCTCACACTAGGTTATGTTACCCAGAATCATTTGCAAACCTCAAAATATGGCCAAAAAAACACTTTTCCTCACATTTCGGTGACATAAAGTTCTGGAATCTGAGAGGAGCCACGAAATTCCTTCCACCCAGCATTTCCCCAAGTTTCCCGATAAAAATGGTACCTCACTTGTGTGGGTAGGCCTAGTGACTGCAAAAGGAGATGCCCCAAAACATTATCTGGACACATCAAAATGATTAAGTACTAAACTACCTCTTTTTGCGGGGGTGGGGGAACCTGCGTTTTTGGTCCTCAGCTCAGCAGCCATATAGGGAAACCTACCAAACCCAAATATTTCTGAAAAACAGACACCCAAGGGAATCCCAGGAGGTGTGACTTGCGTGGATCCCCCAATGTTTACTTACCCAGAATCCTCAGCAAACCTCAAATCTAGCTAAAAAATCAGATTTTACCCACATGTCTGTGTGGGATCACCACACCGGGACAAATTTCCTACCACCCAATGTTCCCCTCAGTCTCCCGGTAAAAATGATACCTCACTTGTGTAGTTCGGTTAAGTGCCTGTGGCAGGGAAGAGCCAAAAACATGTCGAAATTGAGGGGGAACCAAAAGCGGGTCACAAAGGGCAGTTTGAAAAAAAACATTTTTAGGCTGACAATTGCGGCAGAATTTGTATCAGTATAGATGAGACAATGGTGGGTGATAGGAATTTTGTGGATTCCTGCAGAGACCGGAAGGTTCCATCACCAAAAATGTGGGAAAAATGTGTGATTTCCAGCAAAGTTGGAGGTTTGCAGGGCATTGTGGGCAAGAAAATGGTGCAGGGGTGCATGTGAAGCACACCACTCTGGACTTACCCAGATGTATAGTTTTCAGATGTGTCTAGGCCTTGTGGATTTTTCTACATGGCAGTGTCCCAAAGTCCAAAGAGTGCAACCCTCACCTTTCCAAGTGTGATGATTTTGAGAGTTAGCCTAGCTCTCATGGCCCAAATGTGAAACCAAACCCAAACAAATTAAAGGTCCTCTTGCTTGCCGTGGGATAAGATGTTTTAGTGTGTGGGGGGAGAGCTGAAAGACTGTTACCCCCTTCAGTTGGGGTGGGTGCATAACCATGCCCATACTGGTTAGTAGCCACCACCACACTATTTTTTTGTTTTAATTCCTTAGTATCGAGTAGACTTTCTTCCCCACTGGGTGTGGGTCGGGGGTAATTGCCCCATCTGCCCACTGGTGGGCAAAACAACTTTGGCCCCATTTATTTGGGGTGGGGGAATGGGGGTAAGGGGAGCAGAAAGGACCTAAAATAAATTTGCCCCCCTAGGGGAGCGACCCTTGCATAAGGGGTCGCTGCCCGTACATAAAAACATAAAGTAAACAAAAAAATATATATATCCCTGGTCTCTAGGGGTTTCTGCTCCCCTTGGGGGAAGGTTGGCCTAATAAAAATATGTCGATCTGCCCCAAGGGGGGCAGAAATGGCCTAAATACAATTTGCCCCCCAGGGGAGCGACCCTTGCCTAAGGGGTCGCTCCCCTTACATAAAAAAATAAAGTAAATAAAAAAATATATGTATCCCTGGTGTCTACGGGTTCTGCCCCCCCCCCCGGGCAGATCGGCCTAATTATAATAGGACGATCTGCCCCAGAGGGGGCAGAAAAAGGCCTAAAAATATTTTGTCCCCCTGGGAGCGGCCCTTGCCCAAGGGGCCGCTCCCCTTATGCATAGGTATAAAAAAAAATCCCTGGTGTCTAGTGGATACTGCCCCCCTTGGGGGCAGATTGGCCTAATAAAAATAGGCCGATCTGTCCCCAAGGGGGCAGAAATGGCCTAAATACAATTTGTCCCCCGGGGGAGCGACCCTTCCCTCAGGGGTTGTTGCCCATACATAAAAAAATCAAGTAAACAAAAAATTTATATATATACCTGGTGTCTAGGAGTTTTGCCTAATTATAATAGGCCGATCTGCCCCTGGGGGGGCAGAAAAGGCCTAAAAATATTTTGTCCCACTCAGGAGCAGCCCTTACCCAAGGAGCCACTCCACTTATGCGTGAGTCTAAAAAAAAAAAAGTTCCCTGGTGTCTATTGGTTTTTGCCCCCCTGGGGGGCAGATTGGTATAATAAAAATAGGCTGATGGCCTAAATACAATTTGCCCCCAAGGGAGCGATCCTTGCCTAAGGGGTCGCTCCCCATCCATAAAAATGTCAAGTAAACAAAATAAAATATGTCCCTGGTGTCTAGGGGTGCAGAAGGGGCCTAAAAATATTTTGCCCTCCTGGTGAGCGGCCCTTGCCCAAGGAGCCGCTCCCCTTATGCGTGAGTCTAAAAAAAAAAAAGTTCCCTGGTATCTATTGGTTTTTGCCCCCCTGGGGGGCAGATTGGTCTAATAAAAATAGGCCGATGGCCTAAATACAGTTTGCCCCCAGGGGAGCGATCCTTGCCTAAGGGGTCGCTCCCCATCCATAAAAATGTCAAGTAAACAAAATAAAATATGTCCCTGGTGTCTAGGGGTGCAGAAGGGGCCTAAAAATATTTTGCCCTCCTGGTGAGCGGCCCTTGCCCAAGGGGCCGCTCCCCTTATACGTAAATATGAAAATAAAAAAAATCCCTGGTATCTAGTGGGCATTTCTGCTGCCTGATCACATTGTGATCGGGCAACAGGAATGCTTGCAGAGACATGAAAGGAAAGTTAAGGCTTTTCCTTTCCTTTCATGCTTCTGCCTGCCCCCTCCTCCTGAGCGGAAGAGAAATGCTGCATTTCTCTTCCGCATCGCGCTGGAAGCATGCTTCCAGTGCGATGGGAGGTGACCTCTGATGAGGTCAGCACGCGATCGTGTGCTGACATCATCAGACGTCACTGGTGGGTCGGGGTGGAAGGGGAAGCGATTCCCCTTCCATCCCCGACTTAGGCCCAAGGGGGGGAGCATTAGCGCTCCCCCAGTGTGCCGGGTGCAGGACGAGCTGGTCTCGTCCCCGGCACACAGGAACCGTGCGTGAGGATGAGACCAGCTCGTACCTGGCACCCTAGGGGTTAAGGGAGTTCTTGTATAAGCTGGGAACAGTTTTTTCAGAACCAACATGGCTGTTTTCTTGCTTTATCTTATTTTTGTGGACTGATTGAAAAGTGGCATATATATTGGACCCCCAACAAATATATATGCTTGTTTGTCTTTCTGCACATGTCTTAATCGTATACATTACTGGCTGTAGTTTCCTCTTGCCAGCTGTTGAGGCGTAACAGACATTGGGGGTTATTACAACTTTAGAGGAGGTGTTAATCCGTCCCAAAAGTGACGGTAAAGTGACGGATATACCACCAGCCGTATTACGAGTTCCATAGGATATAATGGACTCGTAATACGGGTGGTGGTATATCCGTCACTTTACCGTCACTTTTGGGATGGATTAACACCTCCTCCAAAGTTGTAATAACCCCCATTGTCTTTCAGGGTGGTATTTGGCAAGGCACATTGAAAATTCCCTCTACTCAGATTTCTGACTTTCCTGGGATGCTACAGACCCCCTGTAGGTCAGCATCCCTGTGATCTTGATTGCTATCCCGCTGCCTCCCCGATTTGAGATGGTGTCCAGAATTTCAGCTGCCAAATTTTGCAAGTTTTAATTTATTTTACTACCGCCTACACTTCCCAAAAGTCTGTCGACGTGTATTTCCGAAACAATTTTCTCTTTATTGGGACGCGTAGGCACATGTAAGTGTGGGTCCTTCCCAGCTTTCATGGTTAAAAAAAGGAATACTGCTTCCTGTTCAGTGTTGTCGACGGAGTTATCATAATTCTAGAGCTGGCTTCCTAGATCCTGAGGTCGTCTGATGGTTCATTCAAACTTAACAAAACTCAGGTGCCCTATAAATAACCATGCCTGGATCAGATCTATCAGTTGGCACATGACTGAGAAGCAAAAACCCTGAGGGTCTACACCCTAGCATCATAAGCCCGATTGGGTCCCTCCAGGGATTCCTGATAACTAGCTTTGTTGATAGTAGCATCTAAGGAAAGTTGGTCAAGTTTCAAACTGATTTCTGTACAATTTACGCCAATTATGGGTTCACATACACAGAGAATTTCTTGATTAGTTCATAAAGAAAGCCCATCAGCACTTCTTCTTGAAGGCATATTTGAGGGCTGAAACATGTTGACCTATTCGAGGGATGAACTATTCCCCTTGTTATTTTTTAACTATGCCTATGTGGGCACATTATTAAAGGCAGGGCATGTCGGCAGGGAATGTTCACCATGAGGTATTTTAACAGTTTTTTCATCTATCTTTATATATCAGTAGGATAACCTTATCCTTGTAATAGATAGATCTTTAGAAGTTCATCCTAGTACTACTCAAAACATCCAAGAGCTCTCCTGTTGATCCAGGGTTGCAGTCTACACCTCTGGGCATGAAGAGGAAACTAATGATGAAACATGCCACCATTTTGGTAGGTGAGGATTACTGTCCTTTAAACACAAGATGTTTTATATTACTTACAGGGACCCATGTGACAGTGATTGTTCCTAGGCTACCTGAGGTTTGTTATGTTTGGTTGAGGGTCTGTACCCTATTGTTTATCTCCTTCCCTGTGTAGCCATTTTGATGTTTGATGATTACCACTGTTACACTGATGCATTTATGTTTGTAAGTGTTAACTGATATTATGACCTGCATAGAACATTACTGGGATCTTCAAGTACAAAATCCTTGCAACATCTCGATTCCCTGTAGTAGAAACCCATTGAGCATTTTTTCTATAGGTTGAATAAGGCTGGCAATGCTCCTTTTGGGGGCAATTTTCTCCAGTCTCTCATGAGATAATCCTAGATGGATGTAGGCCTGGATTGTTTCTGTGTGCAGATGATGACAGTTGACAATAGGAGTTTTTCTTACATTTCTTTTTAGTTTTACCCATAAGCAGCACCAGCTTTAGCATTGGTGGTGCCCAGAGCAACAATCTTTGATGGCATCACCCCCCCCCAAGCCCCAATTACCTCCTTCTTCATGAATTCTGCTACCACCACCCTCCAGTGATACACCGAATCTCTCTTTAGCCCCTCTCTCACATTTATTTATTTTATAGCATTACTCATCCTAATGTAGGCTATCAGAGCTCTTTACATCAGAAACATTTTATACAAAGACCATGAGTCAAACAAGTGTGTAAATCAATGCATAGGAAATATTACTTAAGACAATGAGGACTAGGAGTTACGTCATTCATACTGGTAAGACTTATATGTTAAGAGTGCTTGGTCTGGAGAAACGAATGGGCAGAATAACTGAGGACCTCATCATGAGTTTGGCGGTCCGACCATCGGACTGCCATGGTGGCGGTCCTTTGAATGGCACCTGTCCGACGGTCCTTGGACTCCTGTATTATGAGTTCTACATGGGGCTGGAGTGACTGGCAGGTGGAGGCATGGGGCAGTACAATGGAGCTACTGCCGTCCATGCTCTTCTACCTGTCAGCATGATGGGCAGCCTGTATCATATGCACCATGCAATGCGCAGGACACAATGTGCCCCCAAACCCTAATTTTTTGGGGGGACCCACATGGACTCCCGCATCTCCCTCCATGCAGCCGTACCCCTTGGGGCCACCTGTTTTGGGCCCCTTATCTGCTGGACCACCAAGCTTTCCATGACGGTGGAATTTTCAGTGAAAACTTGGTGGTCCGGTAGGTCGTAATAGCCATGGCAGTCCTGATGCTGGGATTGCTAACATTGTCCACCACAATGAAGGATCGCCGTGGTCCCTGCCATACTGTCTGTGGACAGCTGGCGGACTTTTGGCGATTGCATAGCCAAACGTTGGGCCACATTAGCACAAGAAAAAATGATGCTAATGTGGCACAAGGTGGCGCTAGGGGCTTATAAATATGCACCTATATTTGCTAGGATATGGTGCTGTTGCTCTCTCCTCTAATTCTGGCGTAGCTTAAGCTGCCTTGCACCAATGCACAGACCGTTGCACCATAGTGCACAGGTGTGTGTGTGATGTGAATCTTAAATTTTATACTGAATGGCTACCCTTCCAACACAGAATTCTATGCTTTCACAAAGTTTAACACTTTACCGCTTCGTATGTGTGCTATTTGGTGCAGCACACATGCAAAGCTGGAAAGGTTTGAGAAAATAAGGCCAAGATTTATGGTGGCTTAGCGCCATTCCAATGCCACATTAGCGTAATTATTTTGACGTTAATGTGGCATTGGAAGGGCAAAAACGCAGAGTCATATGTACAGGCATAATGTATGCAAGGGGGAGTTTCGGCGCACGGGGGCCATAAATACGGCACAAAGGAGTCTATGAGATTCCTTTGCCCCATTTTTATCGTCATTTTTTAGTGCCTGCTAAGTGCAGGCATTAAAAAGAGGCTCCTTTGTGTTCAAATGGCCTCTGGGTGCTTTGAAGGATTAGTGTCATAATTTTTTACGCTAGGCCTGCAAAGCGCCAGACTAGCGTAACCAATTATGACAGTAGTCCACCTGACTACCGTCATGGTGTACCATATTTGAAATACAGCGCACTCATGGTGGTGTTAGGGTAGCGCTAAGGGGTGTTAGAAATTTGGTGCTGCACTAGATGCAGCACCAACTTTCATAAATCTGGGCTTAAATCTTTTCCCAAACTTTTATTCCTGCCTTGAGAAGATGTCATTATTTTGATGCTAATCCCTTTCTACCAAAGTTAGTATATGGGGATTAGCATCAAAATCCATGGGTGATTGCATGGGACTGTTCATGTACCACCCATGATGTGCCTCCTTTACGTAAGGTGATGAACAGTGGTTTTTGTGTTAATTTAGGGCAATTGCGCAATGCAAGGCAGGATTTGTGTAAAGTTTATATTACCCCTACACATAACACAATGACTGGGGTGCCATACTAATACATTTGTATTGCTACTCAAAGGTTCCTTTTTCAGCAACGTTAGAATAACAAAAAACGGAGGGAAAAATAACAATAACGTTTTAAAGCTAAGTCTTTCAATTTGTAGACAGCACTTTGATGTCAGTTCATAGCTCAATTTGTGCTAAACTAGAAGGATCGTTACTTCTTCAAGTACCAACAGTATCTATGACAAAAGCAATAACCCACTGAGTATTCAACATAAAATGCTAATATGTGATTTGAGAGTCACATGTTGTGTTTTGCAGCAGAATATCTACCCTCTATAACTCTTTATCCTGAGTCAAAACTGTGCCTAAACAAATTGCAAATCTTTTCCTCAAGTGCATTGACCACCAAAATGATCAATCAATTGTAATATCTCCTGAAAAATGCTGCACACGGAAAGATCTCTCCAGGCTGCTCTTATCCCAGTTCAGCCCGTCATGCAGAGAGCTCCCTCTTTCCATGGTGCCTGGATGTAATGGCACCTGTTGCACCGTCACAAAGCTGGCACTACCCAAAGATCTCTTTGTCATCTATGTTGAATGCCTTACTGTAATTCCAGATACATAAAGGAATCATGTTCTTACTTGCATTTATTTTTACTCTATGGCCCACATTTATACTTTTTCAGCGCCGCATTTACGTCATTTTGTGACGCAAAAGCACTTTTGCATCAAAAAATGATGCAGATGTGGTGCTAAAAAAGTAAAAATATGGGTCTATGTTTCTTGTCATCACCAGCTGTAGTGGGTACGTGGAAGTTAACATTGAACTTTGAAGTGTGCGGAATTCCATGGGTGCGTTTTATTTATTTACTTTGTTCAGCACTCATCTATTGCCTTTCAACCACTTTTGGAACCTTAAGTCTTGTGTGTCTGCCCCCTTATATCATCATTGTCAAGGGTGAACTTAGGGGGCAGCTGGGTAAGTTGGATCTTCAAGTGATATATGTATGTGTCATCCTTATCAAAGTTATTAAACGTTGTCCGGTCGCAGACATGATATGGATGTGCCGACGTGAGTGACTCATTGAAAGGTTTGCCTTGAGGGCTGGGTTGGCCTCACAGCTGTTACTTACATTTTTTGTTGGCTGGGACGACATTTAATGTTCGAATCTGGGCTTCTTGTGCCATAATCTGATTGAGCTAACCAACTCTGTATGCTCAATGTGCAGTTAAAGCAGAAGGTGTAGAAGGAACCAATTTGTGCAATACTTTGTCCATGTGAAGATCATTTATTTAGCATTGTGTTAGTATCTTTTCAAATCAACCACTTTTTCCAGAGTGATTTCCCACCAAAGATTGTTCAGTAAGCCCCTTCACATAAATCTACTTTTTTTAAAACGTTATAAGCTTTATGACGGTCACAAAGTTTCTGATGTTTACAAACAATCTTCAGTTAGTTTACAGAAGCAAAGTCCATCTATTTCGCCAACTGCTGACCTAGAAATCTCCTTCTTTTGTTTTCCAGTTTAGAAATGGACCTCTAACACTTTACCTGCACCTTTCCTACTTTTAACACACCTCAGTTCCACTTAGGGCCTTAAATCTCAACTGCACTTGCAAAGCAAAGGCAGCTACTTTTTTACACAATCAGGATCTGCAGTCATGCATACCTATGGATGGAACTTACTGTGAGTGAGATCCGTCAGTAAGGAGAATTTTCTGCATTAATACGTACTTGGTTAGGGCTGGGGACAACTCTTTTCTTAAAGTAAAAGTAGTGGGTGGCCAGGGGAAGGTGAGAAACAACCAGAACGTTCGAATTTTATGATACTTAAACACCTTCACAATAATTTATCGCATCCAGTGTGAGCATAAACATTGAGGTCCAGATTTATTAAAGACCTTGCATTGTCCTTGCATGACACAAGTGGTTGCAGAACAATGCATGTCCTGAAATGGGATTTACAGACCACAGAAGGGGCTATTTGCGCCACCTTGCGTGATATAGTAAAGAAATGTAATGCAAGGCAGAACTTTGTGCTGTGTTACATTACATTTCATTGTGTTGGCATGCCATGGCTGGGGTGTGGGTGTCCCCATACATCTCCAACGGAATTTGACTCAATCCCTAATTTTCAAGAGGTAGTAAATCTGGGATTATGAAAAAAATGGTTTGCTTACCACAGAGAAGCATAACAAGGTAAGATATGTTTATTTCTTTTTGTTAGGTACTCTAAGGATTGTTTTGTGCAGGATGGTGTCCCTTCCAGCACAAAAACAATCCTGCATGTAACACAAGCACCCTGCAGCATGGCGTAAAGGAGCCTGCATTGGTGCTAGGCAGCCTCAAGTGCACCAGTGCAGTTAGAGAGCTGAAGAGGAAGAGCGGGTGGAGATGGAGATCATGGCGGATACCCCAAAGGCAGTCCATTGGTGTATCAATCCAAATAAGGACAACTCCTTCACCATGCAATGCACCTTCTCTCAACTCCATGTCCTCCAGCATGGCCTGTCTGACATCACTGCCATCATGAGGCAGAGGCATGAACAAATACGCTGCCAGTGGCACCAGCAAGGTTCCTGACCAGCTGTGGGCAATCAGAAACATCTTGGAGTCCATGGAGCGGAAGCAGGACTCCCTCATTGCCACCATGGGTGCCTACCACTGTGACATTGCTGCTGTGTTGCAAGATCAGCAGATCCTCCTTGCTGCTGGGCTGCCTTACGTGTTGCTACAGATGAAAGCTGTTGTGAACACAGGATCCACATCTTCAGGCCCTGATGTGTGTGTGCCTCCCTCTACCTCAGCACCTACAACACTCCTGTCCTGTCACAGGAGGCATCAATTAACATCAGAAAAAGAAGTTGTGGATTGTACATCTTTTACCCAAAAAAGTGCCCGAAAGCATTTCTCTATGGCACATAGCCACTTTGTCATGTGCTTAAGAAAATGCCAGTGTCAAATCAACTGGCACTGTCCTCAAGTTGACTCTCCCTCTGTTGACCTTACACATTTGTGGACTGTTTATGTGGCCAATCTACCCTAATGGCAATGTGGCCTTCTGTCTCATTGAAGCACTCCTCTCCTATACATGTCCCATGACATGTTCTCCCCATGGACTTTGTCTGGATAGCCACTGGCGTGAAACATATGTTGGACCTGTTGCCTTATGAATTGTACCTCTGAACATCATATCATTTTTCACATGTAAATAAAAGAACTAGCTACAACCTGTATGTTGTATGTGTGATAGAAGCAGCACTAATTTGAACATGTTGCATTGTGTGATGCAAATACAATTACTATTTGCCAAGGGACATGGTTTTGAGCCAGAGACAAAGACACACAGACAGAGTGAAACATATTTGCTGAACATGATATGTATGTTGACTAGCAAGCATTCACTAAAGCTCTCAAGCATGAAGTGCAACAGGTATCATGCAGTCATTGTTAAAGCTGATGTAACTCACACCACATGTGGCTGGTCTAACCATTGATAGTAGCAACCAAGCAGCATTGCTGTGATAAGCAAATGATGCAAGTGTGAGGGTGTAAGTGGCAGGGATCAATGTGTCAGTTAAAAATCCTTGGAGTAAGATGAGTGTAATAACAACAACCACCAATGCATGTCCCATGACTTACACAGAGCATCTGTTTATGAATACCTGAGTTGGGCTGTGTATCCATTCATATCCAGATTGTCACATTCACTGATCAACAATGTTTGTAGATAGCTTATGTGATTCCATGGTCAACCAGACAGATACCTGTCCATAGGCAAATCACCTAGTCACACATGTTGCCAACCACTGCTCGCAAAAACAAAGGCATGTCCCTCACATTACCTGAGCAGACATGGTAACTGCTACATGGTAAGTCATGATGGAGAATTGTATGTAGCAAATAACAAAATTTAATAAAACCTTAAATATCTGTAACTAACCTACAATATCTAACTATCCTAACATAACCTACACTACCTTATACAAAATACTAACTACAACTACCTTAACTTAAACTACCTTACTTTGATACATTTAACACCACGTGATAATCATCAACCACCTACCCCCTTAAAACACATCTGCAGACAACAGAAAATACATCTATACATCAACTAACTACACATTTAGGCCTAAACAGATACATATTTTTTGTATTTTTGAAAAAATATTTAGGTTTTTGTTTGTATTTTTGTATTTGTCTTAAACACATAACTTACACATCAACCATCCCTACTAAAAGAAACAAACTACTAAACCTATCCTATACTACACTAACTAATCTAAATGAAACTATATAAAAACACCTATTACAATGGGAAGGGAAGAAAAGGTCTGTGTGTTGTGGCTCATCTTGCCTCCTAGAGTCTTTGTACTGCCTGCTTGGTCTCCCTTAGCAGGATGAGCGTGTTGTCCATTTTGTGCTCCAGGCCAGCTACAAAGAATTTGAAGTCATAAGTTTCCTGACGCATGTCCTGTTCAAAGCCTGCAGTGAGCCATTGGGTTGGAGCTTGGGAGACGTCCTTGTGTGTGGCTGTCTGTGGAGGTGAATGGCCCTGCTCCTGCAGACCCACCCTTGTCTGCTCCCTGAGCCTTGCTGGTGGTAGGCCTGTCCAGAGTTGGTGCCCCCTGTGGGAATGCTCCTCGGGACCTGGATGCTTTCTCCTTCTTGAAGGCTTGGCCTTTCTGCGATAGGCCTTGTGGACTTTCCAGATGTGCCGGTACCTATCTTCCCGGATCTGGTGCTGCCTTTTCTGCTCCGGGCTCATGTTCTCTACTTAATCATAAAGAAAACATGTCACACGAAGGGTAACTTGGACAACGAACATCAACCATGATATGTTAAACCTATTTTCAAAAACCACGTGTTGTACTTTCAATATTCCAAATATATCTCAAAGGTCAAAGTGATCATACAGCTGCCTAATATCTATCATCTCCAATATTAATATGATCAAAATAGCAATGCTAAGCAAATGTTGCGTAATATAAATGCATCATCCTGGAACATCTAGGGGCAAGACCATGTCAGCACTGAATATGCTAAGGAGCAATGCTGTTTTGTGACCATAGTATGATACACACTTCATGTTGCAATTATCATCAGTGTCCCTTGTGCATCTTGAAATAACCTTGATTCCATTGGCATTAGCCAAAGTAAGATGAGCAAGATCTGAAAATTACATGTATTGTGTCACAACATTGGGTGCCTGATATGGCAACGTCACATAATTGGGCACATTCCTACATAACATTTACATGTGCCCATTATCATATGTAAGAATGAAGGATGAATAGCTCACTCACATCACACAGAGATGTATGAAACAACTCCTATATGAACTCCTATAAGTACATGGGGGGCTGTGCCATGACTTTTTACATACTCCCAATGTAACTGCATGTGTCCCACTACGCAGCCTATTGACTGTACTTACGTGTCAGGTATTCATGTCACCTTGCTGCACACCAGTACTCAGCATAGCCATTTGATTGGTGTGTGCATGCATACCCTACATCTCATGGACAGGGATGTTGTGATATCAATGGCTAATGCTGTCCAAAGCATGATTCTGTTTGAAGTACATTTTGGAGACTGTTATGGCCAGCACTATCCGAAGATGGTTTGGGTATTGGCATGTTACATAGCTATGCTGTGCAGACATTCCTTTGGTTCAACAAACACTGCCCTATCTGTGAAGATAACAGGCGATAGTAATGTAATGTTGATGTTGATCTATCTAACATAGAGTATAGGGCATTACACAACAAGAGTGGGTACTTCAACTGCATTAACACAGAAGGAACATATTTGGCACACTACATGATGCCACCCTACGTGGCTTGCTGTGACCCTGTAATTAAGGCACATAGGGGCTGATTTGAGAGCCCCTAGTGTCTCCTTGCGTCACATTAGCATAATTTGTTATGCTAATGTGGCTCAACAAGGCCAAAATCACTGCGCCAAATTTACAAAGGGGTGCAATGCATGCATTGCGCCACTTTGTAACCCTTTGTGATCCATTAATCCTGCGCCAGGGGCCATTACCTCGTTAGGGGAGTCGGAAAAAAAATTGGGACACTTTTAATGTGTGCTCAGAGCAGGCATTAAAAGGAGGCACACCAATGTTTACAATGGGCCTCAAGGGCTTTGCAGAATTAGCTTAAAAAATGTTGACATTAATCCTACAAAGCTCTGAATTAGCATCAAAAAATGTTCATGCTAGTTCCCCTAACTACTGCCATTCTGCGCCATATCTTAGATACAACCCACACAAGGTGGCATTGGGGGGATTCTAAGGGGCGTAAGAAGAGTGGCGATGCACTGGGTGCAACGCCACTTTTCTTAAATCAGGCCCATAGTGTTACTGTCATTACTCTCTTGTGAATCCCCCCACCTGTGTGGATCAGCCATACACATCGATCCTAGGTTGTACTGTGAGCAACAACATCAAATCTGTGCATTTGAAACGCATTTGTTAGGTATACCATCCTCTGCAATGTTCACCTATGAATCCTCTACCACATCTGTTCACACATTCTGGCACTGGGGTCACACACAATCCTTGCACTACCCAATAAGCATTCAGAATGATACTCTCTGATAGCATCTGGGTCACTGAAGCTCTCAACCTCTAGTGGTGTAAGGCGCAGGTCCACCTACAAGACATAACATGAAACATACACTGTGATTGTAGAACACCCACACACTGGTCAGATATTGCACATTACACAAAATTGCAATTGGCTATGTAACCCTTCTGGTTGTAACAACTAAAATGGCTCATTTGACATGTCTCAATAATACACATTGATAAGGCAGGCTGACATGTACACACATATGATGTAACAATACATACTTCTGGTGCGCACATTGTTGAACCATTTGAAATGACTCACAATCACAATGTTTCACCAGGGTGCAGTCTTTCATGGCACTCTGCACCTAAATAACTCACAGACCACACTCAGCTAGGTATAGCAATACCAGAGCCTTACCCTTTTCTTCACATGTACATGACTACGCTATATACATCACAAATTAGGCATATTTGTTTCTTAATTTAACGGATATCAGTATCTGTCAGTGCTGCATATCTATAGACATTGACCATACAGTTCTGTTTTTGCAATTCGGGCACAAATGTGTGTGAGATATGTTCAGATGTATGACATTTCACATGTCAGACCTATGTACAGAGTTGCATACATCAGGCCTCATTTACATGAGACACGAGCAACTGGAATGTCACAAAAAAGGCCAGCTCCTGAATAAGCACGTAACCCAGGGCAGCACAAGTTAGCAAATGTCTCTGAGCCAGGGCATGAAATGGAAAGGTGCACACTTCCTCAGTTAGTGCACAGCACATCTGTTAACATGTGCATGTGGTGCAAACAGAGAAAGTGTTCACTAGTTATGATAGGGTCACTGGTCAGTGGGGGTGCATGACAGACCAGTATTTGGAAACCACTGTGGCATTCTTTGCCTTGAACAAAATGTGTTGTGGTGGCACGGTATTTGTGTCCTGACATATATGACCTACTGGCACTATGGGCCTCATTTACGATGCCCTAGCAGCACACTGTGCCACCGGAGAATCATTTCTTTATGCTTTGGTGGCACAGTGTGCCAACCCATATTTACAAGGCCACCAAAGCCACCTTACATTCCTTTTCATGGCCTTGTAAATATGGAGCCCCGTCACGCATAACACTGTGTGAACGAGGCGTTCCATGGGTCTTTCTGTGGGTGTTCCTATGCAACACCCATTGAATCTGCTGAAATTGGATTAATTCCCTGATTTACAAGGCTAGGAATGCATAGGATTCGTATGTCACTTCAGGGGTGGCATCAAAGTGGCACAATGGGGTGAAATTACATTATTTCTCTCTGTTCCTCTTTCTATGAGTGCTGCATTCTACAGCACACATAGAAAAAAGAAAACACCATTAATGATTGTTTATGTGGAGGAAGGTGACCCTTCCTGCACTTAAACAATCATCCCTGCAATGCAAGCATCCTTGCATGATGGCACAAGGGTGCCTGCTTTGGTGCTCAACAGCAATGTGTGCACCAGCACAGGGGACAAGGACAAGAATGTGCAGTGTCCTATAAATACAGCACATTCTTGGTATTTTGTTTTGATGCAGGGTGGCGCAGCAAAAAGTCTTGCAGTGCTGCCCTGTGCCAGCACTAGCTACAAAACATCTATAGGCAAATGGAATCTAATGAATTAATCACAAACCATGTGTACTTACCAATAGTTTCACCACCTTCAATCCCAAGGTAGTCCATGAGGTCACGTTCTCAGCTTATCAAATCCACCCAATGATGCTTTAGTTGGTGGTTTGTCTGTTCCACTCTGCATATGGATGCAGACTTTCTCCCACCGCATCTTCTGTGCATGTCTTGTAACCCTGGATGACTCTGCCTCCCATAGCCACCATGTTGGGAAGGTAGTTGGCTACCAACCACAGAAACCCACCAAGCTCCTCACCATTCATTGCCTTTGCCCTTCCCTTCCCCAACATGCCCCTCCTCAAAGACACTCTGACAACCCAAAAGCTGAAAAATCTAAACTATCCCCAGGTACCCCTAACAACAATAATACCCAAAAGGCGTACACCCAATAAAACACTATACAATGCAAATACAAATACAAAGGACACTACAGGGACAACAGACAGCACAACAAACTCAAACAACACCACTCCTCTCTCGAGCAACACCACAACACAGCCGCTCCCAAGCACAGACAAATAGACTGTGAGTTAAAAAGAAAGTGGAAGTAACTTCACAGTTCCTGGTTTGCAGCATGGCTGATCCATTGAATCACTTCCTGGGCGGATGCGTCACATTTTAAGCCGATGTGTCAAATTTTTTGACGCTTCAAGCCCTGTGTATTTCACTAAAGGCCTGGCAAAGCACCATGCAGTAATTGAGACCCGCATCAGAGGGCATGTGTCATTTCTGGCAGACGTTATAGTTGAAAAAACATGCATTGGGCGTATGTGTCTTTTTTTGGCACAATTGTGCAGATGTGTGTTTTTAAGTATAGTGTGATGTGCAATGCATGTAAAGAGCTACAGGGATAACTGTGTTGCCTGTGAATAGTTGTGGTTACCTGCTTCCTGTCTGCATGAGTGCAATGTTTGTGTTGACAGTGTACATATATGAGAGTGCAGGCATTACTAGGATCCCTCTGTTTGTGCAATGGCACACTGTGCATTAGTTGACCCATGTTCCAACTATGTCTTGGCACCTGATTACATTGCTTGACCTACCCCAGGGATGCAGCATACTTGCGCTGGCATGGTGTCAGCACACTCACATTTAAGACAGCACAGCCTTCTGCCAATTTGTGCCATGTCACATGTTGCAGGCAGTCAGGCAACTTGGGGGGGGTACAGTCTCCCTTGCAGGAAAGCGCTGGGATTGCATGGACACACATGGAAAGGGGGTGCACTGCCAGTGCACCTCAGGAGATTGTCTTTGCCTCTAGCCCCACATCTTACATACAACACACAGTCAAAATCAGAGTGATAATCACATCAGCATTGGGCCAGACACCCCTGCACAAGAGGATGTACCCTCTGTTGATGCCACACCCACTATAAGTGTCCCTACACCACAGCTTTGTCATGAATGTCAGCACAGGCATGTGCAGCACCTGCAGGCAATTTCAGGGTTCCTGGGGATCACAAAGTGTATGCAAAAGATTATTGTGCACCTAGGATACTGATACCAAATAGCACTTGGAGTGAATGCTGTGGCACTGAAGGTACCATTTTCAATTAAGGTAGCATGTGATGGTGCCCTGAATAGTCAAATGTACATCATTTGTGATTTGTGATGCACATGATTCTCACTCATGCTGATGGTGCAATATTAGACCACCATGTATGCCTTTGTGTGACCTCCGACATTATGAGGACAGCACGGCAGTGTACATCACACCATTACTGCACTCTGCATCAAGGTAGTGTTGTTTGTGCGTAGCAGTGGGTGTTCCCATGCAATCCCAATGTAGTTTAATACTGTGACAGGTACTGAGACTCATGTGGACCAGGCTCTCTCTCAGACTTGTCAGACATCCCCAATAGAACCTGAACAAGGATGTATCAAGTCCTGTGACCATGGCTCATCTGTTTCCATGTGTCCTGCATTTAGTTGCTTTCTTACATTGGCCGTGTAGGACTGTTCCTTGAATGGTTTTTATGCATGAAATTGTTGAGAGAACTGTAATGCAAATTGACAGCAGATTGGGTGGTGTTGTGGGCCTTTAATACAGCACCATGTTGGCATCCACATGTTTACATGAGTCATCCTGATTATCCATGGCTATTCGCCAGCAACAATGCACCAACAGCGTTCCTGCAATACACCCATTACACCGCGTTACACCTGTGAGCCTCTTGGGGTGCTTTCTTTTACTCCATAACTGAGTCCAGGATGATCCACAGAGCTAGACTTTGCATGGCCTCAGGGATTTTCTTAAGAGGCTTGTGCCACCAGATGGACCCAGAGTGGGGTGACACCAGCGTTGCAGGCCTGTGGTACCCATGCTCCTATTTGTATGACTTGCCATCCTAGGATGCCTTGTGGTTGCAGTGTACCTACTCAGGATGTGACCGATATTTTGTGTTTCATCCACTCTACAGTGTAAGTGGCATGCAACTGACAAACTGTCTCTTTACATTTGCTATGTATGTGTGATGGCATTAATGACCCAGTTGATCTGTGCATACCAACAGTCACCAGAGAGTCTTTAGAAACATACACTATAACATGCTGTACCACACAATCATGAGCCATATGGCCTTGTGTTTCGGAGCATATGTATTGCACATTCACATTGCAACAGCTTCTTCTCATTACCTACAGGCTTACTCTCAAAACTGTAGATCACAAAGTCAGCTTGTCTAGCCACAACTAGTCGGTGGAGTCTAATCAAATATATGTTTACCATTGACACCTTTCACAATATGTGTATATAATGTGTGATTACTTGAATTTGGCTGATGGATATGTATTTAGACATGATGTTCACCTGCAAATTTACAGCCACATCAAGATAACATACCTTGAGATGCATCACTGCCTGGCACCTTGGGTGGATGAACCTTGCTTTTTGTGATTTGTAATGGACAGTTGTTTCATACCCAGAATCTTGGTATTGTGTCCTCACATTTGCACTAAGACTGTACTCATGGGAGTGAAGCCATTGTTTGTATCTGAGTGGAACACATATACATAGTAGCCTTTATCACAGCTGTTTCCATTCGCATCATGGCCTAGTGGGGCAAATGTGGGCACGTTGTTACCAGGTAGACACTCTTGCACTGGCAAATGATTACACTTACAAGGGAGACACGAACAGGCAGATGGACCTTTTGACTGTGCTTCGAGTTTTTCCCACCATGAACCCCGTCCAAATACAAATTAATAACCATAACAATCAATGATAGCAATAATCACTAGGAGTCAGTAATTTCCACTCACCATGACGTAACTTAGTCTCGGAATCAAATGATAAACATACAATACTGGCTGACCAAAGTGGCGAAAGAATCAAAATCTAATCAAAGCTTGAGTTTCTACACATTCTAAGGTTACAGTACAAATTAATAGCAAGAATAACTGCACAAACGATATCACATACATTTAGATTCAGCAAAGAAAAGACATCAACTGTTATTACATGTAGCAAACTTCATCAGTGAGAACCCTAACTAAACGCAGATTAAAATAGCATGTTTGGGCTTCATGCAAAGCAATTTAGTCATACACATTTGGGAAAACATCTAACTATGGCTCTATCAAAATAGCAGTTGGTACCTAGAAACTAAAGCAAATAGACATAACAATCAGTAACATTGTCAGTATACCTGTCCTCTACATGGTTCAGCAAGCTGCGACAGTCTTCGTCAACAGGACATCAGTTCGGTCAGCAAGGCAGCAGGATTCAGCATCAAAGTTCAGAATAAGCAGTAAAGTTAAGCACATCTCTTCTTGGGATGGTCAAGAAAATAATGGCAGTAAATCCTTTCGATACAGTCTGGCTAAGTTAGATTTCCTAAAACTACTTCCCACATCCTAATTGGTCAGGGGATCGCATGTTTACATGGAGTCCAATGAAACTAAAACCCTTAATTTAAACTTTCACTACTACATGGTTCACATGTCGATGATTGGCTCCTCTTCTCCCGCTCTCGTCCTTCGGCTCGTCAGGTATCAATATTGCTGCAGCTTATACTCCAGGCAGTGCATCTATTCTGTACTCCTGGGAAGGTCAGTCTTACACATACTACAATATACATTGTTTCACTAGCAAGTATAGCATCTTTTAGCAAGCAGTTTCTCAAGAGAAAGAACTTCAGCTACGAGCACTTACTCAGCACAGTGGAAAATCACAATTTACTTCTCTAAGCATCCATTTAATAAAATGCCTAAGAAATGCAGCTTGACATGAGGCCATGTGTGAGAAAACATGGCTGATTGCAGAGGCCCCCTAACTTTTTGCCCCCATTCTCCACTTTTGGCTGGTGTTTTTCTGACTCTGATGGTGCCCTGGATACTGCTAACCAGTCCCAGGGCCTGCGCTCTGTGTAAAATCAAAATGCAAATTAGGCTAATTATAATTTGCTAAGTCAACCTACCTATAAGTTCGTAGTATATGGTAGGGCATGTAGGTTTAGGGACCACAGCATAGGTAGTGCACCTATGGGTGCACTGCTGAGGTGCCCAGTGTCCTTGTAAAGGCAGGCCTACCTTGCTGGCTGCTTTTAAATTAAAGTTATATGCAAATTCGACTTTGATATTAAAAGTAGTTCCAAAGTCTTAAACTACCTTATTTTTACATATATATGTCACCCCTAAAGTGTGCCCTACGTGCCCCTAGTGCTGGGTGCCATGTAACTATAAACAGTGGCCTTATAAAAGTAGTTTTATAAGCCCTAGTGAGGTAAAAACAGCCAAATTCATTTTCCCTCATTGTAGTGAATGGCCTTCATAGGCTAGAATGGGGAGACTTTATTTTAATTTTAAAACTCCCCTTAAGTAATGGATACCAAGTGTTTGGTATCAAATTAATTGTTATAATAAATCCCACAACTTCCAGTTGTTGGATCTAATATAACTTGTTCAGGTAAAGAGCTTTAAACTTTACCTGAAAAGTTGCCAATTTCAGCCCTGCATTGTTTTTACTGCTGTGCTCTGATTGGCCAGCCACAAAGAGACAAAGAGATGTGCCTGTGGGAGGGAATTTCCCCTCAGCAGATGGTGAGGCAGGAAGGGGGAGGGCTGCCAAACTGGTCTTCAAAGGCAGAGAAGGACATTTGGAGCACCCCAGCAACACCCCCACATCCTGCAACCCCAGACAACTAGGTGTCCCCTTGATTAGGTTAGGAGAGGGCAGGAGAGGGGTGTGTTTATGAATTTTAGCCACACCAGTGGGTGGGCTCAGCCAGATGTAACCTCCAAAAATCAGATTCAGCCATGATGGATTTTTGAAGAATGTTGCCTCCTGGGATTGATTTTTACCACACTTCCCAGGAAGTGGTCATCACAGGGGGGTGGACCCTGCACCTGATTGGAGAACCAGGTCCCCCCTGCTTTTCACCCAGGAGCAAGGATAAAACTGGCAGACCTGCACCAACACCTCAGTTCCCTACCACATCCATTCCAGGAAGAACAACAGAAGAAGAAGGACTGCCCTGCTGGACCCCTGGCCTGCACCTGGAACCTGCACTCAGAAGGACTGCACCAGCTGCACACTTGGGCTTCACCACAAGAAGGACTTTGCCTGGCTTCAACTGGTTCAAGGAGGGACTCCCTGTTTGCTACAGGTGAACAATTGCTAACCAGAGTCCCCTGCACCAACTCCTGAAGAAATCAACCAGCTGACCACTGCCCAGTGGCCAAAAAGGAGTTTGCGCCAGGTGCATTCTGGGAGTTGTAGTCCGCACCCCCCAAGGATCATCTCAGAGCTTCTGGACCCTTGGGGTGAGCTGTAGACCCCAGAAGAACCTTAGAAGAACATCTGGGAGAAGCCCCAGAAGTTTGGAGTACTTTTGAAAAAAAGCTCCATAGAGGGACCGACCCGCTGTGGCAACTCTAGCCAGCTTGCCTCAACCGCGACCCGGCCTGATTTGCAGGTTCGTCCCGATGAAGAAAATCTCCCAAAAAGAGACTAAGTCCAAAGGTAAAAAGTTGACCGGGACCCCCCAGCCAGTGTATCCGAGGAGGGCTCCAAGGACGTCGGATCAAGATCCAGGTTTACCCCGGTCGAAGGATTTTCACCTCGAAAAAACAACTAAGTCCGAAGGTAAAAATCTCCACGAGGATTCCCGCGACGCGTCTCCGGAGAAGAGTGCCAGGAGGTCAGATTGGACTAGCAGGTTTGTCCGCTGAAGAAAATCTTCAGAAAAGAGACTAAGGCGGTCATTACATCATTGGCGGTAAAAGCTGCTTACCGCCGTGCAGGAGACCGCCAACGCACTGCCGCAGCTGCGGAAATCCGCCACAGCTATTATGACCCACAGCACGAAACCCCCAAAATTCAGACACCCACAAAAGTCCTCCACACCAAAGCTCAGTGATAAACTGACGAAACAAAACCTGCACCATCACGCCAACAGAAATACGGCCACACTATCACGACCCATGAATCCGCTGCGGTCTTTCAACCGTGGTATTCCATTGGCGGTACACACCGCCGCGCACAAAATACACACACACATACAAAACACAGCCACATTGGACAAATCGAAATACACACACATGATACACATACACACAACACTCCCACACACCCAAAACAATATAAAACACACACCCACATCACCCCAAACCCTACGACCACAATTACTGAGAGAAGGCCAGAGAGAGACACCACCATCAAAAATACTAGCATCCACAGGCATACAACACCATCACCCACATAACTTCTACGCACCTCACACTACACATTACTACATATCAGCACACTTATCAACCCACACACCACCCCACACATCACCTACACCACCCCATGCCATGGCAGACACCCCAGGTTCTCGGAGGAGGAGCTCAGGGTCATGGTGGAGGAAATCGTCCAGGTAGACCCACAGCTATTCGGATCACAGGTACAGCACACCTCAATTGCAAGGAAGATGGAGCTATGGCGAAGAATAGTGGGCAGGGTCAACGCAGTGGGACAGCACCCAAGAAATCGGTAGGACATCAGGAAGAGGTGGAACGACCTACGGGGGAAGGTGCGTCTCAAGACACCACCTTGCGGTTCAGCGGACTGGCAGTGGACCCACACCTCCTCCCCCGCAACTAACAACATGGGAGGAGCAGGTCTTGGCGATTCTGCATCCTGAGGGCCTCGCAGGAGTAGGTGGAGGAATGGACTCTGGTAAGTTACATTTTAACTATTACATCCCCCACCCTACCTGCATGCCAGCACATACCCCCACCCTCACCCTCACCCCCATCACTCTAACTCCTCACAAATGTCCCAACATCACAAACCACACATCCTAACACCAAGCCCTGCATGCAACAACAAAGCATGGACACCCATCACTAAAGCATGCCCACTGCACATACCCATACACCCCCCTAAACCGTCATCACACAAGGTCCCACACAGGAATGCAAGCACTGGGGTACACGGTCACCCACCCATTGCACACCATGGCACACAAAGATGTAATAAACATCCTTTTATACCCCTGCAGGACCCCTACCCAACGTCACCGGACAGGAGGGCCCACACATGTCCACACCACCAACAGAAGAGGCCCACAGTGATGACAGCACTTCGGTCCAACTAGATGACCAGCCCGGCCCATCGGGGACCTCAGGACAGTCAGTTCCCCTCACCCAGTCACTGGCCACCACAGACCTTCCCCCCTCTGGCAAAACCCAAAACAGCACCCACCCAGCGGGCCCATACCTCCGTCCCCAGGACACGTCAATCAGCAGTGTGTCCACCACTACAGGGAACCCAGGCTAACCCACCACCCCAACAACAACAGGGACCTGGGGGCAGTGGTAGTGGGCACACGGTCCAGGGGACGGAGGCCCAGGAACACAGGGGAACTGGGAGGGCTGCTGTGCGACAGGGGGCAGACAGGCCCACGGAGCCCACTCTCCACGAGGCCCTCTCCAACATCATGGGAGCGTACCACCACTCCCAGGAGACAATGGCAACGTACTGGCCTAGTTTCAGGAGACCCAGTGCCTGCAGGAGGAACAGTATTTGGGCTTCAGGGAGAAACTCAGAGCCATCAATTCCACCCTGGGCACCATCGTAGGGGTGCTGAAGGAAGTACTCAACCCCAGGAGGGACACTGTGGCACTACAAGGGGCCCCTTACACTAGCCTGGACGATGAACTGCCCACCACCTCCTCCGGCGCTAGTGGACAGGAGGCACCGCCACAGGACCACCACACCAGCACCCCACCCCCTGCGGAGGGAGAACCACCTCGCAAACGGTCCCTGAGATCCAGGACAAAGACAGAGAACGATGCCAAGACCCCGCCAAGAAATGAGACCACCCTGAATGTCATCCTACTGTCCCACTTTGTCACCCTATCCATCCTTAAATTGTCCCAGCTCCACTTCCTATGCCCATTTGGGCAATGCACCTATGAGACTAATAGACTGGACTCTGCCATGGACATTCCTCCGCCATAACCCCTCACCATTTTGCTACCCACTCCAATATTGAGCACTAAAATAAACACCCTTAAAGCACAAAACAATCTGTAGTCTGTCTGTGATTTCGGAATAGTGTATTAGCAATTACTGTGGCAAAAGGCTCTTTCATTTGTAATGTCAACATACCTATGTCACACAGCAGTAGTCCATGAGGAATCAAAGCAGATGTCACACATTGGGACCCACTTCTGTGAAATGGTAAGGGAAAGTGACAACTCAGTGACCATACACTGGTTGAAAATGACAGACAGTGGAGAGGTAGTAGTGTTTAAGTACATGTAGTAGGCAGGTTTGTATTCTTACCTGTGTTTCACTGGAAATATTGCTGGATCAGTGAGTCCCTGTTGTCCATGTCTTCTTCTTCTGCTTCCTCGTCCTCACTGTCCTCACTGTCCACAGGCTCCACAGCTGCAACAACACCGCCATCTGGACCATCCTCCTGCAGAAAAGGCACCTGTCGTCACAAAGCCAAGTTGTGAAGCATACAGCAGGCCACGATGATCTGGCACACCTTCTTTGGTGAGTAGAATAGGGATCCACCTGTCATATGGAGGCACCTGAACCTGGCATTCAGGAGGCCGAAGGTCCGTTCGATCACCCTCCCAGTTCACCCATGGGCCTCATTGTAGCGTCCCTCTGCCCTTGTCCTGGGATTCCCCACTGGGGTCAGTAGCCATGACAGGTTGGGGTAACCAGAGTCACCTGCAAATGGCGAGGGACAACTGTTAGACACACACTAACCTGTAGGGATATCCCCAGACCCATACAACCATTCCCACTGTCTTGCTTCCAGGTGCTCATCTAATAGCCACACACGGTGCCTCTGGAGATGACCCATCACATAAGGGATGCTGCTATTCTGCAGGATGTAGGCGTCATGCACTGAGCCAGGGAACTTGGCATTCACATGGGAGATGTACTGGTCTGCCAAACATACCATCTGTACATTCATCGAATGATAACTCTTCCGGTTTCTGTACACCTGTTCACTCCTGGGGGGGGACCAAAGCCACATGGGTCCCATCAATGGCACCTATGATGTTGGGGATATGTCCCAGGGCATAGAAATCACCTTTCACTGTAGGCAAATCCTCCACCTGAGGGAAAATGATGTAGCTCTGCATGTGTTTCAGCAGGGCAGACAACACTCTGGACAACACGTTGGAAAACATAGGCTGGGACATCCCTGATGCTATGGCCACTGTTGTTTGAAATGACCCACTTGCAAGGAAATGGAGCACTGACAGCATCTGCACTTGAGGGGGGATTCCTGTGGGATGACGGATAGCTGACATCAGGTCTGGCTCCAGCTGGGTATGCAGTTCCTGGATTGTGGCACGGTCAAGCCTGCAGGTGATGATCACATGTCTTTCCTCCATTGTCGACAGGTCCACCAACGGTCGGTACACCGGAGGATGCTGCCATCTCCTCACATGTCCCAGCGGACGGTGCCTATGAAGGACAACAGCGAGCACAGAGTCACACAACTCAGAGGTACATACCCACAGCTTACACAGAACACCAATCATAATCCAAAAAGTGGCCTGTATGTGTGTTGAGTCTAGGCCTAGGTATGTGTGACGCAGTTAAAAATGAAGCCATGTGGGCCCCTGAAATGGCAGCTGCCTGACCTGTAAAGTGGGACAATTGGATGTGAGGTAACTGCACTGGCATTGTACACCATCGCGGTAGGCGGTCGAAGACCGCGGCGCAATGCTGCATTGGTTAACATTGGACCCTATGGGTCCCAGGAGCCAATGACGATGTACGCCGGCGGTGACGGTACGCACCGCCGTGGACGTGACCGCCATTTTCTATCTGTTCAATCACTCGATACCTGATCTTCGACAGGAGAGGACCTACACTGCAAGTGCTGCTGTGACCTCGGTCTGGAAGAGACAATGGCTCGAGTGTCTGGGGAAAGCGCCCCTGCCTTCACATCGGAGGAGTTGGAGAAACTCGTGGATGGGGTCCTTCCACAGTACACGCTACTCTATGGTCCTCCAGACAAACAGGTAAGTACATTGGGAGCATGATGTATGGGCTATGCCTGTGTGGAGAGGGGTGGATGTAAGAAGGAAGGGGGGAGAGTGCGGCGTGCATGAAAAGGGTTGGAATGGGGGGCCAATGACTGTGACGGTGTACTTGGTAATAAGTTTCTCTTCCCCCTGTACAAATTATGTAGGTCAGCGCCCACCAGAAAAAAGATAGTTGGCGGGCCATCGCCAAAGACGGAGCACCCACTGCCGGAAAAGATGGGAGGACATTCGCCGCTGGAGCAAGAAGATGGCGGAGGCTCAGCTGGGGATGGCCTCCCAACGTGGGAGGGGTGCCCGTCGCACCATGACCCCCCTGATGTTCAGGATCCCGGCAGTGGCATACCCGGAGTTGGATGGGCACTTGAGGGCATCCCAGCAGCCACAAGGGGGTGAGTACACTCTCATCCTGCAGATTTTGCACGCAGTGGAGGTGTCTGGGTGAGGGAGGGGGGCTGTGAGGCCAGGGCGATTTTAGTAGGCAAGGTCCCTCCATAAGGCAGGCCATGTGGCACACCCACCCCACCTCTGTAGAGTGCCAAGTACACCTAGTCATGCCCCTGTGTCATCCATGTGTGCAGATGTCGTCCATAGCCTAGTAGGCCATTGCCCAGGAATTGAACAGTGGAGCCCAAGAGCACGGCGTAGTGCAGGGGGCTTCTGTGTCTGTCGTGTCCGCTAACAGTAGCGGTAATGCATGCACTCAACATGTCTTTCTTCTGTCGTCCCCCCCTTTTTGTGCTCTCCCTGTTCTTGTGTGCATTAGCATCAGGCGGAGGAGCATTGGCCACAGAGCAGGAGGGAGCTGCATCCCACATGGCCCTGGAGGGCGAAACTACGGACTTGGAGTTCACCAGTGGGACGGAGGGCGAGGGGAGCTCCACGGCGAGGACACAAGCTGAGACCAGCGACACAGACTCATCCTCTGATGGGAGCTCCCTTGTGGTGGCGGCAACATCTGTGCCCCCCACATCTACAGGTACAGCCGCCACCCCCCCTACCAGCACCTCCCTCCCAGCAGCCCCTCAGCCTTTGCCCCGTGCCCGCTCACCCAGGAGGGTGGGCATCACCTTCGCCCCAGGCACCTCAGGCCCTACCCCAGTCACCCCTGCTGCCCTCAGTGAGGAGGCCATTGACCTCCTCAGGTCCCTCATTGTTGGGCAGTCTACCATTTTGAATGCCATCCAGGGTGTAGAAAGGCAGTTGCAACAAACAAATACATTCCTAGAGGGCATTCATTCTGGTCAGGCGGCCCTTCAGCAAGCTTTTCAGACTCTGGCCTCAGCACTGATGGCAGCCATTGTCCCCGTCTCTAGCCTCCCCCCCTCCAACTTCCTCCACCCAGACCCAATCCCCTGTACCCCAGCCTATCCCAAGCACACCTTCAGACCAGCATGCACACACCTCAACACACAAGGGAAGCTCTGGCAAACATAAGCACCACACATCCCACAGGCACTCACGCAAGCATCACACACATGCAGACACACCAACATCCACTGCCTCCACTGTGTCCCCCTCCTCCTCGTCTCCCTCTTCCCTCCCAGTCTCGTCTCTACTCATACCGGCATGCACTACATCTACAGCCACTACTGCCATCACCAGCACACCCACCACCCCACCCCGCTCACGTGCAGTCACCACCCCCACTACCATTCACACATCCCCTGTGTCCTCTCCCAGTGTGTCTGTGATGCCACCTCCCAAGATAAACAAACGCAGGCACACACCCACCCACCCAACAGCCATCCACCTCATGACAGGCTCCAGCGCATGCACCTTCACCCAAAGTCACCAAACAAACACCTCCTACAACCACAACCTCTTCCTCCACTCCCAAACCCCCTCCAGCTACCCGTCCAAGTGTCTCCAAAAAGCTTTTCCTGTCCAACATTGACCTCTTTCCCACACCTCCCCCACCCCGTCCGTCTCCCTAGGTCCCGAACTAGCACCTCAGCCACAACATCTCTGGGACCAGTGGTGCCTGTAGTCACCGGAATATGGAGTGCACCGGCCACCAGGGCAGCCAGTGTGGCATGGAGCCACAGCACAGACAGTCCCCCACCTGTGAAGCATCAGAAGTTGGCCAGTGCCCGGCGGGAGAGGGGGAAGACTCCAGCCACCAAAGCCATTCCCAGAGGTCCCGGTGGGAGTGTGGAGTCAGCTGCGACACCTTTCAAGGTGGGGAAGGGCCACAAGAAAGCAGGAAAGTCTGGGAAGAGCAGCACAGCGGAGGAGACCGCCATCATCCCCACTGCCCAGGAGGCCGCAGCCATCATCCCCGCTGCCCAGGAGGCCACAGCCATCAGCCCCGCTGCCCAGGAGGCCACAGCCATCATCCCCGCTGCCCAGGAGGCCACAGCCATCATCCCCGCTGGGCCAGAGAGGACCGCCAGCACAAGCCCCGCTGTGCTAGAGAGGACCACCAGCACAAGCCCTGCTGGGCTAGAGAGGACCGCCAGCACAAGCCCCGCTGGGACAGAGAGAACCGCCAGCACAAGCCCCGCTGGGCTAGAGAGGACCGCCAGCACAAGCCCCGCTGAGACAGAGAGGACCGCCAGCACAAGCCCCGCTGGGCTAGAGAGGACCGCCAGCAGCTGAGTCACTGCAAAGGAGCCCACCACTCCAAGCACCGCTGAACAGGGCACCGCCGTCTCAAGCACCGCTGAACAGGGCACGCCATCTCAAGCACTGCTGAACAGGGCACCGTCGTCTCAAGCACCGCTGAACAGGGCACTGCCGCTCCAAGCACCGCTGAACAGGGCACCACCGTCTCAAGCCCCGCTGAACAGGTCACCGCCGCTCCAAGCACTGCTGAACAGGGCACCGCCACTCCAAGCACCGCTGAACAGGGCACCGCCGTCTCAAGCACCGCTGAACAGGGCACCACCGCCTCAAGCACCGCTGGCCCATGAGCGCCAAGGGCACTGACGCTACTGAGTCCACCACGGGCAGAATGAAGCACTCTGGGCACAAAGCCCCCTCCAGAACCAGTGGAGAGATACACCCACTACCTCTGTCCTTAGCAGGATGAAGAACTCTGGGCACAAAGCCCCCTCCAGAACCAGTGGAGAGATACATCCACTACCTCTGTCCTTAGCAGGATGAAGCACTCTGGGCACAAAGCCCCCTCCAGAACCAGTGGAGAGATACATCCACTACCTCTGTCCTTAGCAGGATGAAGCACTCTGGGCACAATGCCTCCTCCAGAACCAGTGGAGACTGTTATCCACTTGAGAGACTGTGGCTTTGCACTCCTCAGGATTGAACAGTGGGCAACCCACCCACTGTAGAGACTTGAGAGACTGTGGCTTTGCACTCCCCAGGATATGGCAGTGGGCAACCCACTATAAGGAAATGCCTCCTGGGCATGGTTACCCCCTGACTTTTTGCCTTTGCTGATGCTAAGTTTTGATTTGAAAGTGTGCTGAGGCCTGCTAACCAGGCCCCAGCACCAGTGTTTTTTCCCTAACCTGTACTTTTGTTTCCACAATTGGCACACCCTGGCATCCAGGTAAGTCCCTTGTAACTGGTACCCCTGGTACCAAGGGCCCTGATGCCAGGGAAGGTCTTTAAGGGTTGCAGCATATCTTATGCCACCCTGGGCAAGGCTGGAGGAGATAATGAGAAAAACAAGGAGGAGTCACTGGCCAGTCAGGACAGCCCCTAAGGTGTCCTGAGCTGAGGTGACTCTATCTTTTAGAAATCCTCCATCTTGCAGATGGAGGATTCCCCCAATAGGATTAGGGATGTGCCCCCCTCCCCTCAGGGAGGAGGCACAAAGAGGGTGTACCCACCCTCAGGGCTAGTAGTCATTGGCTACTAACCCCCCAGACCTAAACATGCCCTTAAATTTAGTATTTAAGGGCTCCCCAGAACCTAGGAACTCAGATTCCTGCAACCTAAGAAGAAGAGGACTGCTAAGCTGAAAAACCCTGCAGAGAAGACGGAGACACCAACTGCTTTGGCCCCAGCTCTACCGGCCTGTCTCCCCCACTTCTAAAGACACTGCTCCAGCTACGCTTTTCACAGGGACCAGCGACCTATGAATCCTCAGAGGACTGCCCTGCATCTAGAAGGACCACGAACTCCCGAGTACAGCGGCTCTGTTCACCAAAGACTGCAACTTTGAAACAAAGAAGCAACTTTGCAACAACTTGCGTTTCCTGACGGAAGCGTGAGACTTGACACTCTGCACCTGACGCCCCCGGCTCAACTTGTGGAGAACAAACACTTCAGGGAGGACTCCCCGGCGACTGCAAGACCGTGAGTAGCCAGAGTTGACCCCCCTGATCCCCCACAGTGACGCCTGCAGAGGGAATCCCGAGGCTCCCCCTGACCGCGACTGCCTGCTTCCAAGATCCGACGCCTGGTAAAGACTCTGCACTCGCAGCCCCCAGGGCCTGAAGGATCTGACCTCCAGTGCAGGAGCGACTCCCAGGTGGTCCTCTCCCTTGCCCAGGTGGGGGCTACCCCGAGGAGCCCCCCCCTGCCGTGCCTGCATCGCTGAAGAGACCCCTTGGTCTCCCATTGATTCCTATTACAAACCCGACGCTTGTTTGCACACTGCACCCGGCCGCCCCCGTGCCGCTGAGGGTGTACTTTCTGTGTGGACTTGTGTCCCCCCCGGTGCCCTACGAAACCCCCCTGGTCTGCCCTCCGAAGACGCGGGTACTTACCTGCTGGCAGACTGCAACCGGGGCACCCCCTTCTCCATTGAAGCCTATGCGTTTTGGGCACTACTTTGACCTCTGCACCTGACCTGCCCTGAGCTGCTGGTGTGGTAACTTTGGGGTTGCACTGAACCCCAACGGTGGGCTACCTTGGACCCAAACTTGAACCCCGTAGGTGGTTTACTTACCTGCAAAAACTAACAAACACTTACCTCCCCCAGGAACTGTTGAAAATTGTACTGTCTAGTTTTAAAATAGCTATATGTCATTTATGTGAAAACTGTATATGCTATTTTGCTAATTCAAAGTTCCTAAAGTACCTATCTGAAATACCTTTCATTTGAAGTATTACTTGTAAATCTTGAACCTGTGGTTCTTAAAATAAACTAAGAAAATATATTTTTCTATACAAAAACCTATTGGCCTGGAATTGTCTCTGAGTGTGTGTTCCTCATTTATTGCCTGTGTGTGTACAACAAATGCTTAACATTACTCCTTTGATAAGCCTACTGCTCGACCACACTACCACAAAATAGAGCATTAGTATTATCTCTGTTTGCCACTATCTTACCTCTAAGGGGAACCCTTGGACTCTGTACATACTATTCCTTACTTTGAAATAGTTCATACAGAGCCAACTTCCTACATTGGTGGATCAGCGGTGGGGTACAAGACTTTGCATTTGCTGGACTACTCAGCCAATACCTGATCACACGACTAAATTCCAAAAATTGTCATTAGAAACTGATTTTTGAAATTTTAGCTATTTTTCTAAATTTTTAAAAGTCCTGCTAGGGCCTTGTGTTAGTCCCTGTTAGCATTTCTTTTAGAGTCTAAAAGTTTTGTGGAAGTTTGAATTAAGTTCTAGAGATAGTTTTAGATTCTTAAAAAGTATTCCAACTTTTAGAAACATAGGCCCTCATTCTGACCTTGGCGGTCGGCGGAGAGGCGGCGGTCGGACCGCGAACAGACCGGCGGTATTAAAAATGGCATTCTGACCGCGGCGGTCACCGCCGCGACCGACCGCCACTTCCCCACTCCGACAGCCACGGCGGTCATGACCGACGGGCTGGAGTCTGCGCACTCCGGTCCGGCGGTCGACCCAAGACCGCCAACGGTATCATGACCCTGCTTACCGCCGCGGTTTCTGGCGTTCGGGAACCGCCATGCGAACCATGGCGGTAGGCACTATCGGGGCCAGGGAATTCCTTCCCTGGCACTGATAGGGGTCTCCCCCACCCCCCACTGCCCCCCCGAGTCCTCCCCCCACACCCTCCACCCCCCTGCCACCCCCCAGAGGTGGTACGAACCCCCTCCCCACCCCCACCCCGACATGCACATACACGCACCCCGACATGCACACACCCCCAACATGCACACATACACAACGGGGACACATACCCGCACACATACATGCCGACATGCGCACCCGCCGAACTACACACATTGCCCATAGGCACAGCAGCACTCCCCCGCCCGCATGCACGCACTCACACACCCCCTCTACACACTCACACCCACACCCCCATGCACGCACACATCACACAACACCCCCCCACCCCCTCCCCTCACGGACGATCAACTTACCTTGTGCGTTGGTCCTCCGGGAGGTGACAGGAGCCATGGGGAGGTGACCGCCAACAGAAGACCGCCAACAGAAGACCGCCACACAGAAATGTGGGTCGTAATTCTGTGGGCGGTGTTCTGCTGGCGTGGCGGTGGAGGTTGACCAGTCTCCACTTTCCCGCCGACCGCCAGTGTGGCTGCTGGCGGTTTTCCGGCGGAACGCTCCCAGCGGTCAGAATGCGCACATCGGCATACCGCCGCGGTCGGCGGTCTTCACCGCGGCGGTAACTCGGCGGTCTTGCGAAAAGACCGCCAAGGTCAGAATGACCCCCATAATGTCTAATGCAGAAGAGAGAGTGATGGAACTCGACCTCACACCTTACCTCCATCTTAGAATGAGGGAGTTAAGGTCTCTCTGCAAATTAAAAAATATTAAAGCTGGCATAAACCCTACCAAACTACAGCTCCAGGAGCTGTTGGCAGAGTTTGCCAAAGCCAACCCCTCTGAGGATGACCTCCCAGAGGAGGAAGCTAGTGATTTGGAGGAGAATATCCCCCCTCCAGTCCTAATTAGGGAGATCAGGGCCCCTCAAGCCCTGTCTCCAACTGTGATAGTCAGAGATACTGTTTCCCTCACAGGAGGGTCCAGCACCTCTGGAGTCACTGAGGATAGCCTCAGTGATGATGACCTCCTGCTAGCCAGGATGGTCAAAAGACTGGTTTTAGAGAGACAGCCCCTAGCCATAGAAAGGGAAAGACAAGAGATGGGTTTTGGTCCCATTCATGGTGGCAGCAACATAAATAGGGTCAGAGATTCTCCTGACATATTGAAAATCCCAAAAGGGATTGTAACTAAATATGAAGATGGTGATGACATCACCAAATGGTTCACAGCTTTTGAGAGGGCTTTTGCAACCAGAAAAGTAAACAGATCTCACTGGGGTACTCTCCTTTGGGAAATGTTCATTGGAAAGTGTAGGGATAGACTCCTCACACTCTCTGGAAAAGATGCAGAATCCTATGACCTCATGAAGGCTACCCTGATTGAGGGCTTTGGATTCTCCACTGAGGAGTATAGAATTAGGTTCAGGGGGGCTCAAAAGTCCTCGAGCCAGACCCGGGTTGATTTTGTTGACTACTCAGTGAACACACTGGATGGTTGGATTCAAGGCAGTGGTGTAAATTATTATGATGGGCTGTACAATTTATTTGTGAAAGAACACCTATTAAGTAATTGTTCAAATGATAAACTGCATTAGCATCTGGTAGACCTAGGACCAATTTCTCCCCAAGAATTGGGAAAGAAGGCGGACCATTGGGTCAAGACTAGGGTGACCAAGACTTCCACAGGGGGTGACCAAAAGAAAGGGGTCACAAAGCCTCCCCAGGGGAAGAGTGTTGAGACATCCAAAGGGAAAAATAGTAAAGAGTCTTCTACAGGCCCCCAAAAACCTGCACAGGAGGGTGGGCCCAGAGCCTCTTCACAATCCAATTTTGGGTACAAGGGTAAAAACTTTGATCCCAAAAAGGCCTGGTTTCGTAGCTGTAATCAGCCTGGACACCAAACTGGAGATAAGGCCTGTCCCAAGAAAGGTTCCACTTCAAACTCTACTCCAGCTAGTGCTGGAATGGCCAGTCTCCAAGTGGGATCAACAGTGTGCCCAGAGCAAATCAGGTGTCACACTGAAGCTACATTAGTCTCTGAGGGTGGGGTGGATTTAGCCACACTGGCTGCCTGGCCCCCTAACATGCAAAAATACAGGCAGCAGCTCTTAATTAATGGGACAAGTGTAGAAGGCCTGAGGGATACAGGTGCCAGTGTCACCATGGTGACAAAGAAACTAGTTTCCCCTGGTCAATACCTGGCTGGACAAACTTATCCAGTCACCAACGCTGACAATCAGACTAAAGTACATCCCATGGCTATGGTAACTTTAGAATGGGGAGGGGTCAATGGCCTGAAACAGGTGGTGGTCTCCTCAAATATCCCTGTAGACTGTTTGCTTGGAAATGACCTGGAGTCCTCAGCATGGGCTGAGGTAGAACTGAAAACCCATGCAGCCATGCTGGGTATCCCTGAACTGGTGTGTGTCAAGACAAGGGCACTGTGCAAGGCTCAGGGTGAAAAAGTGGTGTTGGAGCCTGGAAAAAGGACCCAACCCTCCAAGAGGAAAGGAAAGACAACTGGGGAACCAGTTGCAACACAACAAGAAAAAGAGAACCTCTCTTCTCAGGAAGACGTTCTGCCCTCTGAGGGAACTGAACCTATGGAGTTAGGACCTTATCAGGTTGAGCTCCTAAGCCCAGGGGGACCCTCAAGGGAACAGTTGTGTAAGGGGCAAGAAACCTGTCCCTCTCTTGAAGGCCTTAGGCAGCAAGCTGCTGAAGAGTCCAATGGCAAGAAAACAGGAACACATAGGGTCTATTGGGAAGATGGACTCCTTTACACTGAGGCAAGAGATCCCAAACCTGGTGCCACTAGGAGAGTGGTAGTGCCTCAGGAGTTTAGGGAGTTCATACTGACCTTAGCCCATGATATTCCTCTTGCTGGGCATTTGGGACAGACCAAGACGTGGGAGAGACTAGTCAACCACTTCTATTGGCCCAACATGTCCCAGAAAGTCAAGGAGTTTTGTGTCTCCTGTGCCACCTGTCAAGCCAGTGGTAAGACAGGCGGACACCCAAAGGCCCCCCTCATTCCACTTCCAGTGGTGGGGGTCCCCTTTGAAAGAGTGGGTGTGGAAAAGTGGGTCCACTTGAACATCCCACAGCCTCAGGGAACCTATACATACTAGTAGTAGTGGATCATGCTACTAGATACCCTGAAGCAATTCCCCTTAGGTCGACTACTGCCCCTGCAGTAGCCAAAGCACTCATTGGTATTTTTATCAGAGTGGGTTTTCCTAAGGAGGTGGTGTCTGACAGAGGTACCAACTTTATGTCACCATACCTGAAACACATGTGGAATGAGTGTGGGGTGACTTACAAATTCAACACACCATACCATCCACAAACCAATGGCCTTGTTGAGAGATTCAACAAGACATTAAAAGGCATGATCATGGGGCTCTCTGAAAAACTCAAAAGGAGATGGAATGTCCTCTTGCCATGTCTGCTTTTCGCTTACAGAGAGGTGCCTCAGAAGGGAGTAGGGTTTTCCCCATTTGAACTTCTGTTTGGCCACCCTGTAAGGGGACCACTAGCTCTTGTGAAAGAAGGCTGGGAGAGACCTCTTCATGAGCCTAAGCAAGATATAGTGCACTATGTACTAGGCCTACGTTCAAGGATGGCAGATTACATGGAAAAGGCAAGTAAAAACCTTGAGGCCAGCCAACAGCTCCAGAAGTTTTGGTATGACCAAAAGGCTGCTATGGTTGAATTTCAGCCAGGGCAGAAAGTCTGGGTTTTGGAGCCTGTGGCTCCCAGGGCACTTCAGGACAGATGGAGTGGCCCTTACCCAGTGCTAGAAAAGAAGAGTCAGGTCACCTACCTGGTGGACCTAGGCACTAGCAGGACCCCCAAGAGGGTGATCCATGTGAACCGCCTTAAGCTCTTCCATGACAGGGCTGATGTGAATCTGTTGATGGTAACAGATGAGGACCAGGAAGCTGAGAGTGAACCTCTCCCTGATCTCCTCTCCACAGACCCTAAAGATGGCTCAGTTGATGGAGTGATCTATTCAGAGACTCTCTCTGGCCAACAGCAATCTGACTGTAGGAAGGTCCTGCAACAGTTTGCTGAGCTCTTTTCCCTAACGCCTGGTCAGACACACCTGTGTACCCATGATGTGGACACAGGAGACAGCATGCCTGTCAAAAACAAAATACTCAGACAGTCTGATCAAGTTGAGGAAAGAATCAAAGTGGAAGTCCACAAGATGATGGAATTGGGAGTCATTGAGCACTCTGACAGCCCCTGGGCTAGCCCAGTGGTCTTAGTCCCCAAACCTCGCACAAAAGATGGAAAGAGAGAGATGAGGTTTTGTGTGGACTACAGAGGACTGAATTCTGTCACCAAGACAGATGCCCATCCCATTCCAAGGGCTGATGAACTGATTGACAAATTGGGTGCTGCCAAATTCTTAAGTACCTTTGACTTAACAGCAGGGAACTGGCAAATCAAAATGGCACCAGGAGCAAAAGAAAAGACAGCATTCTCCACACCTGATGGGCATTATCAGTTTACTGTTATGCCCTTTGGTTTAAAGTATGCCCCTGCCACCTTCCAAAGGTTGGTGAATCAAGTCCTTGCTGTCTTGGAGTCCTTTAGTGCAGCTTATCTTGACGATATTACTGTCTTTAGCTCCAGCTGGCAGGATCACCTGGTCCACCTGAAGAAGGTTTTGAAGGCTCTGCAGTCAGCAGGCTTCTCTATCAAGGCATCCAAATGCCAGATAGGGCAGGGAACTGTGGTTTACTTGGGTCACCTTGTAGGTGGAGGCCAAGTTCAGCCACTCCAGCTTAAGATCCAGACTATTCTGGACTGGGCAGCTCCAAAAACCCAGACTCAAGTCAGGGCATTCCTTGGCTTGACTGGGTACTACAGGAGGTTTGTGAAGGGGTATGGATCCATAGTGACAGCCCTCACAGAACTTACCTCCAAGAAAATGCCCAAGAAGGTAAACTGGACTGTAGAATGCCAACAGGCCTTTGACACCCTGAAACAAGCAATGTGCACAGCACCAGTTCTTAAAGCTCCAGATTACTCCAAGCAGTTCATTGTGCAGACAGATGCCTCTGAACATGGGATAGGGGCAGTTTTGTCCCAAACAAATGATGATGGCCTTGACCAGCCTGTTGCTTTCATTAGCAGGAGGTTACTCCCCAGGGAGCAGCGTTGGAGTGCCATTGAGAGGGAGGCCTTTGCTATGGTTTGGTCCCTGAAGAAGCTGAGACCACACCTCTTTGGTACTCACTTTGCAGTTCAAATTGACCACAGACCTCTCAGATGGCTGATGCAAATGAAAGGTGAAAATCCAAAACTGTTGAGGTGGTCCATCTCCCTACAGGGAATGGACTTTATAGTGGAACACAGACCTGGGACTGCCCATGCCAACGCAGATAGCCTTTCCAGATTCTTCTACTTAGAAAATGAAGACTCTCTTGGGAAAGGTTAGTCTCATCCTCTTTCGTTTGGGGGGGGGGGTTGTGTAAGGAAATGCCTCCTTGGCATGGTTACCCCCTGACTTTTTGCCTTTGCCACAGCGACGCCTGCAGAGGGAATCCCGAGGCTCCCCCTGACCGCGACTGCCTGCTTCTAAGATCCGACGCCTGGTAAAGACTCTGTACCCGCAGCCCCCAGGGCCGGAAGGATCCGACCTCCAGTGCAGGAGTGACCCCCAGGTGGTCCTCTCCCTTGCCCAGGTGGTGGCTACCCCGAGGAGCCCCCCGCTTGCCTGCCTGCATCGCTGAAGAGACCCCTTGGTCTCCCATTGATTCTTATTACAAACCGAATGCTTGTTTGCACACTGCACCCGGCCGCCCCCGTACCGCTGAGGGTGTACTTTCTGTGTGGACTTGTGTCCCCCCCCGGTGCCCTACGAAACCCCCCTGGTCTGCCCTCCGAAGACGCGGGTACTTACCTGCTGGCAGACTGCAACCGGGGCACCCCCTTCTCCATTGAAGCCTATGCGTTTTGGGCACCACTTTGACCTCTGCACCTGACCGGCCCTGAGCTGCTGGTGTGGTAACTTTGGGGTTGCCCTGAACCCCCAACGGTGGGCTACCTTGGACCCAAACCTTAACCCTGTAGGTGGTTTACTTACCTGCAAAAACTAACAAACACTTACCTCCCCTAGGAACTGTTGAAAATTGCACTGTCTAGTTTTAAAATAGCTATATGTCATTTATGTGAAAACTGTATATGCTATGTTGCTAATTCAAAGTTCCTAAAGTACCTACCTGAAATACCTTTCATTTGAAGTATTACTTGTAAATCTTGAACCTGTGGTTCTTAAAATAAACTAAGAAAATATATTTTTCTATACAAAAACCTATTGGCCTGGAATTGTCTCTGAGTGTGTGTTCCTCATTTATTGCCTGTGTGTGTACAACAAATGCTCAACACTACTCCTTTGATAACCCTACTGCTCGACCACACTACCACAAAATAGAGCATTAGTATTATCTCTTTTTGCCACTATCTTACCTCTAAGGGGAACCCTTGGACTCTGTGCATACTATTCCTCACTTTGAAATAGTGCATACAGAGCCAACTTCCTACACCCACCCACTGTAGAGACTTGGGAGTCTGTGGATTTGCACTCCCCAGGATTGAACAGTGGGCAACCCGCCCACTGTAGAGACTTGAGAGACTGTGGCTTTGCACTCCCCAGGGTTGAACAGTGGGCATGTGGCCCTCTTGTGGATTTGGCGCCGTGCACTCAACCGGCTGAGGTGCCCCTCGCTTTCCCTCCCCCTGAGGTGCCTGTTTTCTTGCCCCTGCAGTGTTCTCTCCGTCATGGTCGGGGATCTTGTATGGGCCTCGCCCATACCGTGTGGGCCCAGTGTTCCACTGACTTAATTGGGGCACTACCTGGACTATATGCTTGGTGTATATTTTGTTAACGGTCTATATATATATTTTTGCATACTTGATTTTAATATATTACTATGGTTACACTCATTTCCTTTTGTCTTTGCATTCTTCCGGGGGGTTGGGGGGCACAACTATCATGTATTAATATGTGTGTGTTCTAGTGGGTGAGGGTGGGGGTTGGGGTGTTGCGTGTGTCCCTGTTTTTTCCCTCCCCCTCCCCTGTGTAGTAGGTGCAGTACTCACCGTGGTCTTCACCGCTGGCGTTCGTGCTCCTGGTAGAGGAGCAGGAAGACCATCGCCGGCAGGATCTGCAGTTCTGGCTCCATGGCGTCCTGGTTCCTCGTGGGGTGTGGAGAGGTGAGTGATTTTCCCTTCTGTGTACTGTTTCCGCCGTGGCGGATTGCCGGGTTGTGATAGGGTGGGCGGTACATTGTCTTCCGCCTGTCTGTTGGCGGTTACCGCCACGTTGTTTGTTTGTTTGAAAAGAGAGTGACACACACACGCAACAGGCAACACCCCCACCCCCACCCACAACACCATACACACAGATACATGTTGCAACATCACATTTACACCCCCACCCCCTCTTGAATAACGCAAGGACAAAAGGAAATGATTTGAACAATTGTAATCAATACAAATCCAGTAGTCAAAACTCCAAATCCAGTATATACAATTATGTACACCAACTACACAAGTCCGGATAGTGCATCAATCATTGTCCATGGACCACTGGGTTCATAATGCATGTGCGAGGCCTACACTAGATACCTGACTCCAGATGGAGAGAACACTGCTGGGGCATCAGACCGAAAATATACAGGCACCTCAGAGGAAGGGGGAGGGGAGGCACCTCAGCCTGATGAACGCACAACGCCACTGCTCCATGAGGGGGCTCCATGCCCATTGATATATTCTGGGGAGTGCAAAGCCACAGTCTCTCAAGTCTTTTCAGTGGGTGGGTTGCCCACTGCCTTATCCTGGGGAGTGCAAAGCCACAGTCTCTCAAGTCTCTCCAGTAGGTGCGTTGCCCACTGTTTTATCCTGGGGAGTGCAAAGCCACAGTCTCTGAAGTCTCTACAGTGGGTGGGTTGCCCACTGCTTTATCCTGGGGAGTGCAAAGCCACAGTCTCACACGTCTCTACAGTGGGTGGGTTGCCCACTGCTTTATCCTTGGGAGTGCAAAGCCACAGTCTCTCAAGTCTGACCACTGGGGATGGCAGCCATGTCTGCGGTGGTGCCACTGGCTCAGGATGTCATAGGGCCGCTGGCGGTGCTTGCGGCGGTGTCAGTCGCGGCAGTGCTTGCGGTGGTGTCAGTCGCGGCCGTGCAGGTGGCCGTGCAGGTGGCGGTCTTCTCCGCCGTACAGGTTGGAGTCGACATGGAAAGAAGGTGTGACACTGGTCCCTCAGTCGGTGCCACCATGCCCTCTCCTGACATGCCATTCAGTTTCTGGCCCTTCCCCACCTTTGATGATGGCACAGCTGTCTTGCCACTATCCTCTTTCGTTTTCCCTGACCCCTTGGTGGCAGGTGTTTTCTGCTTCTCCCTCCGGGATGTGGGCAACGTTTTTAGCTTGGCAGGTGGAGCAATGTCCTTGTCCTCGCTCTGTGGCACAATGACATCCCTGATGGTTGGAGCACTCCAATAGTCCGCAGTTGCTGGCACCACTGTGCCTGGGGATGTGGTGGCTGAGGTGCTGGGTTGGGACCTGGAAAGCCTGGCCCTAGGGGACGGACGGGGGGTAGATGTAGGGAAGAGGTCAATATTAGCCAGGAAACTTTTTTTAGACACACTGGGACGGGTAGATGGAGGGGGTTTGGGAGTGGAGAAAGAGGTAGTGGTTGTAGGAGGTGTACGTATGCTGAATTTGGGTGAAGGTGCATGGGCTGGAGGCTGTTGTGAGGTGGATGGCTGTTGGGTGGGTGTGTGCCTGCGTTTGTGTACTTTGGGAGGAGGGCTCACTGACACACTGGGAGAGGACACAGGGGATGTGTGAATGGTAGTGGGTTGGTGAGTGCACGTGAGCGGTGTGTGTTGATGGGCGTGCTGGTGATGGAGGTAGTGGCTGAAGATGTAGTGCATGCAGGTGTGAGTGGAGACGAGACTGGGAGGGAGGAGGAAGACGTGGAGGAGGGGGACACAGTGGAGTCAGTGGATGTTGGTATGTCTGTATGGGTATGATGCTTGTGTGAGTGCCTGTGGGATGTGTGGTGCTTATGTATGCCCGAGCCACTCTTTGTGTGTTGATGAGTTTGCATGCTGGTCTGATGGTGTGCTTGGGATAGGCTGAGATACAGGTGATTGGGTCTGGGTGGAGGAAGTTGGAGGGGGTAGGCTGGACACAGGGACAATGGCTACCATCAGTGCTGAGGCCAGAGCCTGAAATGCTCTCTGTTGGTCTGCCTAGCCAGAATGAATGCCCTCCAGGTATGCATTTGTTTATTTCAAATGCCTCTCAACACCCTGGATGGCATTCAGAATGGTAGACTGCCCAACAGTGAGGGATCTCAGGAGGTCAATATCCTCCTCACTGAGGGCAGCAGGGCTGACTGGGGCAGGGCCTGAGGTTCCTGGGACGAAGGAGATGTCCACCCTCCTGGGTGAGCGGGCACGGGACACACGCTGAGGGGCTGCTGGGAGGGCAGTACTGGTAGGGGGGTGGCGGCTGTACCTGTTGATGCGGGGGGCACAGAGGTGCCCGCCACCACAAGGGAGCTCCCATCAGAGGAGGAGTCGCTGTCACTACTGGTACCTCGTGTCCCCGCCATGGAGCTTCTCTCGCCCTCCATCCCACTGGTGGCTTCTGACTCCATTGTTTCGCCCACCAGGACCAAGTGGGATGCAGCTCCCTTCTGCTCCGGTGCCACTGCTCCTCCGCCTGATGATGCTATTGCACACAAGAACAGGGAGACCACAAAAAGGGGGGGGAGACAGAAGAAAGACATGTTCAGTGCATGCAACACTACTACAGTTGGCGGACACTACAGACACAGCAGCCCTCTGCACTACGCCATGCACTTATTGTTCCTAGATTATTTACATGCCCATGGAGTACAAGGCCTAAGCCCGATTGCTGCACACATGGAAGTCACAGGAGCCTGATTAGGTGTAGATGGCACTACCCACTAGTGGGTTGGGGTTCCACTGAACCTGCCTCTCAAGGGACCTTGCCTACCAAGCTCGCCCTGGCCTAGGGGAACCCACTGCCCACCGCCTCCACCCAGACACCTCGTAATGCACGCAGAGTCAGATGAATGTGATTGTACTCACCCCCTTGTGGCTGCTGTGATGCCCGCAAGTGCCCATCCAACTCCGGATATGCCACCACCAGTATCTGGAACATTAGGGGGGTCATGGTGCGACAGGCACCCCTCCCACATTGGGAGGCCATCCCCAGCTGGGCCTCCGCCGTCTTCTTGCTCCAGCGGCGAATGTCCTCTCATCTTTTATGGCAGTGGGTGCTCCGTCTGTGGTGGAACCCCAGGGTCCGGACGTCCTTGACGATGGCATGCCAAATATCCTTCTTCTCGTGGGTGCTGACCTAGAGGAATAGTACAGGGGAAAAGGAAGATCTTTACCCGTCCGGACCGTCATTCTCATTGGCCCACGTTCCCACACTTGCCCTGACGCACATACACTCACCGTCCGCTCATGCAGTCCTCAGTCCCCGCCCCATGTCTCTTCCATCCACACTACTCCAAACAGGCATTGCCCATGCAGCATGCTCACAGTGTACTCACCTGTGTGTCTGGAGGACCGTACAGTTGTGTGTACTGGGGGAGGACCCCATCCACTAATTTCTCCAGCTCCTCCGAAGTGAAGGCAGGGGTCCTTTCCCCAGACATATGAGCCATCGTCGCTTCCAGACTGAGGTCACAGCAGCACTTGCAGTGTAGGTCCTCTTCTGTTGAAGGTCACGTATCAAGTGAGTGAACAGACAGAAAATGGTGGTCACATCCGCGTCGGTGCGTACCATCACCGCCGGTGTACATTGTCATTGGCTCCCCGGACCCATATTGTCCAATGTTAACCAATGCAGTATTGCGCCGCGGTCTTCGACCGCCTACCGTGACGGTGTAGCACACCAGCGCAGTTATCTCATATCCCCTTGTCCCACCTTACAGGTCAGGCAGCTGCCATTTCAGGGGGCCACATTGCATTAATAATAACTGCGTCACACCTATCTAGGCCTTGCATACACACAGTAGCAGGCACATTGCGGATGAATAAATGTGTGCAAATGACATTTTGTGATACCTCAGTGTAGGCTGACTCTCTGCTCACTGTTCTCCTCCATAGGGAACATCTGCTGGGGCAGGTGATGAGATGGCGGCATCCTCCGGTGTACAGACCGCTGGTGGACCTGTCGACAATGGAACAGAAATACGTAATAGTCACCTACAGACTTAATCGTGCAACAATCCATGAACTGTGTGCCCAGTTGGAGCCAGACCTGATGTCAGCTATCCGCCATCCCACAGGGATACCCCCTCTAGTGCAGGTCCTGTCAGTACTCCATTTCCTGGCAAGTGGGTCTTTTCAAACAACAGTGGCCATTGCATTAGGGATGTCCCAGTCAATGTTCTCTAACGTGCTGTCCAGAGTGTTGTCTGCCCTGCTGAAACACATGTGCAGCTACATCGTTTTCCCTCAGGTGGAGGATTTGCCTACAGTGAAAGGTGACTTCTGTGCCCTGGGACATATCCCCAACATCATAGGTGCCATTGATGGGACACATGTGGCCTTGGTACCCCCATGCAGGAGTGAACAGGTGTACAGAAACCGGAAAAGTTATCATTCGATGAATGTGCAGATGGTGTGTTTGACCGACCAGTACATCTCCGATCTGAATTCCAAATTTCCTGGCTCAGTGCATGACGCTTACATTCTGAGGAATAGCAGCATCCCTTATGTGATAGGGCAACTCCAGGGGCACCGTGTATGGCTAATAGGTGAGGACAAGGACCCTATACAGTGTGAATAGGTGTCTGGGTATGGGGTTGTCCCTACGGGTTAGTGTGTGTCTAACAGTTGTCCCTCGAAATTTGCAGGTGACTCTGGGTACCCCAACCTGTCATGGCTACTAACCCCAGTGAGAAATCCCAGGACAAAGGCAGAGGAACGCTACAATGAGGCACATGGGCGAACTAGGAGGGTGATCGAATGGACCTTCGGTCTCCAGAAAGGCCAGGTTCCAGTGCCTCCATATGACAGGTGGTTCTCTCTACTACTCACCAAAGAAGGTGTGTCAGATCATCGTGGCCTGCTGTATGCTGCAGAACCTGGCTTTGCAACGACAGGTGCCTTTTCTGCAGGAGGATGGTCCAGCTGGAGGTCTTGTGGCAGCTGTGGAGCCTGTGGACAGTGAAGAAGAGGAGGCAGAAGAAGAGGATATCGACAACAGAAACGTTATCCAGTAATACTTCCAGTGAGACTCAGGTAAGAAGATGTCACTGCCTCACACATCTCATACTATTGTTTGAGCTATCAGAAGTCTGTCATTTTCACCCAGTGTATGGACCCAGACTTGTCACTTTGACTTTCCATTTAACAGATGTCGGTCCCACTTTGTGCCCTCTGCTATATTTCTTCCAGACCTACAGCTGTGTTTCCTCGGTATGTGGACAATTAAATTGACATTGCTATGTTCCATAGTTTTTGCAATTACACATTAGTGAAAGCAGAGACTGACTCCAGATTGTTTTGTAATTGATGTGTGTTTATTTCTGTGCAAATAAGTGGAGGGGGTTGTAAAATGGGCAGGGGTGATGGTGGAGGAATGTCCGTGGCAGAGTCCAGTCTATTTGTTTCACAGGTGCATTGCCCAAAGGGGCATAGGAAGTGGAGCATGGGCAGTTGAAGGATGGATAGGGTGACAAAGTGGGACAGAAGGGTGACATTCAGGCGGGTCTCATTTCCTGGTGGGGGTCTTGGCAATGTTCTCTGTCTTGTTCCTGCATCTCAGGGACCGTTTGCGGGGTGGCTCTCCATCTGCAGGGGGTGGGGTGCTGGTGTTGTGGTCCTGTGGCGGTGCCTCCTGTCCACTAGCGCTGGCGGAGGTGGAGGGCTGTTCATCATCCAGGCTAGTGTCAGGGGCCCCTTGTTGTGCCACAGTGTCCCTCCTGGTGTTGACAAGGTCCTTCAGCACCCCTACAATGGTGACCAGGGTGGTGTTAATGGACTTCAGTTCTTCCCTGGTCCCCAGATAGTGTTCCTCCTGCAGCCGCTGGGTCTCCTGAAAGTTGGCCAGTACCGTTGTCATCGTCTCCTGAGAATGATGGTACGCTCCCATGATGTTGGAGAGGGCCTCGTGGAGATTGGGTTCCCTGGGCCTGTCCTCCACCTGTCGCACAGCTGTCCTCCCAGTTCACCTGTTTTCCTGTTCCTCTGTCTCCTGAACCGTGTGCCCACTGCCACTGCCCCCAGGTCCCTGATTTTCTTGGGGTGGTGGGTTTTCCTGGGTTCCCTGTAGTGGTGGACACACTGCTGCTTGATGTGTCCTGGGGACAGAGGGATGGGCCCGCTGGGTGGGTGCTGTGGTGGTGTTTCCTGAGGGGGGAGGCTCTGTGGTGGCTTGTGCCAGTGTCAGGGGAACCAGCTGTTCCGAGGTCCCAGATGGGCTGGGCTGGTCAACTTGATCCAGTTGTGCACAGATGCTGTCATCACTGTGGGCCTCTTCTGTGGGGGGACTGGATATGTCTGGAACCTCCTGTCCGGTGACGTTGGGTAGGGGTCCTGCAGGGGTGTAAAGGCATGATTATTGCATCTGTGTGTGCCATCGTGTGCAATGGGTCAGTGATCCTGTACTCCAGTGCTTGCATTCCTATCTAGTTCCTTGTGTGGTATTTGGTTTGGGGTCTGTGTGGGTATCTGTAGTGGACATGCTTTGGTGATGGGTGTCCCTGCTTTGGTGTTGTATGCAGGGCTTGGTGTTGGGATGGGTGGGTTGTGATAGTGGGACATATGTGAGGTGTTGGAATGATAGGGGTGAGGGTGAGGGTGGGGGTATGTGATGGTATGCAGGTAGGGTGGGGGATATAATAGTTAAGAGATGACTTACCAGAGTCCATTCCTCCTGCTACTCCTGCGAGGCCCTCAGGATGCAGTATTACCAAGACTTGCTCCTCCAATGTTGTTACTTGTGGGGGAAGAGGTGGGGGTCCACCGCCAGTCCTCTGTACTGCAATCTGGTGTCCTGAGACCACGGAACGCACCTTCTCCCGTAGGTCATTCCACCTCTTCCTGATGTCATCCCGTGTTCTTGGATGCTGTAACACTGCGTTGACCCTGTCGATGATTCTGTGCCATAGCTCCATCTTCCTAGCAATGGAGGTGTGCTGCACCTGTGATCCGAATAGCTGTGGCTCTACCCGGACGATTTCCTCCACCATGACCCTGAGCTCCTCCTCAGAGAACCTGGGGTGTCGTTGTGGTGCCATGATGTGGTGTGGGTGATGTGTGAAGTGGTGTGTGTTGTGAAATGTGAGGGGATGTGTTGTGTGTTGTTTGAGGTGCGTGGATATTGTGTGAGTGATGATGTTGTATGTCCTAGTGTTGTTTCTGGTGGTGCCTCTCTCTGTCCTTTTTTCTGACTTTTTGGTAGTAAGGGTTTGTGGGTGATGTGGGTGGGTGTTTTATATTGGATTGCGTGTGTGGGAGTGGTATGTGTATGTGTATCAGGTGTGTGTATTTCGATTTGTCCAATGTGGTTGTGTTTTGTAAATGTGTGTGTATTTTGAGCGCAGCGGTTTGTCTCGCCAATGGAATACCGCGGTTGAAAGACCGCCACGTGGATTCGTGGGTCATGATAGTGTGGGCGTATTCCTATTGGCGTGATGGTGGAGGTTTTGTTTTCGCCAGTTTATCACTGACCTTTGGTGTGGCGAACTTGTGTGGGTGTCTGTATTATGGCGGATTCCGAGCTGTGGGTCGTAATACCTGTAGCGGAATTCCACCGCTGCAGCGGTGTGTTGCCGGTCTTCTACACAGCGGTAAACAGCATTTTCTGCAAATATTGTAATGAGGGCCAATATCGTTTACATTAATTCATGTCAGCAGTGCCCTAGAACATAAATGCAGAACATCTTTCATGGCAAAACACGATGTCCAAATAAATGGATCTCACAATGTCTCTCATAATTCAAACGTACACATTTTTACATTTCATGTTAATTTCTCTGTTAGGTTTTTTAATGAAACTTGTAATTTGCAGTATATTAATTTCTATGCCACTAATGTATTAGTACATTTTGATCTCTATCATTTCCTCCTCTGATGCAATTCATGCCATCACAAGAGGACACTCTAATTTACAATGAGACAACTCAAAGTCTATATGATAATGCATAAGTCTAAGTCTGCGGTAATTTTCAATTTTCTTCAAATTCTTGTAGTATCTGTTTCTCAAATTCTCCATTTCAATTTCTTCCCTCCACTGTTTATTCTTTGCTCTATGCATCTTTCAGCAATTTTAAGCCTTGGAAAATCCAAGTGCATGAATTACTCACACAGTCACAATCAATAAAGGTTTCAGGATCATTCTCACAAATTCAATCCCTAAATCTCCAACCCAAAATCCTACTCTTGAGAATCCTTCACCTATTGTCTCCCAAATATTTATCTGTTTTAAGTCATTCAAGTCATTTTTCAGACTCATCAGATTAGAAATGTATCTCCTTATCTCCTTATAATTGCCAGGTATGTAAGTACAACAATGTTGGGTTTTTAAAACTCAACAGACTCCGCCTTCTTTTCTCAAATGCCTAATACAAAGCAATTCTGCAAAACCATTGATCTTACCTCAACCATTTCTGTGCCCATAAGGAGCATTGCACCTTCAAAATCAGTTGACATTTTATCTACTATTCTTGATAGCTTCAACAATCCTACTAATGGAATAAAAGCTCCAAAAACATCTCCGGTAATCTCTAAACAGCTTGGTCCTCTTTTTAATAGTCATTTTAGGTCTCTCATTCCACACTGGGTTGTCAATATTATCTACTTGTTACACTTTCAGAAAAAACACCCCTAAATAGCATGTGCCATACCAACCTTTTGGTAACCTGTCATAAACATTCTTCCCACATATATAATATACACCAGGCACAGCGGGTCTGCATTCACTAGTCCCTGCAAACGTATTGTCAGTTTTTGACAGCGGTCTATATATATGTAAGCTTCCCTACATGCTGCCAATCTAAAGCTAAGCTACCTTGTGTATCACATATGTTGTGAGCTGATTTATTTTTGTAATCATGTGAAACTGTGCCCTTTTCTATCTCTTCTTTAATTGCTTTCCTTCGGTCATCAACTTGATTAATAAATTATTTCTCTTCATGTGTGAGAATAAATGTTACGTTTCTGTGCGCATATGCTTGCCAAAAGTTAGGGTAGGTTCAATGAATCCTCCTACTATATATAAGTTCCTAGCCTTTGCCATGCTGCTCAAATGCTAATTAACGGGAACAAAAGAGAAAATCAGGTTAATGTTTGAGTAAAAATACCATGTACTCTTGATTGTACAAACGTATTAGCAGTAGACTGCAACTAATGCCATAAGTCAGTGGTAAGCTGTGGTATGTGATCATTTTGTGTAGCCATTATAGCTATAGTTTTAGACATGTTACTTTAGCAAACTACGCCCGCTGCTGTGCACTTTAACCTAGATATGTTTTATTCTAGCTTCGTTATATTATTTTAACAATAACCACATTTGCGGTCTTGTTTTATTTTCTCTATCTAGTTGTTCTTCGGCTAGGTCAGCACCGCGTTCCTAAACAAGAAATTTCTTTCACTCTGCACTTTCTCAAGGCTGCAGTGAGATAGGTTGCCAGTAAAAGTGGTACGCTTTGTCTCCAATGTTCACAAAAACATATATATTCTTACATGGGGATCCTTTCTTGGAACATCAGCTGTTTTATTATAAAAACACTACTTTGACCCATGTATGTTAGAGAGAGATTCCAGCCAGATGACCATGACTGTATGCTGATTGCTGAATGTTTTGCTGCAGCTGCTTATGAAGACTACAGGCCTCTTGCTCAGGTATGAGGGGCAATGTTTTCCCAGGGGGAACCTGAAGGGCAGAATTAGAGCTTAACATGCTGTGCTCTAACCTAACCTAGGTAGGAACTATTCTTAAAATCGTAGTGACAACATGGTAGTGTTTTTTAGTGTTTTACTCTCCTTGTCAAAATTTTTATCCTGTTGGGCTTCATCGTCCTAGTTATTGCAATATATGCTTTATTATCTAAGATGCAGTTACTTCAATAAAATGTTATTGAACTATACACCGCCTCTGATTGTACTTGCATACGTGAGACTAATGTAACTGAGAGAAATGGATGAGATCTGAATGACCAAGATTCCCCTGAGGAGTCATTAATGTCATGCGCCCAGTTGCCCAATCATCCCTACTCTTGGGTGGAGATGAGGCACTGCTATTTAGCTGGAACAAACCCGGATTAGGCTGACAGGCCTCACCTGGAGCGGGTTCACACTCAGTCCCCCGCAGTCCAGGCGATTCTGTCTCCCAAATCCAGTAGGCTCATTAGGATAATGAGAACCTACGCAAAAATCCCTTCTTGTACTGACAAAGAAATCTGTGTGCACTCATAACAGTCACGCACATTCACTGTATCCACGTATTTATACAGCAGACTATAATAAACATTGGAAGACAAATCTCCCTGAGCGCCATCTGAATGAAGCAATCTCCCATCCTTATGAAATCTATTCAGCTTAGATGGTGTTATTCCCTGCACTGGATTTGTTGGGCTTTGTACATTTTCTTTCACTAAAACACTGATTCCTGCAATCAATAAAATGCACACAATCATACATACTATGACTAAACCAATGCAAACATATTTACATTTACTCAATGACAATTTATTGTCACAAATGGCCAGATACTACCACGGACAGGCACACATTGGCCTGGCGGTGTCCTGCTGGTGGGGTGCTGCCGGCGGTGGAAGTGCCCTTTCCCATTTCCTGATGGACGACCTTCTCCCTGGAACAGGTAAAGTGATTGTCTGTCAGGGGAGGGGGTAGGAGGGTTGGGGTGTTGTGTGTGCATGTGTGAGTGTGTGGTGTCTGCATGTGTGTATGCATGGTTGTATGCGTGTCTGACTGTGAGTGTGTATTCATGTTTGTATGCGTGTCTGAATGTGAGTGTGTATGCGTGGTTGTATGTGTGTCTGAATGAGTGTGTGTATGCTTGTGAGAATGCGTGTTTGGATGGGTGTGAGTGTGCATGCAGGAATGCATGTATGGATGTAGTTGTAAATGACTGCATGGATGTAGTTGTGAATGCATGTATGAATGTAGTTGTGAATGCATGCATGGATGCGTGTGAGTGGATGCGTGTATGTGAGTGTAGCTGAATGGGTGTATGTGTGATGCATGTGGGTGTCTGTGTGCATGTATGCAGAGAGGGGGTGGGGGGTGCTATGAAACAATGGAGATGGGAGTGGGGATGCTGTTGTTGAAGGGGGTGGGGAGAAGGGGATTGTGCTTGCTGGGGGGCCGTCTACTAGTGACAGGGAAGATACAGATTCTCCCTGTGCACTCAGGATTCACCTAATACCAACCAACAACTCACACTGTCAAGGAATCTACTGGCATTGTCGACAGCGCTTAATCGACCAACACCTCACTGCAGACAATAATTTAACCAAGTGTTTCCATACACCTGTGCAGTACTCTGGATTCTTAGGCCACACAGGACCCATAAACAACAACAGCCATGCGGGCAATTTTGAGCACAAATTGCAACATTCACTTAGAGTACGCAAACTCCCCAAACAACTCATGCATTACACTTCACCGCGATTTAGCCAAAAGCATTGCAAGTGCAAACCCTACTCAGAACACATACCGTACACTTGTAACAAAATGCTGGAATTTAATCTACCCCTACAGGTGACCAAGAACTACTCACAATGTGGGCAAATCCAATTCCCCTCCTCATAAGTGTCAGCGCGCCTCGTCCTCAGTAAGTAAACTTACAAAGGGACGCGTGTAGGCCGATAAACCTTTTGGATCGCATGGAGTATCCTAGCTGATGTAGTAATCAATGACCATCAATAAACAATACACAATCAGTAATCAGTAAGCAAAACATTAATCACCAGTCATTAACGTCAAAGTTCCATGAATAACCAGAACTCAATTGTACGTTTTATCAATTTTATTTCCCTATTTGTTACGATTCTAAGTCATAAGGTTAATTCAAACTTTGTTTAATTCACTCAAGATTAATTCATTAGTGACCGCCAATACCATAACCTAATCAGTACTTGAGAAAACATACGTTCGAATTCCTCAACATAAGCCAATAAAGAAGAATGTGTTAACATGAATAGCAGAGTTCAGCAAATCAGTCCATCAATCATTTGTCACTGTATATGTCAATGTCTCAGAATAGGAACCCTAACAAACCCAGATTAGCATTGGCATGTGGGACTTCAAGCGAAACCAGTTTGGAACATGAATTTAGAAAAACATCTAGCAAGAAGAAAAAAACTATAAAACAGCACAGTTGGTACCTAGAAGAAAAGGCACATAAAGTCAACCAGTCACATTGTCATAGGTACCTATCCATGGTATGGATCAGCAACAAAGTCAGTCTTCGTCTTCAAGTTATCAATCGATCAGCAACGCATCAGGCTCTCAAGAGCATGAGCCGAATGACAGAATCTCGAATCTCTTCTCCCTCAATATCGCATCAATTTCGGAATAAGTTGTGAAGATTTTTCCCTCCGTCACAACATTATATTAAAGTTGCCCAGACTATCCCCCAAAACCTAATTGGTCAACTAGTCACCCTGTGTGACCCTAGCCAATGTCTTTTGTTTTACATATCTATGAGTTCTAATATTTCGTCGCTCTCAGGTTGTCGATTGGTTCACTCATCATCCTGCTCATCAGGTATCGAAAATGTTGCGTATTCCTCTCCAGTCAGGGTCTCTATTGTTCAAGTCCTGGGAAAGTACATCTCGTCTGCTTTTCACCAGGTTTGATACAAATTTGATTCCCCCATCTCCTGTCCGTCGGTTCATTGCAGAATATCCTAGCTAAGCAGATTTTATTAACATAAGTGGTTCATGGTCAGATCAATGCATCACCTTATCTACAGTGCATGATTATTCAGCTTCTGCATGAGGCCCGGCAAAACTAGGCCACAACTTCGGCTAAGTTAACTCTACAATATAGTGCAAAACATACGTTATACATCTCCATGCATCTACATCTACATGCATATTACTACATTATTATTGCACATTTTTCAACATTTCACATAATTTTTGTCATTTTTAGTACAATTCATGAATGTTGGTTACCACTCTCCGTGGCCACATTTTCAAATGTGCACATTAATTTCTCTATGGTTAATTATTTCCATCATTTTCTAGTTAATCAAAACGCATAACACTCATTAATATTTCTAATTAACATATCTGCTTCAACATAAGTTGTAACCATAACTCTACTAGCAAAACTGCTGAAGCGCACACAGAGGTCTTCCTCTCAACTCAGATTCAGAAACTGCACGTGCCACCTACACTACAGGTCGATAGGATCTTTGGACTCAGTGAGAAGTGTGGTAATCAGATTTATTCAACACAAATCAGTAACAAGAGAAATCTAAACAATTGAAACACCATATCCATTTTAGCTACGGAAACAAGACTTCAAACTGAATTAAGTTTGAAAGCTTTATTACAACCACAAAGCCAATGTAATGTAAACATACATGAAAACCATATGCAGACCAAAACGTCTAAGAAGATTAAGCCTACTAAACATTACAACTATTAAAACACTCTAAGAGAATAACACAAAGTAACAGAACTATAATATGCACATCAAAATCAGATTTCAAAGCAGATGATGGTGACATCAGTAAATCATAAACTCAAATAATAACAATCACTTTTTGGGCTGAGCCATCCCTATCTCTTTTACGAATTTGGACTTGCATATGTGGGGACGGGCTAACAGATACAGGTAAAAACAAATGATGAGACAAAAATTATTTGGAAAATTATCTAACTAGGGTAACTCTCTATAAAAATACACTGGTGTAATCATCTAAGCTGGAAAGGAAACAAGAAAAACCACAATGCAGATTATATACCTCTCATTATGGGACAGCAGACAGGAAAGATTTGTCGGTTCAGAGTGCTCACAACTCCTTAGCATCAGTAGACAGCAGAATCAGGAGAAGTGCAGCACACGAGCTTCATATAGGGCACATTAGTAGTTCAGAATTTATTGGACATATTTTTACTGAACAGTATAGGCAAATGGGACAAATAGATAGGATGACCTGAATTCTTCAGAACACATCGAGGGGTCATAGGCATTCAAGAGCGAGAGTAGCATTACAGCAAGAGGTCATAAGCAAGACTCACTAAAAGTTTCAAAAGTCTCTCCCTATCTAGAAACATCCAATAAAAATTATAGACGTCCATCAGGTTTGCAACTATTCTGGATTTTCTCAGGGAAGGTGCAGACTCATCTTGATGAGTTCATACAGTTCCACCAAAATATAACAGTTAGAAAGTTTTGAAACATTGGGTTCCTTTCCCAGTTTTTTACAGGATGATTCTAACAAGTCTCATGCGAATTCAATAATGCTTCCTGTCTTGTTCAACAGCTAGAACAAATATTGTTACAATTGTTATTAGGTAAAACATGGTTTGGTTTCTGCCTTCAATACAATAAGACATTCTCTAACACATCAGCAACCTAGGAAAAAACTCAGGTGAAAGGGAACAGAATGAATTAACATTTTTCCACTACTGCTGCAAAAATGAATCTTCAGGCCTAGCCTAGCTAAGAAAGACTAAATACAAATTTTTATGAAATTAATACATATAAATTATATTGCGCACCTTACAATTTAAATTAAATATGCAAAGCTAATTATTTAATTGCAATCATTATTTATTCATGACATTAGAAACAGTTTTAACATGCATTGTTCTGCACACATGTAACTCACATAAATAAATTCCTTTACATTAATATGAGTGCAAATAATTAATGTTTGTTTAATACTCATAATATATTCTTCATCTCAACTGTATCTCTAAAAAATAATATCTTTAACATTAATTCATGTCAGTAGTTCACAAGAATATAAATGCACAACATCTTTCATGGCAAAAAGCGATGTCCAAATAAATGGAGGTCACAATGTCCGCCATGATTCAAAGGTGCAAATTTTTCACATTTCATGTTAATTTCTTTGTTAGGCTTTTAAATGAAACTATTACGTTATTATAGCCTAACTTGTATGCCACTAATGTATTAGTACATTTAGATCTCTATTAACAGAGTTCAAACCTAATTGACAACTTATAGTTTACAAGAAGTGGGTGAGTTGTTTTCTGAATCTCTGACAGAAACACAAAAACAAATGATAGTTTAGAATATGTATTTTGATGTGAAAGCACTGTCACAAATGCTTTAGTGATATATGCACAAACCAGTGATATACAGGGAGTGCAGAATTATTAGGCAAGTTGTATTTTTGAGGATTAATTTTATTATTGAACAACAACCATGTTCTCAATGAACCCAAAAAACTCATTAATATCAAAGCTGAATATTTTTGGAAGTAGTTTTTAGTTTGTTTTTAGTTTTAGCTATGTTAGGGGGATATCTGTGTGTGCAGGTGACTATTACTGTGCATAATTATTAGGCAACTTAACAAAAAAAATATATATACCCATTTCAATTATTTATTATTACCAGTGAAACCAATATAACATCTCAACATTCACAAATATACATTTCTGACATTCAAAAACAAAACAAATCAGTGACCAATATAGCCACCTTTCTTTGCAAGGACACTCAAAAGCCTGCCATCCATGGATTCTGTCAGTGTTTTGATCTGTTCACCATCAACATTGCGTGCAGCAGCAACCACAGCCTCCCAGACACTGTTCAGAGAGGTGTACTGTTTTCCCTCCTTGTAAATCTCACATTTGATGATGGACCACAGGTTCTCAATGGGATTCAGATCAGGTGAACAAGGAGGCCATGTCATTAGATTTCCTTCTTTTATACCCTTTCTTGCCAGCCACGCTGTGGAGTACTTGGACGCGTGTGATGGAGCATTGTCCTGCATGAAAATCATGTTTTTCTTGAAGGATGCAGACTTCTTCCTGTACCACTGCTTGAAGAAGGTGTCTTCCAGGAACTGGCAGTAGGACTGGGAGTTGAGCTTGACTCCATCCTCAACCCGAAAAGGCCCCACAAGCTCATCTTTGATGATACCAGCCCAAACCAGTACTCCACCTCCACCTTGCTGGCGTCTGAGTCGGACTGGAGCTCTCTGTCCTTTACCAATCCAGCCACGGGCCCATCCATCTGGCCCATCAAGACTCACTCTCATTTCATCAGTCCATAAAACCTTAGAAAAATCAGTCTTGAGATATTTATTGGCCCAGTCTTGACGTTTCAGCTTGTGTGTCTTGTTCAGTGGTGGTCGTCTTTCAGCCTTTCTTACCTTGGCCATGTCTCTGAGTATTGCACACCTTGTGCTTTTGGGCACTCCAGTGATGTTGCAGCTCTGAAATATGGCCAAACTGGTGGCAAGTGGCATCGTGGCAGCTGCACGCTTGACTTTTCTCAGTTCATGGGCAGTTATTTTGCGCCTTGGTTTTTCCACATGCTTCTTGCGACCCTGTTGACTATTTTGAATGAAACGCTTGATTGTTCGATGATCACGCTTCAGAAGCTTTGCAATTTTAAGAGTGCTGCATCCCTCTGCAAGATATCTCACTATTTTTGACTTTTCTGAGCCTGTCAAGTCCTTCTTTTGACCCATTTTGCCAAAGGAAAGGAAGTTGCCTAATAATTATGCACACCTGATATAGGGTGTTGATGTCATTAGACCACACCCCTTCTCATTACAGAGATGCACATCACCTAATATGCTTAATTGGTAGTAGGCTTTCGAGCCTATACAGCTTGGAGTAAGACAACATGCATAAAGAGGATGATGTGGTCAAAATACTCATTTGCCTAATAATTCTGCACTCCCTGTATGTGAAATAATTTTGGACAATGTGTGTGCGTCTGTGAGTGTGCAGCAGAGTTTGGATGTCTCCAGGCTCAGCTGTCTCCTCCTCTTCCATTGGGACTTCCTGTGGTTGATCTCCTTCCAGAAGACATTTGTGCTCACATATGTTGTGCAGTATGGCACACTCCAATATAATTTTGCAGAATGGGGGGAATGGGAATAGAGCAATCTACCCCATAAATACATCCAAGCAACAGAACCTGCCCTTGAGCAGGTCAAAGGTATGCTCCACCACATTACGTGTCTTTATATGGGCCTAGTTATATGCCTTCTCTGAGTCTATCTGGGGGTATGCATAGAGGGTCATTACCCACTGATGGACCCCATAGCCTTGATCAGCTGAAATTTAAAAAACAAAGAAAGTGTCAATGTTTAGGATAACTGCTTTGGGAACATTCCTGCCCATGTGTGTTATGCGTAATAGTATTGTCATGCTCTTGTTCTCCAAGATGTGATCACATGATGTGTCACACATATCAGTGTACAAACATTGACAGGGGACTCCTCAATCAATCTATGTGATGTCAAATGCAGTGCAGGAGCAGATACATCATACAAACCTACATCCGGACTGTCCTGTTAATGCAGCAGAAATTTGTCTGTGCCTATTTGCCGCAGCTGTAATACACTCAATGTTTTTTGTTTTAAACAAACTTAATTTCAGTTTCAGTAAGTTCACAACAGTGCAATCCATGCATTGTACCTCCAGCAGTATGCTTATATTAGCATATTATCACAGTAAATGCAGATATGGTAGACACAACTCAGGCTGATACGTCAAAGCATAATTTAAATATTGTGTGCACTAAAAACAATCCTACCCAACCCTCCCCCTCATCAAACTGTATGCCTCACCAGGTGAATAGTAGGTAGTGTTATTGTTAGTGGGAGCAGGTGTAGTGTGTTTGTTTAGTGCGGGAGGTAGGGGCCTTCAAGTGGATCTCTATTATTTCCAGGTGCTCGTGGTGTGTGTTGAATATCCTTCATCAGAGGCTGTTCCTAGAGTCTCAACTCTTTCCAGTATGGCATCCCAATTGAGCGAGGTGGCCTTTTTGCATAATCTCTGTATTCCTCTCTACGGATAACCTTGCTTTTAGCCTGTCACTAGTGTTATACTTCCACTCACCAATATTCAACCTTAGGGGCCCTAGGGGACTTCCAGTTTTGTGTCATGATTCGTTTAGCTAACAATTAGGCTAGTTTAACAAATCTTACTGTGTTTAGGAAGCCCTTGGGTCGAGGATGCAGACCTAGCAGACATAGCACAGACATATTCCACTGGTCAAAGCCAAGGATGGTGGTCATAATTGTGGCTATGCCGGTCTAGTCTGAGTACATACTATATTACAGGGAGGACCACAGCATATGTGGGAGATCAGCATATAAGGCCTTAAATTTAGGACATATTGAGGAAGCGGTGCAAAAGCTGTCACTATGCCTGTGGTGTGTTAAATATACCCAATGTAAACTTCTGAATTGTATGAGCTCAAACTTCATTTGCAAGAGACTTTTCTGGGGTATTCTAGTATGTGGGCCCAGTCCTTGTCCGAGAATTCACAGATCAAGCCCATTAACCATTTAAGTTTGAGGGGGACAAGGGAGACCCTAAGGTGCACCCTGGCTCCCCGGTAAAGCCAACATACAAGATGTCAACCATGTCCCATGGTGTAATGCTTGTAATAATTTGAGTGTTGGTGGCTCAGTCACATCAGGGGACCAATGGTAATGATCATAATGAGGTAAACAAGCGTGAGTAAGAAACAAGATCTCAAAAAGCCCACGGGCGTAAACAAATAAAAGTGTTCATGGGACAGTTAGCCGATTGTCAGTTCCCCATTCTGTTTCCAGACACTCAATTGTCGTGCCATCAGGGTACCTGGAGGAGTAGGAAGACCAAGAAGTGGGCTGATCGGTGCATAAATCAGGACAGGAGCAGTATATCTCACCACTAGTCTCTAGTAGGCAAAGGGCACTTGCAAATGAACCTATGTGGCCAGTGGCACCGTTACACCAGGGCAAATAGTTTGTGGTGCTGGCCCTGGCTCTCATGTGCTGTAGTAAATCCTATGTGTATCAGATTGAGTCCAGGCAAACTATAGGCTAGCCACTGCAGTAGTCCCACCAGACAATAGGCTTTGAAGTCCAGAGCCCCCATTCCTCCAGCATCTGTGGGCAGCTGAAATTTGGCAAGACTAATCCTGCGGCAACCAGGTCCCCTGGTAAGTCCAACTAACATCGTGTTCAGTAACCTGAACACCCATGCAGGGACCACCACTGGAGGATCAAAGAAATAGTATAAGAGCCACAGTAACATTACTATTTTTGCAAGGGAGAGACGGCTGGCTACAGACAAAGGCAACATAGCCCAAAAGTCAATTTTCTTTTAAGGGAATGTATTGTTCATAAAAGGTTGCCTTTGAGTATATCCTCAGTTTAATGGAAAGTATTGATACCTAGCTAGCAAAAGGTATGTAGAGCGAACTGTACAGCAGCGTCTCCAAACCGTGAATGTGCCCATTTGTCCCCATTTATCAGGTGACCAGAATGTCGTTCAAAGGTTGTTAGTGCCCTCACAATGTCTCCCAAATCTATTCATAGGTCTTTTAAATTTAGTACCATATCATCAGCGTATAATGAGATTGAATAAAGTGCATAAAGCATTGGACTCCCCCACTCTTGAGAGTGTTGTTGCATGTACTGAACTAGGGATTCTATTGCTAGTATGAATAAGAAAGGGGATAAGTGGCAGCATTGTTGTGTACCGTGTAACACTTTATATACCCTCAAAATGTGGTGACCTGTCCGAGCCCTGGCTATGGGTGATGAGTATAACAGTTAACTCATTTAATGAATGTTGTAGAAATTCCAAAATGGGCTAATGCCACCAACATGAAGTCCCACTTCAGATTATCAAAGGGCTGGCAGACATCCAGAGATATAGAGATGGAATATGGATAATGATCCCAAACTGCCTCCATTACACCAAAAAGCCAACTGATTTTTAAGGAGGCGGCGAGACACGGGACAAAGCCGTTCAGATCAGGGTGGATCAGTTGTGGCAGCAGAGGGAGTAGTCAATAGGCTAGTATTTTACTCAGTATGTTGTACTGTCTGTTAAGAATTGACAACAGTCTATGGGAAGTAAGTTCAGATGGCACGTTTCCAGGCTTTAAGAGAGAGCTCACTGATGCTTCCCTAGTGGTGGATGGGAGACCACTTTCTTTCACAGAAGAGTTATATTGCCTCTCTAATTGGGGTACTATATGGATTAGTCCACTCAATGTTATGTGTTCATACACCATGTGTGAAGGGACGAAACGTGGATGAGATGTGTTTCTTGGAGGTCCTCCCTAGATAGGTGGTAACATTCCAGACATGGCTTACTCAGGCACATGCATGGGTCCATGATCATCCACAGATTTTGGTGGTGGGCTACATTACATTGGCACAGGCATTTGAGGGTAAAATATTATCCAAGGCAGTTGACATAATACCATCCACAAAGTATGCACTCACACATACTAACTGAGTGACATGGCGTCACAACAGCCATTGCCAGATCCATGAGTGCATGTCACGGTGGGGGAACATTGTTTACATTTGTGACAGGATTGCACCCAATATGTGCACACAACACATGAATCCTGAAGATTTGGGAGTGGTCTTCTACAGTCTGACTATGTAACTTTCTGCACTGAATGACATCTCTTGGAAGGGAAATAAGTACACAATATTTGGGGCATCCTGCACTTTAAAATTCCTTCCATATAGACTTGCACACAAGTTGCCTGGCACATGCACATTCAAACTTACATCATGGGTTCTTATTTGCAGAATTGTATTTGTGTGTGCGGGAGCACCTTCCAGCCAAGGCTGCTGCCTCGGAGGCATGGTGAGTGATGGATGTGTGATGAATTACACAGCACACATAGGACATGTGATTGTGATGTTTACTATTCATTTGGACAGTTACACGTCACCTGTCCATGAGCCGTGGTTTGTCACCTTGCACCAGTTCCTGGTGTGGGATACATAACACACATAACACACCTGGAGTACCGTGGGAGTCTTATGGGGGCCACCTCACAATGAACATAGAACACCTCCCTTCCACAGTGATGGTAGCCATAATTCCTTCCTGCCATGCATTGATCTCTGTCTTTACACCGTGCAACATCTGTAAATCTGGCTTTAGATGTATTCACATGTATGCCTGGGAAATTTACATTGCATTTGTAACATGATGCATGGTGCATGTATGTGGAACAGCCCTCATATTAAAGTCCCTATCTGTATTGTCAGACCCGGAGGTGTGTATTGGTTCACCCATTTCTAATTGTTAGTGGGTCTGTTAAGTACTTGAGTTGTGCGTGCCTACATGTAGGCCACTTCCATATTGTCCATCCTGGAATCACTTGTTTATTATTCAGTGCCGGAATATGAATACATCATGCACACTGCAGGGGTATTTTGCCAGCAAATTTGTAAATAACCCATGATGGTTGACAATGGCCTGGACATTGATGGAGTGTATGTGTTTCCAGTTCTGATAGAGATGGGCAATTGCAGCAGGAGGAACCAATTGCACATGTGTGCAGTACATGGCACCCAGCACATGTGGGAACCTAGTAGTGGTATAAAATCCTTATTTGA